>NW_027492530.1:0-430512 GCF_021521415.1 Bidens hawaiensis
AACATCTGACAAGTCGCTGTACATGTCAAAATCACCAATGTCAGATTCAAATGACCATGCTCCAATGAAGACTGTGTTTGTCTCCTCAATGTCAAATCAATTAAAGGGGACCGAAACGAGATCTTCTGCACCACCAACATCAAATTCCGGAAATTCAAGTTCTAACTCCGGACCCAAGTCAACTGAAAAGGCAACGTTAAACAATGAAGGCTTGGGAAAGGTAACGGTGGAAGTTGCCAAAGAACATATGGCAACGTTAGGCACAATAATTGAATCATACAGCTTAATGGTGGCTGGTAAACTTGGCAACAGTCATCTGGACAGCGATGACTATGAACAGCTAGATGAAGACGATATGGAACGCATCGACATAATGTGGGCACTTGGCAGCGCGTTCCGTAGGGCTAGAAAGTGGGCTAAGAAAACAGGCCAAGCTCTTTCAATCAACAATAAATCCAAGTTTGGTTTTGATAAAACAAAAGTTAAATGCTACAACTGTGGCGAACTTGGTCATTTTGCCAAGGAGTGCTCTAAACCAAAGAGGGAAGGTCACCAATATCCCTTCCGAACTACTTCAACTTCATCTACTCCTGCTGCAGCCGCTGCAAATGTCAACTATGAGAGACAACTGGTCCCTCAGAATCAAACAGCAGCAAACAACGCAAACATCAACAATGAAACTGCTCTTGCTGTTCAAGGTGATGAAGGCGAGTCCTGGAACTTCAGCATTAACATGGCTGACATCACCATTGTGGATGGAGACTCAGAATCTGGGTCTGATGATTCCTTAACTGATGAAGAATACATTGTCGAGGAGACAGCTACTGAAATAAATGAAGGAGAGCATGAAGCTGAAGTGTCATCAGTGGAGATTAAGGAGGATCAAGCAAAAGAGTCAAATGTTCCTCAATCATCTCCAAGTTCAACAATTCCTGCAGAAGCTGCTACTGTTGAAGAAGTCAACAAGGTACTGTCAAAAGCAACGTCTGCATCTTTTCTGGAAAGAGCAGGGAATCTTTACTTTGCGTTCATGGCAGAGACGTCAAATGATGCCAAGGTAAGTTCTAACCCTACTACTCCCAAACCAGAAAATACCAAATGTTTAAAATGTGAAATGTCTGAACAAGAAATTCATTCTCTGAAAGAGAGAATTGAAGATCTCGAGGCTTATAAACAAGCAGCCTCAAGATCTTTAATTGAACTGACTGACGCTCTTGCTCAAAACAAGGCTTGGAAGCAGAAAGAGTCTGCTTTTAAAGAAAAAGTTGATAGCCTTAAGCGTCAGAACAAGGAATTGGAGATATGTGTTCTAAATCAACAAGACTCTATAAACTTTCATATCAATAAAAATAATGTCTTGAAAAAGGAAATGGAGAACACAAAAGCTGATCTTGAATCATTGACTTTCAAGTTAAAAAGTTACTCCAATTCCTCTTATTTGCTAGAACACATTATCCCCGAGTTCCGGTGCAAAAAGGAAAGAGGTGTGGGATATCACAATGTCCCACCCCCAGTGCTGAACCAATTTGTGAGCACACCAGGAGCTGTGCCAGAAGATGACTCAAATGATAAAACACCCGAGGACACAAACCAAATTTCAAAGTCCAAGGGTAAAGAAGTCATTGACCCGGCTCCTGAGACCAAACCAAATGTTGTTGCCACAGACTTAGGTTCCACAACTAAGTCAGGCCCATCCACATCTAAATCAAAGGCAACAACAAGTAATTCTCAGAAGAACAAGTTTAATAATAAATCTGAGAAAGTGCATGTGGAACATAGTACCCAGTTTGTCAAGGAGGGTAACTTTAATGAAAAACATAATTTTCCAAAACCCCCTCCCAGACAAACTTCACCCCAAAATGTCAAATCCAAGGGGTACTATGGTAACAAACAACAACAAAGTCGTTACTCTCCACCACGTCAAAGGGGGAGAAACTACTGTTTCTCATGTGGAGAGGTTGGCCAATATAGCAAGATTTTGCTACAAGTACACGGATCCTAAGCAATACATATCAACTCCGGATCCTAGATATGTCAAGTCATCTCCTATGAGGCGACCGACCGTTGACATTCAAAGTCAAACTCGGTCTCACACACCGCGGTCGGTTTCTCCTAGGAAACCTCAGTCAACCTCACCACACAGATCACCGAATCCCTCAAACCCAAGTGTTTCCACTTCAACAAGTGAAAGTCAGTCTTCAACCAGCTATGTCAAACATGTTGAGAAGAAGACTGACAGTTGGAAACAAAAGAAAAAACAACACTGTTGATAACAATGTCAAACCAGAAAACAGTGTTAATGAGGGTAAATGGATTGAACTGTTAATTCGTGATGATAATGGAAAACCCAAGACCATAAAGGCTTGGGTTTCCAATGATATTTAAACCTTTTGCTTTTTGTGTGCAGGTTGCTCTTTATGATCCAAGATTCAACATGTGGATGATCGACTCAGGAGCTTCCAGGCACATGATTGGAAACATGAATCTCCTATCCAGTGTCAGACAGATAAAAGGAGGTGCAGTTTCCTTTGCAGGAACTCAAGGTGGTTATATCACGGCCCAAGGAATTGTTTCAAATGGGCGAATTTCGTTTGATAAGGTTAATTTCATCAAGGAGTTGGAGAACAACCTGTTGTCGATAAGTCAAATCTGCGACAAGGGTTTCAAAGTTATGTTTGATGACCGAGACTGCCACATCTTGGCTAAGGATTTCACCATTCCTGAAGACAAGGTTTTAATGTCAGCCGCACGCCAGAGTGACCTCTACATTCTGGATATGGCTAAGGCAGGATCATCGTCTCCAACGGCAACATGTTTTGTGTCCAAGGCATCTGAACGTGATACTGTCATATGGCATAAACGGATGGGACACATTAATGTCAGGAACATGAACAAGCTTGTGCACAACAGGCTAGTTGAGGGAGTTAATCTGAGAAGTTTCCGTCTCCCTGACTCGTGTGTGCAGTGCAAAGCGGGAAAGCAAGTAAAAAGGTCCCACAAGTCTAAGAGTTTCCACTCGATTGATATACCATTGGAACTCCTTCATATGGATCTTTTTGGCCCAATAAGCGTAAAAAGTATCTCTGGGCACTCATACTGTCTAGTGGTTACTGATGAATATTCGAGATTCTCTTGGGTGTTTTTCTTGAAAGCAAGGTCCGAGACATTTGGGTGTATAAATCTGCTAGTTACAACTCTTGAGTCACAGTACAATCTGAAGGTTCGGAGAATGCGTTCAGATAACGGGACAGAGTTTAAGAATGCGAATGTTGAAAACTTCTGCAAAGAAAGAGGTATTGTTCAGGAGTTCAGTGCCCCGTACGTTCCACAAATGAACGGGGTTGCTGAAAGGAAAAATCGAACGTTAATCGAGACAGCTAGAACAATGTTAGCAGACTCAGTGTTGCCTGTCACGTTTTGGAGTGAGGCAATTGCCAACGCCTGTTTCACATTGAATCGGGTAGGCATTGTCAAGCGCCACGGCAAGACAAGCTTCGAGCTTCTTCAACGACGGAGGCCTAATTTAGAGCACCTGGAACCATTTGGAGCTCTTTGCACGTTACTTAAAAGGCAAGTCGATAATAAGTTCGAGGAGAAGATCATCAACGGCTATTTTCTGGGTTACAGTGTACCTCTCAAAAGGGTCTTCAACAGATCAACAAAATTAGTTGAAGAATGGTACCATGTCGACGTTCAACGCTATACAGAACCAGCCAAGGGGTCAGGAGAAGACTGGTTGTTTGATTTTGATAAATTGTTCAAGTCATTCAATCTGTATGAGGTTGCTATTCAAATGATGTATGAGGCGCAAAATGCACCTCCTGATGAATCACAGCAATCTTCACCTCATCCTGGTCCATCATCGTCTTCCTCCACAGAGTCTAGCGAGCAAGTTCAAGAGTCATCCGAATCTGACTCTGAAGATGAATCACCAGCAGATGATGTACAATCGGCGCCGACGCAGGTTACTCCACAACCTTCATCGTCAAATCAAGAAGCGCCAAATGCAGAACAGCCTCTAACGTCTACTTCAGAGGCACCAATCGCTCCAGTTCCTGAGCCGAACTTAACTAACTTGGAACAAAATGTTGTCGTTCCTGACAATCCGGTGGTTAGGACTGAACGTGATCATCCAGAAGACAACATTATAGGGGACATTCAACAGGGTGTCAAAACACGTCGACAGCTGAATTTTGGCCTCTATACTGAAATGATGGAGTCAGGATCAGTTGCGCTAAATGCCCATGAATGCTTCTTAGCACAAGAACAACCAAGCAGCATCACAGATGCGTTGAAAGACGCTAACTGGGTCTCAGCCATGCAAGAAGAATTATTGCAGTTCAAGAGACTTGGTGTGTGGAAGCTGGTGGATCTCCCCAAAGGACAGAAGAAAATTGGCACTAAGTGGGTACTCAAATGTAAACGCGATGATCGTGGAGTGATTGTTCGCAACAAAGCCCGCCTGGTGGTCCAAGGGTTTAGGCAAATCGAAGGCCTAGACTACAATGAGGTGTATGCTCCGGTTGCGCGTTTGGAGGCAATCAGGATGTTCTTGGCGTATGCGTCTTTTAAGAGATTCAAAGTATATCAGATGGACGTCAAGAGTGCCTTTTTGTACGGTCACATCGAAGAGACCGTATATGTGGCACAACCTCCAGGTTTTGAAGACCCAAATCACAAGGACAAAGCCTACCTGCTCAACAAAGCTTTGTACGGTCTTCACCAAGCCCCGAGAGCTTGGTACAAGGAACTATCCAAACACCTTCTGAACAATGGGTTTAGAAGAGGAACGATCGACTGCACGTTATTTACAAAGGAGAAAGAAGGAGATCTCATTATGGTACAAGTGTACGTGGACGACATCATCTTCGGGTCCACGAATAAAACACTATGCAAGGAGTTTGAACAAGTGATGCAAGAAAAATTTGAAATGAGCTCCATGGGTGAGATGAAGTTCTTCTTAGGACTTCAGGTTGATCAAACAGACTCCGGTGTCTTCATTCACCAGACAAAATATGTCAATGACATCTTGAAACGGTTCGAGATGTTGAGTTCCTCTTCACAGGGAACTCCGTTAGCGGTTAATCACGGGATTAATCCTGACGAGAAGGGTGAATTGATCAATCCAACTCACTATAGAGGGATCATCGGATCTCTAATGTACCTGACTGCTTCTCGGCCGGACATAATGTTTGCTACGTGTCTCTGTGCACGTTACCAGTCAAAGCCGAAGGTCTCCCATCTTATTGCAGTCAAAAGAATTTTGCGTTATCTGAAGGGTACTCCAGATTGGGGTCTTTGGTATCCTCATGATGACAACTTTGATCTACATGCGTATAGTGATTCGGACTATGGTGGTTGTAAACTCGATTACAAATCAACAACAGCAGGATGTCAGTTCTTTGGAAGTCGTTTAGTAACGTGGCAATGCAAAAAGCAGACGTCAGTTTCCACTTCAACAGCTGAGGCGGAATATATTGCGGCTGCCAGTTGCTGTTCTCAAGTTATTTGGATTCAGCAACAGATGCGTGACTACGGTATTGAATGTTCTACTACTCCCATATATCTTGATAATTCTGCTGCTATTTCAATTACCAAAAATCCTGTCCAATTTAGCAAAACGAAGCACATCGAAATTCGATATCACTTCCTTCGTGACTGTTACGAAAAGAAGTTAATCGATGTGGTAAAAATCCCCACTCAGGAACAACGCGCTGATCTCTTCGCTAAATCATTTGACAAACCACGGTTTTTATATTTGCTAGAGATCAACGGCGTTAAACGTCAATCAGATGATGTTCCTGAAGATATCATTTAAATTGTTTTTCATTTTTTCTTTTCTTAAAAATTTGAAAAATCCAAAAAGATTTTGTTTTAATAATTTTTAGGGGGAGAAAGGTTTCAAGAAAAACCAAAAACAATATAAAATACAAAAACCCAAAAACATCAAAATTTTTAAAATTTTAAGAAGTTGATCTTGTTACAAGAAAGATGATAGTACACAGACGCTATCATACTGAGACATCAAAAAGATTTTTATTTCTGTATAGCTTATTCTCATTTTTCCTTATATTAAAAAAAAAAAAAAAAAAAAAAAAAAAAAAAACAAAAACCCGTCACTATCGCTTAGAATTATGTCGGTTGCTTCAGTTTGAAGGACATATCTTCGGATATGTTTGGTCCTTACTTCTACAATAGATTATGAGGATAACCATTAACTAGATGACTGAAAGTGACCGGGGCGGTTTATGATGGGTTTTTATTCTTTCGCTAAAAAATAGTCGTTCATACTTAGTTAGAAGGACACATACTCGTTTGTGGTCGGTCCAGCTGATCCATTGGATCGTCAGGATAGCCGTTTACCTGAAGACTTTGACTTGATCGGGGCGAAATAATTTAAATTTTTTTTTATCCAAAAACATTCATATATTCAGAAAATGAGAAATTGTATCCAACCTTTGGGAAGTGATGGCACACTGACAGTAGCATGATGTTAAAAAGATATAAAGTGAAAAATTGGTCATGCATAGTACTAATGTGATATATTGGTAGGCTTATCTTATTGAATTGAGTCTGGATTTGACCTATCTAAATCATTTAGATTGTCAGCTATGGGTGTACATCTAAGATAAATTGACGAGACGTCACTGTCTAAAGACCAATATCAATTGAGGATATGTCTTATCACGCGTACACGAATTACCATCGGCCCAAATTGGTTCCCCCAAAAGCTAAATTCTTAAAGAATGTTAGATCTTCGTGTTGCAGGTCTGCTTTCATCGAAAGTCTCTTCTAAATCATATGCTTTAAACGTTGATTAAGGAGGAGTATTAAATATTTTATACTTCACCGGCTTTGGAATGATCTCCCTCTGTGATACGTAAGTATCGACCTGGACAGCGCTCTTCCATGCTGTGATATCTAAAGTTATTATCTCCCTCTGTGATACGTAAGTATCGACCTGGACAGCGCTGATAACTTGGATATCTGTATTAAATATCTTATGCTCCACCGGTTTTGGAATGATCTCCCTCTGTGATACGTAAGTATCGACCTGGACAGCGCTCTTCCATGCTGGTATATCTAAAGTTATTATCTCCCTCTGTGATACGTAAGTATCGACCTGGACAGCGCTGATAACTTGGATATCTCCTGAAAAAAAAAATAATAAAATAAATGATTTTGGGACAAGTAGATGAATACCGAACACGTATGTGAAAACATGATAAAATCATCAAGTTGCTAATTAAATTCGCAAGAATGTAAAAAGCAACAAATTTTGATGAAAAGCGAACAAAGGGGATCCTATAAGCTTATGGTCGTTTGTCAAAAATAAGATGCGCCGATTTGACTGTTCAATATGTTGTGAGGTCCTACATGAGTCAATCAAAATATGGTGGGATACATAGCTGTGATCACAAGCAATTATCATATGGTCATTGACAGACGAGAGGATGTTTGTTTAAGTTTAAATGGACAAATATACCCATAATCGCATCGGTAATATGTATCGACCAAAAGAAATTATATTGAACTTACTGAGTGCTACAATGTCAGTACTGATCCCATGTTCGGATCTTTCTCACAAAAAGAATGTTCATTATGTCTAGTTTAATATTGTATACTCTTTAATTAAGAAAAATCAAAAACATGTGAAAAATCTCGAAAAGTCTCAGTAGATAGTCAAATAGGTCTGTATGATTTCTTATTATAGATCCTTCTCAACCAAAAATTTTGTACTTTAAATTTTGTACAGTTGCTTATTTCAGTTTGAATATTATAAAAAATTCAAAAAGATTTTTATTCTGAATTATTTTTATTTTTATTCTGCTTTAATGTTGATGAGAAATCATCCAGTGACAGGTAGTCTGATCCCTGTCCCTCCCTGTAAATATTTAAAAAAAAAAAATCAAAAAGATTTTATTTCTATTTATTTTTCATTTTATTTAGTTCTGTTTGTTTGAAAATCGATGAGAAATCATCGTGACAGGTAGTCTGATCCCTGTCTATTCCTACTAAATGTTTATCCAGTGTGTAGGAATGAAAGAAAATTTCATGCAGGTTGCTAAATGTTTATCTGCGCAACCGGCTGTGCATGAAAGAAAGAAGAAGTAGCAAGAAAACCCAAAGATGGTTGTGCCTGATATTTTTCCGTGTGTTTACTAATGTTTTATGGTCTATATGTTCTGTAGGAACTAAGCTCTCATTATCGGAAAATGTCTAAGAAAACTAACCAAGTGTCAAAAGTTTATGTTTTCTTGCAGGTTCAAAGGCTTCACGATCGATGGCGGGGAATAAAAAGTTTAAAAGTTTATTTTTTCAATGTTTTTCCCTCATTCGATCGAATATGTGGCTATTCGATCGAGTAAGTCGATCGAATGAGCCGATTCGATCGAGTCAGTTGTCGTGAGAATGAGAGTTGTTGCGAGAGACTTATTCGATCGATTGGTCCAATCGAACAAGTCCATTCGATCGAATGAGTCCAGAAACAGTATAAATACTCAGACTCATTCGATCGGTCAGAATAGTTTGAAAAATTTTACAGAAAATTTCTCTCAAAATTGTTTTCGCGAACCCCTCGTTTTGATCCATTCATCTTATTCGATTTTTCACGTACATCACTAAAATGTAAGATTTTTTGGATTTTAACCGTGTTTTGATCAAGTTTTTGGTCGTTTTTGTTCTCGGAAACGGACATTAGAATGAAACACACATTAAACTGTTTTTAACTGTTTAAGACTTGTAGTTTAATGTTGATACATGTTCACAAACCTCAACCGATGTTATCTGTGTGTTGTGTATCTTTAACCGATCGAAAATGTCGATCGGGATTCTTCACATTCTGGGCTGATATTTGAAGGAGTCGAATCAGTCTATTCGGTCAAACGAGTCTCTTGTTCGATCGAATGAGACTTATTCGGTCAAGTAGTTCGATCGAATCAGAGGTCAAAGGTGATAACTATCTCATTCGACTGTCTGTGATCGAACTAGATCTCACTCGATCGAATGAGTAGCTCATTCGATCGAATCATTACTCATTCGATTGAACCAGTCCAGAAAGTTTGAAAATGTTAAACGCATTCAGTCTTTTCGATATCTGTTCGTTCTAACACGTTTATGTTTGCAGATAAAATGGCTGAAGTTGCAGAAGTTTTTGTGCCTTTCAAAACATCAATCAAGCACAACATTGTAGCCTTTCTTGAAGAAAAGGCAAGCCATGGGAAAGACTTTGCAACCATGATCAAATTTCTGAAACGGTCCAGGATTCACGGACCTATCTCTAGGGTAGTAGAACCCATCATGTCAGTTCAACAGGAATTCTGGAGGAATGCCTCGCACGACAAAACAGTTGTGCCGTCGGTAATTCGCTCCACTGTTAGAGGGCACGAAATTGTTGTATCTGCCCAAATCCTCAGGGAAGTCTGTGGGTTTGTTGATTCTGATTCAGATCCTACTGTGTTACATCCTGCTGGAACCAGAGGCTGTTTTGCCAGAATGAAGTACGACGGTGACCTAAATGCCGGTCTACTCCATAAAGCCAATCTGTGTCCAGAGTTCAAATTTCTGGCACACGTGGTGATGCACTGTTTAGGGCCTCAAATAACAAGTTTTGACAAATTGAGGGAAAGCATGCAGTTTACAATGGCTGCATTAGTGATGAACCGCCCCTACAACTTCTCGCAGATGACCTTCAGCCATATGGTGGAGAATCTCACAATAAAACAAAGGGCGGGTGAGAAGTTTCTACAGTACCCGCGATTTGTGCAAATGATCGTCGATAGTCAAGCTCCGGGTTTACTGAAAGAAAATGAGGGTGATGTGGTGAAACTGGACCACATGAAGAACGAAACCCTCAACCGTTTAAAATCATACAAGGACCGCCCCACAAGACCACCACACAAAAGGTGTTTTGGGCACGTGGCAAATCCGTCTTACAAGGCTCCTCCGAAGAGGAAGTGGAGGAATGCCGCCAGTGATTCAGACGTCGAGAACTTACCCTATCAGAAAACCAGCGACGAGTCTGACACTGAGGAGGAAGCGGTACCGGCAGACACCAGAACAGATGCCGAAAAGAGGCTGATTCATTCTTTAACGCTGAGGATCTGGATGCTGGTGATGAAGCAAGTGCATCGGATGTGCACTTTGCTGGTGAGGTTAGGACCGAGGAGCAACTGGCCAATATAATTGCGGGCGAAGAAAGGCCTGCGAAGAGGCAAAAGAAGAAGGTTACAAGGAAGTATCGTAGTTTATTTTCTGATCTCCCACGTCCTCCAACGTTACAATCAGTTGGGACTTCGTCTGCTGCTCCTCCCGTTCAACAAGCACCGCCACCAACACAGCAACCAGCAACACATTCAGCACCACAACCGACTACTCAACCTCAACCAGAAATGTCTATACCTCCTCAGGTTGCAACAGAACTAGCTGATCTTCACAAGGCAATGATGAAGATGTTCATGTTCAAGACTGAGCAAGAAGAGCTGAATAGACGGCAAGAAGAGCAAAATCGACTGAAAGATGAGCAGATTGCCAAACTTCAAGCCGAAAACGACATGCTCAGAATTGAAAACACTCAGCTGAATGCGACTGTCGCCGAACAGGGCTCTTCTATCAAGGAACTACGAGAGTCGAATCTAAGCCTTGAGGCGAAAGTAACAGAATTGAAAGGAGATGTTCTACGTTTGGAAGGTCCAACAAATGTTGATGTGGACACAGACGAACTTGACTCTTCAGATGATGGAGGTGAAGGTATTAAAGAGTGAATTGAGTGAATGTAGTGAGGATTTAAATGTTAAATCTTGTTAAATGATGATTTTTGTATAAACTCAGTTTCATATGTAATGATATTGTATTTCATGTTTATGATATTACATATGTTTACTTAAAATTGTTGTTACATTGTGGTTGTTTAATCAAACAGGTGATGATGATCCGTTTAATGTCCAACCGCTGCAATCAAAAACAGCAGCAGAATTTTTCACGTTTCTACTGGACAATCCAAATGAGCAGCGAAACTTCGCAAGTGGAGACTTGGAAGAAGGTGAAATTTCTCATAATTTCACAGAAGAAGAATTAGAACAAATGTTTGAGTTATCCAACGTAGAAACAGGCAAGTATCTGGCTTTGCCTCCAACAGAACAAACGTCTTCTTCTGCTGCTACACCTGATTCATCATCATCTACGGCCACTGATCCCTCACACGTCGATCCCTCTCAATTTGATGACGTTGAAATGGAAGACTTGTCAAAGGAAGAGTATCCTGAATACTATACGTCTCAAAATGACGATCTTCCTAACTCTGCAAGTTTCTTCCAAAATGTAACAGAGGAAGAAATACAGAAAAAGGCTGAAGAAAGGTCAAACAATATGGAACAGTCTTCTGAAGCGGATCAAGCCGAATTTTTAGAGAAAACCGAGGAATGCAAGAAAGCATTCAATGCTATTCTTGAGAAGATAAGATCCAGACAACAAGCGAAGCCGACCATTCCTCATACAACGTCATATAAAATGAAGGGTCGCAGAACTTCAGGAGAAATTATCGCTTGGGCATGTCTGAAGGATCTTAACTGCGTAGCTGTCAAGAGAGAAAGGGGGGTTGAATACTTTCAACGTATTACTGATTTGAAGACCCTTCCTACTCATGATCTGAACCGTCTGAATTATCTTGATCTGCTATACGCCAACTCATCTCCATTTGCCACGTATTATCAGAGTGTATTGCGAAAAGAGTACAACACAAAATGGAAGATGATCACACCACAAAGGCCGAAGAGATATCTAAGCAAAAAGGAGATCGATCCGATCACCAATAGGCCAAAAGTTATTTTGAAGTACATGCCACCACTCACAATGAAGAAGATTCCTCTTAGAAAGATGAAGCAGGACTTCTACAAATCATTCAGGCATTGGTACTATGATGGAAGACTGCATGAGGCAGTTATTGTGCTCAATGACTATGGAAACTGGAGCACAATTCGTATTTTTAATCCAATGTGGCTCACAAATTTGTCAAGGGAGGATGTCTATACGTTGTACAAGACAGAGATTCTTTATGCTCCCGAAGACATAGAGCAAGCGTTAACGTACAGAAATGTCATTAGGATTTGCTTTGCCTATGACATACATGCAGGATCAAATTGGAAAGAACAACAGAAGAAGTATGCCCAAGAAACTAAAGATTAATTGTCATGTCTATCGTTTATCTTGTTTCTTGTTGTAATTCAAAGTTAAATCTTCTGATTGTAATTGTTTTGAATTGAATGAAATATGATTTGGAATATAGTGATAGATTATGCTTTAAATGTCAATTTTGCAAATCTAATACAATTGTGCTTAAATGTTAATCCAAAATTCCAGTTGACAGTGTCTCAGGATATGCGGAACCTATGGTAAGTCTGACTGACTGTACCATTTGATCAAGAGAGAACTCCATGATGAAAGGAGTTTGTGGATGCAACGTATGCACCACTAGTTTTGAGAAAAGAGAGAGTGAGATAACTCCAAGGGGGAGTTACGGTCGAGCAAGAGAACTCGATTGGTTACAAGCAAATAGAACTGGCTCCAAGGGGGAGTTTGTTAGGACATGAAATGTCACATGTATGTCCCCAGTTCTATCAGGTTGGTTCAACATGAAACCAACGATCGTGAAACCAAGTTAACGTACTGAAAATGGCAAACGAAGCTGATTCGATCGAATCAGTGACTGATTCGATCGAACCAGATCTCATTCGATCGAATGAGTATCTCATTCGATCGAATGAGTCTTCGGTATATAAACGTTACTTGGGAAATTTCACAATGGGATAGAACAGAATACACACTCACGAACCAGCAGCCTACAGAAACACTCTCAATCGTTCTTCGTGTTCTTGGTCGTTTCCTCCAATCCTAGGCGTCAAACCCCTTTAGGAATCGTACCTACGTGCCCGTTGATCACCACCGAATCGCCGTGTTAGAGGATTCCGCACTCTAACACGTTGCCCCGTGAATCGTTGGGAAACCGAGTCCCGAATCGGTCCTACACTATTCCTTTTCCACCAACTGCAGGCTATGTACGTGCCACGACAAGGGTTGGTGAGTAGGCAGCGGCTGATAGTGACATTAAGTACTAGAGCGTGCTCCTCGTCGTACTGTTGTCAGTGAGCTGTCACCCTGTGATTGGTTCATGGGCTGCTTTGGTCAGATCTTGTCTATTTTGTCCATACCTTGGCAGGTATAGTACAAAAGATCCTCCAGAAGCGTACGGACTGGCTCATTTGGGCGGGAGTATTCCCGCCTTGCTCATTCCTTCAGGTGACATTACTGAATTATTGAGAGTTAGTGCCTTGTGCGTGTAGCCTTGCTATTAGTGCGGGTAGCCTTCCCTAATGGCCTGTATCCGCAGCTGCGGGAACAGGCGGGGTACTTCACCATTGGGAGGCTTTTCCTGCGGGAACAGCTGGCGTACTGCGCGTAAGGTCTTCATCTCTCTGAGCATGGTGGGTCCTGCGGAACCTGTTGGTCTTTGCGCAGACGTCCCTCTTCAAGGTGAGTCTTGTGGGTCCAACTGGGCTCTGCTGGGACCTACCTCTTCAGTGGCTCAACATTTAAGCATACAAGAGGTGGGGTGGGTGGGGTGGGGGGTGGAGGTAAGAATGCAAATCTGATGTGGGGATGGACAAAATGCCCTATGCAAAGTCAGAAATATTCATTGCATTTTGGCAGTAGTATAATCAACACCAAAGACAATTACCCTACATCAACAAATGAGAAGAACCACATTATATTTTCTTTTTTCACCTTCCTTATTTGTACTTCTCCTTAGTCTTTTCACTGCTTCACATTCTTAATGACTATGAAACTCCTTTAACCCTTGAATCAATTTATGAACAAAAGGTATCCATTGAATTCTTACAATAATTGAAGTACTAAGTGTGAAAAGATGAACTATTAGTACATTGAACACCCTAATAAAAAACTCAACCATATAAATCTATGTGTTATGCTAGATGTGTTCTTTTGCGGTGTCATGTTGTAAAAATCTCAACTAAGTGCTGATTAATCACTGGTAAGTCGCTAGTCGGTGCCCCACCGACTAGTCGTCGATTTAGCGTTATTTGATCAAAATTGAAACTTTTATATATAAACTTTGGTATATATATGTAAATTTGAAAAATTACATATAAATTCCAATTTGATTAATCCTTATTACTCCCGATTAATCGCTAGTCCTTACCCCATCGCTCGACTAGCGCCTAGCGATTTCTACAATACACATGATACATCCGGACTAACAAGTAAACAAAATATATACATACCTAAAATAAACAAATAAAACAATACTCTAATAATATTAAATATTTAAAATAAACAATTAAGATGATCAGTTGTTAAGAGTTCTTGAAACTCTTAAAATTTATGAAGTTATGTAAAAGCCATATGTGTTATATATATATATATATATATATATATATATATATATATATATATATATATATATATGGTTAGTATCATTTAAGAACTTTAAAAAAGTTAAGAACTCTTAGGAACTCTAAACAACCAAACATTTTTTTAATTTTTTTTTACATATTAACATTATTTAAGATTAGTTCTATCATATTTTATATAAAAAATCTTGATTACATATATTAATCACAAGTTTACATATATGTAAAATTTATGTACTAACAATTTACATAGGTGTAAAATAAAACATAGATATGTAAAAAACTAATTTTTAAAATTGTAATCATACATATAGATATAAAAAATGATAATGCTACACTCAAATAAATTAACATACGATTTTTTTTATAAAAAACGTTAATTTTTAAGGGTTCATTCAAGTTCTTAAAGAATTTAGCATTTCTGTAATGATACTCATCCTATATATATATATATATATATATTACTACTCTAATAAATGACTACTACTTTATGCCACTTGTCACACTCTCATCCATTCTCATACTTTTTAACCCATTTTTTAAATATGAATCCTACATGGGTCATTACCCACCCTGTTTAATGTTATTCGGATCTGCCATCTTTTATTCCTTTCTAAACCCTAAATCACAAAATTCTCCCAACTCCATGATCCATCCCCCTCTCCATGGTCGCTGCCGGCACCGAAATCTCACGAACCGCCATCACAATAACCATCAGTCAAAGCTTGAATGATTAGATATCGATCCTCTATAGATATCGAGTAGAGAATACTATTATTGCCCCTCTCCACGGCCGCCGCCACCACCACTGCCGACACTGAAATCTCACATCACTCATCAGTCGCATTCTCAGATCTCACGAACCTGCTCCTTTGCTTCTTATTATCAGGTAAATCAGAATTCCCTCATTTATGTTTCAGAATTATCTACTACTAGGAAAAATCACATAGCCTGCCCTAAGTCTGTGTTCTTATTTTTATGGTTGGGAATTTGAAAAATCGGTTGTTTGAATAACAAAAATATATGCAAAATCAAAATACTGTGACTATTCTTATTTTTAAAATATCTTTATGGTCTGGAATATAAATTCATCATTTGTAATATTCTTTAAAATTTTAAATGATTATAATAATTAGATGCATAGCAGAATGTGCATCTATAACACATGATACACAATAACTTTGGGAAGGGGTAGTAGCTAGAAGGCGTTTGTAATTTTCTAAACATACATTCATAATTTTCTAAACATAAACAAAAAGAATTTACTTATTTTTAGATCCCAACAACACTCTGTACATACATCATCTTCAAATGGTAGATAATTTACATGAATGAGCTACCCGATTTCTGACTTTCACTTTATAATGTCATATTCCGCGTGGTATTATTTTTTATGCGTATATTTTGGTTTTGCATCAGCTGTCCATTTAAAGAATAAATATGCCACTTATTATTTAACCCAAGTCTGATAATGCCATGAAGAAGCAGCCGACATTCACTAAAGTTTTATCAAGTAAGTTGTTTTTTTTCATTAGTTGGGTAACTCTGATTTATTTAGATTTATAAGAAAGCTTAAATTTTGTATTCATATATATGTTTATCACAGTTGGCTTCTACTGATGGCCTGTCGCAAATAATTATTTTACTCATCACATTAGCTTTAAACTTCTCGATTGGGGTCAATTGTCAACTCATGTTTGGATCATAGAATTCACGTTTGATGGTAATTTATTTATGAAACTATATTCATTATTCACTCAAAGACCCTCCCTCTCGACCTACTCAATTTTACCATTTTACATATCAGGTTCAAAATGGAGCATAACGTTCTCGATGTGATGTGCTTTCAACAGGTAATGTTTTAACAATAACTAAGTTCTTTTGGTAAATTTTCAATTTCCTCTTAGCATTTGCATATGTGAAAACATGATGATATTCATTTTTTTTATTTTAAATTTCCGTTTTGCATTATGCATCCGTTCGTTGACAAATACTTTGGTTTGAAAAATGCATTATGTATAATTTACTCATTGTATACCATCATAATTCATAATTAAGTTGTCTTAATTCAATTTGCAGTTGTGACTTTGCTCACCGTGTTAAATCCGTATCAATGTCTAACTTTACCCAACAAGAAGTTGAAGCCTTCAAGAAAGTGGTAATCAGGTACAAGTACCCCCTAATATTTTTTGCGGTTACAAATTTTGCTTATAATATCATAATATATATACGTTTGAAATGTTTTTTTATTATAATTTTTCATAATTTTAGTCAAACAATTAGAAAGTTATTTTTAACACATAAATAAAATACCTTTTTTATTACTTTTTTCAGACTACGTAATGCCATGAAGAAGCAGCTGACATTCACTAAAGTTTTATCAAGTAAGTTGTTTTTTTTAATTTGTTGGGTAATTCCGATTTATAATGTTAACTTTTAATTAAAAAGTAAAACAAAAATAAAGATATTTTTTAGGAAATTTCAAATAACTTTTAGACGATGTTTTTTAGGAAAGAATTTTAAATTAGTTTAAAAAAGTCAATGTATTAAACAGAATATAAAACTTAACAACTCCCACTAATTTGAGTTTCAATATCTCTAAATTTCAATATAATTCGGTATATTATGTGTTATATAGACATTATGTAGTCTCAAAGAAATACAACAAGAAATTTTATTTTGTTAAATTATTAGGTTACGTTTAAAATGTTGTTTTTATTATAATTTTTCTTAATTTTAGTCAAACAAATTAGAAACACATTTTTAACCAAAAATAAATATATTTTTCAGGAAAGAATTTCAAATTAGTTTTAAAAAGTTAAGGTATATCACAAATTATAAAATTAACAACCCCACTAATCCGGGTTTCAATATCTTTAAAATTTAATAAATTTTTTTATAATGAAATTATGTATATCCTTTATATATATATATATATATATATATATATATATATATATATATATATATATATATATATATTACGTTTTTTAGAAAACGATGTACTCTCAAAGAAATACAACACCAAATTTTATTATGGTACTTGGTTATTAAGAATGACGTATCCGTTAATATTCAAATTTAAAGTTTTTCTATCAATCAGTGAACTTTTTAAAAGTAATATATTTAATAACATATAACTTTAGAAAAGAAATTCAAATTAGAAACTCATTTAACCAAAAATAAAGATATTTTTAGGAAATAATTTCGTTTTTTTATTAGTAACTCATTTTTAACCAAAAATAAAGATTTTTTAGGAAAGGATTTCAATTTACTTTTAAAAAGTATATCGCAAAATATAAAATTTAACAAATCCCACTATTTCGGGTTCAATATCTTTAATTTTAATAAATTCGTTATATTGACATTATGTTTATCGGTTTTTTTTATACGTTACATTTTTTAGAAAACGATGTACTCTCAAAAAAATACAACATCAAATTTTATTATGGTAATTGGTTATTAAGAATGAGGTATCTGTTAATATTCAAAATTTAAAGTTTTTTTTATCAATCAGTTTGAACTATTTTAAATTAATATATTTAATAAAATATGACTTTACTAAAATTATTGGGTTATCAAACTTAACCAAAATTGTCTACGAATTAAGGTGAATATCAAATTTTGAGTTCAAACAGAATTAAATAAAATCCTATAACTACTCTATTATAAATAATAGAGTATAGCTAATGGTAGACATGAAACATTGTTTAAATTTCAATAAAATAGTATAACCAATCGTATAACTAATCTACAAATACAACTAAAATTTTCAATAATATTTCATAATATTGTAATATTTCGAATAAAATTGGGAATTGTTTTTTTTTTCAAATATGACTTTACCATGATTATTTGTAGATAACCATAGAAACCTCTAATTAAGGATTATTAGTTATTTATCAATATAGTTCAGAATAACAATTGTTTATCAATTTTTTTTGGAAGATATCAATTACCTTTTATATGGAGGATATCAATATAAAGTTTATGTTACTATTACTAACAATTCGTTTTAAAAAACAAACTAGGTTTTAGACCAAGCGCGTTGCGCCGGGCTGATGGTGTAACGAATAACAAAGTAAATTTGAACCGACATGAATTCAGTCGTTATCGATGTACAACACTAAAACTAAACCTAAAAAAAAACTCAACAATAAAATCTGTGACAAACAAAAAAACAATGCCCGTTGCGGCTGCGTAAAGACTTGAATTCCGTCGGTATCGAATGTGAAGTCATTAAAAAAAGGGAAAAAATGCGACGAATAATAATATCGCTTTATGGCCGCTAACCGACAGCACCGAAACTAAACAAAAGAATAAATTTAGCAACAAAACTCGAAGCGAAAGAAAAAAAAACTTGCGTGTTGTTGTTGCGAATCAACGCAAATTTGATTGGTATCGGCTGCGTTCTTTATGCTTTAAATGACATAATAAAACAAAAAACTATAAAGAAAAAATGTTATTCATGTGCAGCTTTAGCTTGTACAGTATGCTTTGATGCTTGTACACAAACACTCAATACGTTAATAAGCGAGTTCAAGCCTTCAACGATATTTTAAAAACATTAAACAAATGGTAGCAAAATAAGTCCAAAAGATCAAATAAATAGTTGCAAAAAAGTAGACCAACATGAATTGAACTTGAGGCACTACACTTGTTTTAACAAAACACAACCAACCACATGAGCAATGGATCAAATATGCTAACCTTTCACTATTATTTAATTTAAGCTCTTCAATACTATCACAATAAGATTCTGTGGCACCGACGTTCATTTTTTATCTTATGTATATAATGCGTAATTATAGATCATTAACTTAATTAAGTTATGGTTTTATATGTAAGATATCTATAAATTTTTAATTTCCGTTTCTATAACTAACAGGTCAACTTATTTTTCAAATATCCCCTAATTTTAGACTTCTTCAAATATCCCCTAATTTTAGGTGTAACAATTCGGGTTTTCCACTTTTTCATTTGTAACCGTTACCCGACCCATTTACGGGTTCGGGCTCGTTCTTTAATAATATCCGCATTTATCGAGTTTTAATTATTATTTTTATAATATTGTCATGATCCATATTATAAAATGGATATCCATTATTATACCCAACCCGTATTCATGTTTTTAGTATACCCGAAACCAATCAATCAACTGATTAGCTGTCCATGATCCGTTTATAATCAAAGTTTGAATTTGGAAATCATTTATTTATGTAAAACGCGCCTTACCGACGATTTGATTAAGTTAATAACACTAATTGATTCGTTTTTCCTTCTTTAACTTAACCGAAAACCCTAAATCACGGATGAACACGATAACCTTGTTATTATTGCAATTAATTTCATGGATTCATTCCTTGTTTGATCGCCGACAATACCCCTATATATAGTTGAATTAATCTGGTCGTTTGGATACTCGTTCATATCGTTTTCTAGCCGGCTCTGTTTCCCTCTCGTTCTCCCTCTTCTGATTTCGTTACAAGGTAATTGAATATATGGTTTGGGTCGCGATTACATGGGGATCATTAACCCTAAACCTGTTTTGATCAACTATAAACGATTTGGGTTAATTGAATTTTCTATGGTTCTTGGCTAAAGGGGAAAAATTGGATTCTTGTTTATATTTAAATAGTATGGGTCATTAGCAATCTGAACTCGCAGCTCATATGGTTGGGTTGTGTGTGTATCAGACTCGGGTCGCGGGTTCGATATTCCTTGAACCCGTTTTCTTCTTTTTAAGGTTTTATTATTATTTAGGAAACTAATTGTATTATTAATATTAATGATTAATAATGAATGTTTAAACTAAAAACCGACTCTATAATACTCGTTAATCCACGTTTTCGTTCAAAAATATATATTTCTAATGAACGTCTTTCGTATATATAAAGATGCATAAAGAAGTTTATAACTTATAAACTAACTTATTAATATATAAATCGAGTAATAAAGCTAAAGATGATATTTTATTAAGTTATGTTTTCTTAAAGTAAAAATAATAGTTTAATAATAAATCCTTACAAATATAATATTATTATTTCGGTTGTCGCTTAACTAATGTCGTAATCAAGATCTTTATTCTAAAACTATCCTTTATTCTCATTGGCCATAACGTTTGCGTGTGATTCTTTTTCCTCATTTTTCCTATCTTAGTCATCCTCGTTCGTCTTTGAGGTGAGTACCACATTCTCCCTTTTTACTCGTTTTATCACTTTTGGGGACATATGCGTAGCTTAGTATATTTTCACACTTTATCTATACACAAAATTGTAATTGTTGTCTTATGTGTTAACTAATCTCATGTCATACTTGTTATATGTTTATGTGCTCAATGTGAACCGCATTCGAAGAGGTCCAACATAATCTCAGAAAATAGTATGATCATACGCTAGTCGATTTAGCCTTGTGCTTTTCGACATCTCATTTTATTTGCTCATTGGTTGATTTGTTAATCTCATATGACTAGTTGCAGCTACGTATTTTATTATATATCTATAACTGAACTGGTTTCTTACTCACTCTACCTCGTGTTGACAAACTATATTATTTTCAACGCATATGCATGTCATCGTTTGATGTGAAGTGTGGACTTAGAAGAATTTTTTTAAGGACTTGTGCTAGAAGAGTTTATTTTGAGAATATGAATTTTCATTTAAATTGTTTGATGTTTTGTTTACTTTGAATTTCTTTTTGTAATGAATAATGGCGTTATTTGAATTTAATAAATAGATATTTAAATTTTAATATTTGCATGATAGTAACCTTGCGAGCTGTGACAATCAGTCCACGCCCCGGATTTCCCGCCGTAGGTTGTGGTGTGACAGATTGGTATCCGAGCCGGAGGTTTAAGATAGGTCGTTTGAGATTGCCTTAGACACATGTTTAGGAGCCCTATACGTGCTTATCTACTTACCTTACGTGTTCTATTTGATTGTTACTGCTTTCCCTAAGTTAATAATTTTTCTTATTATATTATTGTCATGCACACACGCACTGCTCCGAGGCTATGCCTCAAAACTTAAAATTTTATTAAATTTATAATCAATATTAGATTGCTTTTTAATTGAGGGAAATTCCTTAAGAATTCCCGCCTATTGTTTTCACTCGTTCACCTTAGGGCTAGGTTATATGGCATGTCCCTATCATAAGAAAAGGGGAGAGAAACTGTGAGTTGGGCACTGGCAAAACGGTTCCAAGAACCAAAGGTAAGACGCTAATCCTTACCTGGGTGATAACCTGACCATAGTACTCAACCCTATGGACCTGATTGAGACCCATGAATGCCATATGACCGACACCCTAAGCTGTCAACCGTAACCACACTAGTGGTTGCATTGCTATATTTTTAAACCGAATTCATGGTGGTTCGTGGCTTAAATTCGGTAACCTTCCGATTATGGTTTTTACGTTATTTCAAGCGGTTAGTCAGGAATCCCAACTATCCATTTATTAACTTTTTTCGTATTTTTGTCAAAGTCATCAGCGTGGTGGTTCACAAGATACTTCGACTACCCATATTTTATTTCGATAGTTCGTTATTTGGTTTGGTCAGTTAAGGACGCTCATCGGGCCGACAAATTATATTGCATTGATAATTCGTTAATTAGTTGGGACAACCAAATTGCCATGTAACGCTCATGGGCTGTCCAACTCAAATGTTTGTTCGTTAATTATTGTTGGGCCATTCAAATTGCCATGGAAAGCTCATGGGAGGCCAACGTCCCATAGATGCATTTCGTTAGATTTTTGTGTGAAACTAACCTAACAGAAACTTAATGTTTTCAACTAACTTTGTTTCCCCATAAATATTTACACATATGATCCGCCAACTCATAAACCTTTACTCTTATTTTCCCGTAAAATGTCGTCACTCAGAAATCACCATCGTCATAAACGTTCATCTGGCTCACGCGACCGCCGCCTGGCTGCTAGAATCATGAAAGAGTTTGCTGCTGCAATGCCTGCAATTATCACTCAGATCCAGAGCCTCAACTCTAACGGATCAGCCACCTCGGCCGCACCCAATAATTATGATTTCCGTAACTTCTTGAGCACCAAACCTCCATCATTCCATGGTGAGGAAAATGTCACCGCCTTGCTCCAATGGTTTGAAGAAATGGAAAACATATTTATCCACTATGAATGTCCGGATGACAAACGGACCAAGTTTGCTTCTAGCTGCTTTGGGGATCAAGCCGTTATCTGGTGGAATGCTCTGAGGAACGACCAAGGGTCTGATTTGGTTGTGGCAATGCCTTGGGAGGAACTGAAGGAGGCGATGAAAAAGGAATTTTGCCCGGAACACGAACTGAAGAGGCTGGAAGCGGAGTTTTGGGATCTTAAGCAAATTGGTGGAGATAACTCCACTTATTCTAGCCGATTTCGCAAGCCGAGCCGTATTGTGTCACATCTGGTAACCCCGAGACCCGCGGAATTCAGAACTACATTCGTGGTCTCCCGCTCGCTTTCCGTGATGCCGTAATGAGTCGTAACCCATTAACCATCAGTGAGGCAATGGACCTAGCTGCCTCCCTCACCGATAGTCACGTTCGGGAGGGAGCCTTGTCTCGCAAGGATTCCAAGCCCACTCCCGACAAGACAAAGACCGACTTCTCTACCGATGCCAAAGCTGAGGCCAAACACTCCAACAACAACAACCGCTTCAACAAGAACCACAAAAAACGTAAGCCCAACTACCAAAACTACTCCATCAACCAATCCAACAACCAAGCTCCAAATGACCCTAATGCCCTGAACAAGAAAGCTTACTTTGGCCCACATCCCCTTTGTGCCAAGTGTAACAGCCATCACCCGGTTCAATCCCGTTGCCGGTTGTGCACTCAATGCAACCATTACGGCCACCCTTTCCAATACTTGCCGTGCACCGCCTGGTTCTCAAGTTGTCCAAACCCGGTCTGCACCCCCTACTGCTAGACCTGCTTCTAACCCTACTCAGCCCAGTGTTCCTAATACTCGACCGTGCTACCATTGCAGAGACCCTAACCATTTCCGTAACGCCTGCCCATTACTACACTGCTCAAGCCCAAGTATACCATGCACCATACTACACTGCTCAAGCCTACCAAGTGCAAACCTACCAACCTCAAGCCTATGCACCTCAAAACCATGCACCTCCTGTGCCTCAGCTCATGGCTCCTCCGTCGGCGTCAACACAAGCTCCTCCTTTGAACCAAGTTGCTCAAACCACTCAAGGGTCCAATGGTCATGCGTTTATGATGAATGTGAATCAAGATCAGAGTTCTAGCGATGTGGTGAATGGTACGTTTCTCATTGATAATCATCATGCTTCGGTTTTGTTTGATACGGGTGCCAATAAGAGTTTTATATCTTTGGATTTTGCGTATATTATTGATAATCCTCGGGATAAGTTGTTTAGACCTTTTACCGTAGAAGAAGCCGACGGGAATTATATTATGATTGACTCGGTAGTCAGGGATTGCGTCATAGTCCTTAACAAAGTCGAGTTTTTAATTGACCTCATTCCGATGCAAATGGGTAGTTTTGATGTAGTCGTAGGGATGGATTGGTTAACTTTTAATCGTGTGGAAGTTGTTTGTTACGAAAAATTCATTCGTATACCTCTCAAAAACGGTCGTCTTCTTAAGGTTTTCGGTGATACTCCAACGTCTAAGATTAATCTCATGTCATGCTTTCAAGCTCAACGTTATTTGCGCAAGAAATGTGTCGCCTTCCTAGCTCTCGTGGTGGAGAAAGAACGGAAAGAGAAGAAATTATCCAATATCCCGGTCGTTCGCGATTTTCCCGATGTTTTTCCTGATGATGTCACTAGTCTTCCTCCGGTTCGTCAAGTCGAATTCCGAATTGATCTTATTCCCGGAGCTAACCCCGTCGCTAAAGCCCCTTACCGTCTTGCACCCTCCGAGATGCAAGAATTCTCGAGCCAACTCCAAGAACTTTCGGACAAGGGTTTCATACGCCCGAGTTCTTCCCCTTGGGGTGCACCTGTGCTATTTTTCAAGAAGAAGGATGGTTTATTTCGCATGTGCATTGACTACCGTGAACTCAACAAGCTTACCGTTAAGAATCGTCATCCACTCCCTCGAAACGACGATCTTTTCGATCAACTTCAAGGAGCCGCATGTTTCTCAAAAATCGATCTCCGTTCGGGTTATCATCAACTCTGAGTTAGTGAAGATGACATCCCCAAGACCACCTTTTGTACTCGTCACGGTCATTACGAGTTCTGTGTTATGCCTTTTGGGTTGACAAACGCACCCACGGTCTTTATGGACCTCATGAACCGTGTTTGTAAACCTTATTTGGACAAGTTCGTTATTGTTTTCATCGATGACATTTTGATCTATTCGAAATCCGAAAGCGACCACAAGAATCATCTCCATACCATTCTTGATCTGCTTCGAAAGGAGCAATTGTATGCCAAGTTTTCTAAGTGCGAGTTTTGGTTGAAAGAAGTTCAGTTTTTGGTCCATGCTGTTAACGAAAAAAGTATTCATGTTGATCCTGCAAAGATCGAAGCTGTTAAGAATTGGAAACCAACTACGACTCTCACCGAAGTTCATTCTTTTCTCGGTTTGGCGGGTTATTACCGTCGTTTCATTCATAACTTTTCCAAGATCGCATTACCCCTCATCGCTTTAACACACAAAGGTAAAACCTTTGTGTTGGGGACAAAGCAAAAAGAAGCCTTTGAAACTCTTAAGGACATGCTTTGCAATGCTCCTATCCTTGCTCTTCCGGAAGGAAATGAAGATTTTATTGTTTTCTGCGACGCTTCTAACCAAGGTCTTGGTTGCGTTCTCATGCAACGAGGCAAGGTTATCGCTTACGTTTCGAGACAACTCTAGGTTCACGAGAAAAAATATACAACGCATGATCTCGAACTTGGTGCTGTCGTATTTGCCTTGAAAATTTGGAGACATTATCTTTATGGTACGAAGTGTGTGGTGTTCACCGATCACAAGAGTCTCCAACACATTTTTGACCAAAAAGAACTCAATATGAGACAACGTCGATGGACCGAGTTGCTTAGCGATTACGAATGAGAAATTCGCTATCATCCTGGAAAGGTGAATGTCGTGGCCGACGCTCTCAATCGTAAGAAGCCATTCAAATCGATACTTCTTACTTGTGTTCTTGTTCAAAATGATCTCGAAAAGCGTGTTATCGATGCTCAACACGAGTCCGTCACCAAAAGCAATATGTATGACGAGATGTTGTGTGGTGCTGAAACCCAACTTGAAACTAAACCCAATGGTCTGCTTTACTTTCTGAACTGCTTATGGATCCCCAATCGTGATGATCTTCGCACATTTATTAAGGACGAAGCTCACAAGTCACGATATTCCATACATCCCGGTGCGGATAAGATGTACGCCGACCTTCGTTATGTCTATTGGTGGCTTGGTATGAAGAAAGATATCGTTTTGAATGTTTCTAAATGCCTCACTTGTTCCAAAGTGAAAGCCGAGCATCATTGACCTTTTGGTTTACTCGAGCAACCTCCCGTCCCCGAGTAGAAATGGGAAGGTATTGCTATGGATTTTATCACTAAACTTCCTTCTACCCGCAAGCAACATGATAGTATTTGGGTAATTGTTGATCATCTGACCAAGTCTCCTCATTTCATTCCCATCAAAGAGACTTATTCTGTTGAGCAATTGGCGCGTATCTACGTTGAGAAAATTTTTTGTCATCATGGAACTCCGTTATCTATTATATTTGATCATGATGGTCGTTTTACTTCTCATTTTTGGAAGTCGCTTCAATCCTCTTTGGGTACTCGATTGGATCTTAGTACTGCTTATCACCCGCAATCTGACGGTCAATCCGAGCGAACAATCCAAACTTTAGAGGATATGCTCCATTCTTGTGTCGTCGATTTTGGAGGAAATTGGGATATTCATCTACCGCTTATGGACTTCTCTTATAATAATATCTTTCACTCCAGTATTGGTATGGCACCTTTTCAAGCGCTCTATGGTCGTAAATGTTGATCTCCGATCTGTTGGAACAAAGTTGGTGAATCTCAAATCACTGGTCTTGAACTAGTCCAAGAAACGACTGATCGTATTGCTCAAATCCGTCAAAATCTCCTTGCTGCTCGTAGTCGTCAGAAGTGTTATGCTGATAAGAGACGTAAACCTCTTGAGTTCAGTGTTGGTGATTTTGTTTTACTCAAAGCTTCCCCTTGGAAGGGAGTTGTTCGTTTTGGAAAGAAGGGAAAACTAGATCCACGTTTCGTTGGTCCTTTTGAGATTACTGATAGAGTTGGTCCTGTTGCGTATCATCTCAAACTTCCTGTTGAACTCTCTAATATTCACCCGGTGTTTCATGTTTCTAATCTCAAGAAGTGTCTTGCCGAGGGTAATCTCCCCATCCCTCTCGATGATGTTTGTATCGATGAGACTATGCATTTCGTTGAGCAAACCGTTGAGATTATGGATCATATGAATAAAGTTACTAAGCAAAGCCACATTCCTTTGGTTAAAGTTCGTTGGAATTCTATGCAAGGCGCCGAGTTTACGTGGGAGCTTGAGGACCAGATGAAACTCAAGTATCCTCATCTTTTTGTTGGTGATTCTCTAATTTCGGGACGTAAATCCCAAAAGTAGGGGATACTGTAACAATTCGGGTTTTCCACTTTTTCATTTGTAGCCGTTACCCAACCCATTTACGGGTTCGGGCTCGTTCTTTAATAATATCCGCATTATCGAGTTTTAATTATTATTTTTATAATATTGTCATGATCCATATTATAAAATGGGTATCCATTATTATACCCAACCCATATTCATGTTTTTGGTATACCCGAAACCAATCAATCAACTGATTAGCTGTCCATGATCCGTTTATAATCAAAGTTTGAATTTGGAAATCGTTTATTTATGTAAAACACGCCTCACCGACGATTTGATTAAGTTAATAACACCAACTGATTAGTTTTTCCTTCTTTAACCTAACCGAAAACCCTAAATCACGGATGAACACGATAACCTTGTTATTATTTCAATTAATTTCATGCATTCATTCCTTGTTTGATCGCCGACAATACCCCTATATATAATTGAATTAATCTGGTCGTTTGGATACTCGTTCATATCATTTTCTAGCCGGCTCTGTTTCCCTCTCGTTCTCCCTCTTCTGATTTCTTTACAAGGTAATTGAATGTGACATTCGTCAAATTTGAGTCTCGAGTTGTATTAGTTTTGTAAAGTTTTATTTTGTAAAACCGACTCAACATTTTAGAACCTTACTAAATTATTACATAATATTACTATCGATCTCGATCATCAATAAACCGACGTTTATTATTTTATAGTGACGCTAAGAAAAACATAAGGAATTCAAAATGATTATCGTAAAGTCGTTATGAGTTTTTACAAACCTTTAGACTCATATTTAAACTTGGATTGAAACATGAGGGTTTGTTTTGAAAATATAAAATACATTCATAAACAACCCAACCCTAACCCTAACCCACTTAACACCCATCACCCCCATCTCTTTCTCTCTTGTTTCCGGCCGCCGCCGCAGCCGCCGCCACCCCTGCTGGCCACCACCTCCGATGAACCACCACCACAAACCTCCTTCCCTCCTCGTATTTCCGGCGACCCGATTTCAGGCCGCCCCGTTATTCTCCGATCTCCGGCCGTCACTCCCTCCCTTTGGTCCGTAAACCCAACGCCGACTCCCCCTCTCCTTCCCTTCCTCGTTTTTCCGGCGAGCCTATTTCTCGCACATGCGCGTTTTTCTGGCGACCGGAAAACCGGCCGTCGGTGCTCCGCCACTTTATCTCTCTCTCTCTCTCTGTTTTCTCTCCCTCTTGGCTCTCTCCCGCTCTCTCTCTCTCTTCGTATCTCTCTCTCCCCCTCTCTCTCACTCTCTTTCTCTCCGGTTCGTCTTTCCGGAACGTCTCCGACAACCTTCCTCCGACGACTCGTGAACACCTAATAGGTAACTTAACAATTATGGGTTTAATTAACAATCGTTATTTTGGTTCGGTTGATTTGTACGTTAGTTATTAAACGAGAGGTCACGGGTTCGAGTCTCATCCTAGACCGGTTTCGGTGTTATTTTTTATACTTAACAAAATTTTTATTACTATTAATACTCATATTACTACATAAAGATTATTATTAGTATTATTATGTTTAACTTATTATTATATATATTCATTACTAATGTTATTATTATTATCATTATCCTTATAAATATTAAAGTGATTATTATTAATAAAGACCAAATTATTTCTATTTATTAAAATCATATTTTTATCATTAATTATTAACAATAATATTATAATATTTATTTTGTGAACTCGTTTAGAAATCGAACCAACATCGAGTATGGTATCATTATTACTATCAATATGATTTTTTATTATTATTATTATTATTATTATTATTATTATTATTATTATTATTATTATTATCATTTTTATCAACAACATTATAATTAATACCAAGATTTCTAATCTATAACTATTAATATTAGTATTATTAATAATAATTATTGTTTTAATTATTATATTATATTAGTATTATTAAAAATAATTATTGTTATTATTATTAACATCATTATCTTTTATATATATATATATATATATATATATATATATATATATTATAACATATTTTTTTTAGAATTATTATTATCATTACTAGCATTATCACTAATAATATTATTATAAACTTTATTATCTATTCATTTTCATAAAACCGAACTCTTGAATTTAAACCCGTCTTGTTTCTTTTAATATTAGTTTAGCTATTTAAAAGCCCAATAAAATAATATTATTTTATTTTAAATTACCAATTAAGTATGAGTCCTTAATCGTTAACAAATTAACCGGTAATCCGATTAACAATCGAACTTCTCGTTTATTGTTTCAAATATAATTTCAACTAAAGTTCAAGTTCATTAATATATTTTATTTATTCGTTTTTAATTAGCTTTCAAGTCGGATTTGTTCGTTTCGTTTACAAGCTTTCTATATGTCGATCACTTATTAGTTTCTCAATTCGTCAATTGAGGTGAGTACTTTCATACCCCTTTTTCCATCTTTCGTTTTGGGGTGACATTTCATACTTATCAAACTAAATGCTTTATTTACTTGAATCTTAAACCCACAAACGTGATTGTATACTTTACTTAAATAATTGCTCGATTTGGTGTTCCATGCTTACATGCTTATATGCTTATATTATCGCTTTTGAATGGTGGAACTATAAATCCTAGACCATTTGGCAACCCCTCATGGCAAGGTGTTGTTAACGTAATGCAATTAACGATAACTATAAAATCCTAGACTACTTGGCAACCCCTTGTAGCTAGGTGGTGCTAATGTGTTTAGCAATGGTCAATAAAATCCTAGACTACTTGGCAACCCCTTATAGCTTGGTGGCGCTAACGTAATTCTATTAGCGATTGTCTATTTATCCAAGTTGTTGCTTTTATTTATCGTTTCGTATACAAGTTTTGTGGCCTTTTTATTTCTATATACTTATATGCTCAAACTTATGAATTGCTCACCAACCTTTGTGTTGACAAACTTTATTTCATGAAATGTTACAGGTTTGACTTTCGTTGACTCGAGGGCTTGACGAGAAACGTTACCAAGACCATTAGGATATTAGTAAAACGAACAATATAAATGTTACTTGTATTCAACTTGTTTGTGTGAACCAGATGTGTTGATTATTGATTTATGAAATAAATGAGTTGATTAAATATTGTCACTTTAAATAGTATCTTGTGTATTTGTCCAATCACGTTGCACCCTGGCATGTTCCGCCGCCTTTGGTTGGGGTGTGACATTGATATGGTTTGGGTCGCGATTACATGGGGATCGTTAACCCTAAACCTGTTTTGATCAACTATAAACGATTTGGGTAAATTGAATTTTTTAGGGTTCTTGGCTAAAGGGGCAAAATCGGATTCTTGTATATATTTAAATGGTCTGGGTCATAAGCAATCTGAACTCGCAGCTCATATGATTGGGTTGTGTGTGTATCAGACTCGTGTCGCGAGTTCGATATTCCTTGAACCCGTTTTCTTATTTTTAAGGTTTTATTATTATTCAGGAAACTAATTATATTATTAATATTAATGATTAATAATGATTGTTTAAACTAAAAACCGACTCTATAATACTCGTTAATCCACGTTTTCGTTCAAAAATATATATTTCTAATGAACGTCTTTCGTATATATAATAAAGATGCATAAAGAAGTTTATAACTTATAAACTAACTTATTAATATATAAATCGAGTAATAAAGCTAAAGATGATGTTTTATTAAGTTATGTTTTCTTAAAGCAAAAATAATAGTTTAATAATAAATCCTTACAAATATAATATTATTATTCCGGTTGTCGCTTAACTAATGTCGTAATGAAGATCTTTATTCTAAACATATATTTTATTCTCATAGGCCATAACGTTCGCGTGTGATTATTTTTCCTCATTTTTCCTATCTTAGTCATCCTCGTTCGTCTTTGAGGTGAGTACCACATTCTTCCTTTTTACTCGTTTTATCACTTTTGGGGACATATGCGTAGCTTAGTATATTTTCACACTTTATCTATACACAAAACTGTAATTGTTGTCTTATGTGTTAACTAATCTTATGCCATACTTGTTATATGTTTATGTGCTCAATGTTAACCGCATTCGGAGAGGTCCAGCATAATATAAGAAAATAGTATGATCATACGCTAGTCGATTTAGCCTTGTGCTTTTCGACATCTCATTTTATTTGCTCATTGGTTGATTTGTTAATCTCATATGACTCGTTGCAGCTACGTATTTTATTATATATGTATAACTGAACTGGTGTGTTGCTCACTCAACCTCGTGTTGATAAACTATATTATTTTCAACGCATATGCAGGTCACCGTTTGATGTGAAGTGTGGACTTAGAAGAATTGTTTTAAGGACTTGTACTGAAAGAGTTTATTTTGAGAATATGAATTTTCATTTAAATTGTTTGATGTTTTGTTTACTTTAAATTTCTTTTTGTAATGAATAATGGTGTTATTTGAATTAAATGAATAGTTATTTAAATTTTAATATTTGCATGATAGTAACCTTGCGAGCTGTGACAAATAGTCCACGTCCCGACATTTCTTCCGTAGGTTGGGGTGTGACATTAGGGGAATAGTATTTAAATTTTAAAAATAAAATTCCTTATTTACTATTTCGCTAGGCAACATCTGTCGATTCACAAGGTTATCCCCAGTATAGAAGACGCGATTTTGGTCAATTTGTTCAAAAAGGAGACATTCAATTAGATAACAGAAGTGTGGTCCCCTACAATAAGTACCTATTAAAATGATATCAAACACACATTAATGTTGAATGGTGCAATCAGGCGTCATCTAGAAAGTATTTGTTTAAATACATCAACAAAGAACCTGATCAAGCTACTGTTTTTTTATAAAAAAAAGACACACAAGAAAACGTGGAACAACCAGAGGTCGATGAGATCAAACAATTTTATTATTGTCGTTATTTATCTGCTTCTGGGGCAGCTTGGCGTATTTTCGGCTATGATGTCCATTACAGGATGCCTTATGTTACCCGCATACCTTTCCATCTTCCTGGACAAAAACATGTAGTTTATGGTGCGAAAGATTATCTTGATAATGTCTTGGAAAAAGTTGAGAGCGTCTCCTCTTCCATGTTTACTGGTTGGATGAAGTGCAGCGCGCGTAAATTAACTTACGTAGAATTACCTACTGAATTTGTTTGGCATGCTCAACCCCGTCGTTGGGAACGAAGAAAATCGGGATTTTCCATAAGAAGAATTCATGCCGTGTCTCCTGCAGCTGGGGAAGCGTACTTCTTACGAATTCTTTTGAACAGAGTTAAAGGTCCACAATCGTTCGAAGAAATCCGTACCGTTAACGGTCGTCTTCAACCTTCGTTTAGAGATGCCTGCTACTCTATTGGATTGTTAGAAGATGATCAAGAGTAAATTGAGGCAATTGAAGAGGCAAGCCATTCATCGTTGGGTCACGGAGTACGCATGTTGTTCGCTACAATGTTGTCAACTGACAGCCTTTCTAGACCAGAGCATATCTGGATAAATACTTGGAAATGGCTTTCTGATGACATTCTTTACAACCAACGACGTCTTTTAAAGTCACTGGGTATCAATATTTTGGAAGTCAGTTTTACAATCTTTATATCTATATATATAGTCATTAATATTAGCAAATTAATTTTTAATTAAATTTTAACAGAGTTATCGCTAACCAAGATCAAATCAAGAACCTCACTTTATTTGAGATTGAAAAAATCTTGCTGCGAAACAACTCAAGCTTAAGAAAATATCAAACCATGCCTTTCCCCGATGTCGAGTATATATCTATTGCATCTAATACTTTGATTCAAGAAGAGTTGTCATATGATCAAAACTTGCTAAAAGTAGAGTTCCAAACTCTAGTTAATTCAACTACTAATGAGCAAAAAAATGTTTTTGATCGTATAATGATGGATGTTCAACATAATAAAGGTTGTGTGTTATTCGTATATGGTTATGGTGGAACAGGTAAAACGTACTTATGGAAGACCTTATCAACTGCCATAAGATCAAAAGGCGAAATCGTCCTAACTGTTGCTTCAAGTGGAATTGTTTCGTTATTGTTAACCGGAGGTCGCACAACACATCCCAGGTTTCATATTCCGATAAATCTTAATGAGGATTCTACTTGCTACATGGATCCAGGTACAGATGAAGTCCAATTATTAGAAAAAACCAAATTAATAATTTGGGACGAAGCTCCAATGCACCACAGACATGGCTTTCAAGCTCTTGACAGGTATTTAAAAGACATTTTATCTTCTAATTTGCTATTTGGAGGCAAAGTTGTTGTATTTGGAGGAGATTTTCGACAAATTCTACCTGTACTTCAAAAGGGCACTAGACAAGACATCGTAAACGCCTCTCTGTGTTCTTCTTACATTTGGAGTGAATGCAATGTCTTGAGATTAACAAAAAACCTAAGGTTAACTATGGGTACGCCGTCATCTGATGTTGAGGAAACCAGATTATTTGCTAAATGGATTTTAGATATTGGTGAAGGTAATATTGGCGGTCCTAATGATAGTGTTGCAACTATAGATATACCTGGCGATCTACTTATAAAAGATTCAGTTGATCCTATATCAAAACTTTTTAACTTTGTATATCCTGATATTCTACATAATTACAAGAACCAACATTACTTTCAGGATAGAGCAATACTTGCACCAATAAACAAAATTGTTGATGAGATTAATGATAGTTTGCTCAAGTTTTTTCCAGGTGATGAAGTTGAGTACTATGTTCAGATACCATATGTAGTTCAGAATAAATCAATGACACTGTTGATACAGCTTTATACTCTCCTGAGCTGCTTAATGGTCTAAGAATATCCGGACTACCAAACCACAAACTGGTGCTAAAAGTTGGTGTTCCTGTTATGCTCCTTAGAAATATTAACCATAAAGAAGACTTATGTAACTGTACTCGACTACAGATTATATCTTTAGGTACTCGTGTAGTTGAAGCCAAAATTATTTCTGGAACTAACATTGGTCATAGAGTTTTGATTCATAGATCGCCATTGACTCAATCAGACAACAAAATAGCCTACAAATTTCAAAGACGACAATTTTCCCTTGCAGTATGTTTCGTGATGACGATAAACAAAAGCCAATGTCAATCGTTATCAAGGGTAGGTATGTACTTAAAAGAAACCGTGTTCTCACATGGACAACTATACGTCTCCTTGTCAAGAGTTACAAGCAGGTGTGGGATAAAGATTTTGATTCTTGATAAACAAGGTAATCTGACCAATACAACAACAAATGTTGTGTACAAGGAAATTTTTTCTTATTTATAAAATACTTGTGTAATGTTTTTTTTTTGTAATTCTTGTAATTTTAATGTAATTTGTAATTGTATTAACAATATATGACAATTGTGTTATTGATTGTATTTTGCTTAATGTTTAAATATTAAAATATTCATTAATTGCCCGTGTAATACAGGTGTCTCAAACTAGTATATATATATATATATAGGGTGAGAATCCTAAGAGAACCTTTTGAAATTAAGAACTTTGAGAACCATTTTGAGTAAAAAAAACCTTGTTAAAAAATATTTTAAAAAAAATTATAAAATGAAAAAACATGAAAATTTTTAAAAATTAAGAAAAAAATTTTTAGTTTCATCTCGGTTTCATAAAAAAACGCCTAATTTATACACATATGTATATTTGTATTTAATCTCGATTTACGTAATGTACACATATGTGCATTATCAAGGTAATCTGACCAATACAACAACAAATGTTGTGTACAAGGAAATATTTTCTTATTTATAAAATACTTGTGTAATGTTTTGTTTGTTTGTTTGTTTGTTTTTTGTAATTTTAATGTAATTTGTAATTGTATTAACAATATATGATAACTGTGTTATTGATTGTATTTTGCTTAATGTTTAAATATTAAAATTTTCATTAATTGCCCGTGTAATACACGTGTCTCAAAATAGTATATATATATATATATATATATGTATGTATATATATATAAATATATATGGTGAGAATCCTAAGAGAACCTTTTGAAATTAAGAACTTTGAAAACCATTTTGAGTCAAAAAAACCCTGTTAAATAATATTTTAAAAAAAATTATAAAATGAAAAAAAATGAAAATTTTTAAAAATTAAGAAAACAAAAAATTTTAGTTTCATCCCAGTTTCATAAAAAAACGCCTAATTTATACACATATGTATATTTGTATTTAATCTCGATTTACGTAATGTACACATATGTGCATTATCATTTATCTTAATTGTACATATGTGTATAAAAATAACACGTATAAAATTAAAAAAAATAAGTATTATACATACATATGTGTATAATTTTCCTAAACCGATATTTTTTTTACTTTTTTATGAAACCGGAATAAAAAATAATTCTTTTTGGTTTTTTACTTTTTTTTATTTTCACGTTTTTTTGTTTTATAATTTTTTATATTTTTTTTAAAAAGCGTTTTTTTTTTTACAAAATGGTTCTCAAGGTTCTCAATTTCAAAAGGCAAGAGATCCTCCCACACCACCCATGACCTCACACACCACTTTTTTTTCATATACGGCTCGTATAGGGCTATACGGTGGTTTAGCATCTGAATCGTGTCAGTTTGTGTCTGATGTTGTCGGTCATCGTTTATAGTGCCTCGTATAGCCCTAAATGGGTCGTATAAGCCTATACGGCCGTATAGAAACTTTTTAACAAAAATAATAATGACCATATATATATATATATAATATGTGATTTATATGGTTCGTATCCGGCTCGTTTATCTTTACGGGCTTAAATGTTGAGCTCAAACTTAGCTCGTCAAAAGCTCAAGACTATTTGTGGCTGGTTGACCCGGCTTGTTTATTATTAAATTTTCTAAAAATAAATTGAGGTTTTTTAATATTCTAGGCATATTTGTAGCTTACATATTATAAAAATTTGAGGTTTTTTTAACATCTGGTCCACATATATTAAAATAAAAGTGCACCCCAAAATACATCATTTTCCAAACACATGGTCCACATACATAAAAGTAACCAGTTCACCCTAAAATACATCTAGTTTTAAACGTGGTCCACATACATAAAGTTCAAAATAGTGCACATCAACACATAATGAAAATAAAATAATAACTACTGTGGTGGTGGCCCCTGTAGCTCCGATGCCGGTGGTGAACAAGGTATATCCAGCACATTGGGAACTGAAAATCTTTCAACCATCATAATGATATTTCATGTTTTAAGTTTACCAACCATTATAAAAATCTTTGATGTTTTAAGCTTAGAGAACTGAAAATCCGTCTACACGAGTTGTATAACACTATACGGCTTGTATAGTCGTTTTCCGGCAGCGATTATGGCAGTCTGAATATTTCTGCAACTGTTTCCTATACGATCGTATAGCCCTATACGACAGTATAGGTTTTAATGGCTTGTCAGAGAGTAATATGAGACATTTAATGCCTATACGGTTGTATAGACTGCAAAAAGTTGTTTTTTGTCCATTTGTCAGTCATTCGTACTCTATACGGCTGTATAGGCCTATACGAGCCGTATAGACATGTGAGGGTGGTGTATGAGGATCACATCCATTTCAAAATGGTTCTCACATAATACTAATCCTATATATATATATATATATATATATATATATATATATATATATATATATATATATATATATATATATATGGGTGTGATCTAAAGATAACTCTTAAAGAGAGAACTAGAAAACTAGTAAATAATTATTTTTAACATTTAAAAAAATATTTTTTTATTTTTTTGTTTCCTCTTTCTAAGAAGTTGATATTGTTCCTAAAAAGTAAAAAACATTTGTCGATGTAGTGCATATATGCAATTATGTGTATTTTTTGTATACGATAGTGTTTTATTGCATATAATACAACACAATTGCATTATACTCAATACACATTATTGAATACATGTGAATAAACACTATTTATTGTATGTAATGCATATGCGTATTACAACACTAATGCACATATGCACTATATCGATTTTTTTTTAAATTGTTGTATATAATATAACACTATTGCAAATATACAATACAAAAAACTGCATATATGCAGTTCAACACTATTTCACATATCAAAATACACACTATTGCACATATGCATTATAAAAGTTGACATGTTGCACATATGCATTACAACGAGTTTTTTTAAAATTTTATTTTTTATTTTTTTGTGATAATGAATAACAACATATAAGAGGGATGAAAGAAAAAAAAATTAAAATATTTTTTTAATTAAACTAAAAATACTTTTTTATTAGTTCTCTTTCTAAGTAAGAGTTTTTTCTTGATCATTTTCCTTATATATATGTGGGCATGTATATATAAAAAGAGTTAAACCCCAATTTAGTTGAGAAAACCCACGTAACCCGATTAAACAATCAATTTTTTTTATTTTTTTCCTCTCGAGGCTCCACTCTCCTCCCTGAATAAGTAAGGTGTTAGTAGTGCCATAACGAAACAAGGGGGAGGAATGAAAGGCCGCTTTGCTTTGGATGCTCTTTATAAAGACATCACTATGTTTCTTTTTATTTTCATAACATAAGTAATGTATGTTGTTATATTTAATGCAAAATAAAAAAAAATTAAGCAGCAAAATGTTACATACTTGTTACACATCTGCTTCCGGATAGAGAAAAAAAGTGTTATATTTTACAAATTTTATCAACTTTTATTTGCAATCACACAAATCAACTTTCACCTTAAACACACATTTAAGAATGGGTTATAAGCAACAATTTGGTGCCTTTGGTGTGCAAGAAATCGTTGGGTGTTTGAGAGAAAACCGCTTAGATTAAGGAGTGTGATCGCGGAGATCAAGGCTTTAAGCTATTTGTGGGTAAAAAATCGGTCTAAATGGCCGGATTTAACGTGGGAAAGGTGGTGTGCGTTTAATGTATAATCACTCTTACGAGTGCTTCGGGTGGAACTTGGGGGGGGGGGTATGTAGTTGTATTTTATTTATTGTTCGGGTGGCCTCGTTGTTCGCTAGTATCTTGCTAGTGTTTTGAATAAAATTTTATTGGTCGTTCAAAAAAAAGAATGGGTTATAAGGGTTTTTACAGCTTAAATGGAATTACATAGTGACTGTTTGGTATGAGGTAATGAAATGGACGACGGAATGGAATGAATGTGGTAATGGAATGGACAAATGAATGGAATGAGTTATTACCATTCCAATGTAATGTTTGGTTACCACATGGGAATGAAAGAAATCATTACTTTATATTGTTTGGTAGGTAGGAAAAAAGGAAAAAATAAAATTAAAATGGTAGTGAGTGGTGGTGGTGGGAGGTAGGTGGCAGTCGTGCATTGGTGGACGGTGATGGTGGTTGTCGGTAGCAGGTGGTGGTGGGCAACGAGATAATGGTGGTTGGAGGTGGGTGATGGTAGTGGGGTGGAGGTGGGGTGGGTTGTGGCGGTAACAGTGGAGGTGGTGGTGGGCGGCGGGTGTGATGGTGGGGGGGGGGGTGGTTGATGGATGCGGTGGGTGGTTGGCACTGAAGGCGATGGTGGTGGACAGCGATGGTGGTGGTTGGTGGCAATGGCGGCGGTGGTGGACAGCGGTGACGGTGGGTGGCTGGCGGTGCCGGTTGGCACTGATGGCGATGGTTAGTGGAGGTGGGTGGTGGGTGGTGGCGGCGATGGTAGGTGGTGGTGGTGGTGGTGGTGGTGGTGGGTGTTGATGGTGGGTGGTGGTGGAAGGGTAATGGAGGTGATGTAGGGTGAAGGAGAGAATGGAATGAAAAAAAACATGGGGATATGGAGGGAATGAAATTGGGGTATTTTAGAGGTAATGGAATGGACTAAGTAATGAGTCATTCAATTCTTTGATCAACCAAACACACTTTTCTCCATTCCCTCACAATGGGTCATTCCATTCCATCCTTCATTCTTACATAACAAACGCTACCATAGTAAAGTTGTGCGGCAATGAGTGCATAGAATCAAGGGAATTAATTAGTATGGTTACAACAATTAAACACATGTTATAATATATTTTGTTAACAAATCAATAAAGGGCGGCTTAAAGTATTACTGAATTCTGATTAAATGAATACAACAATATGTTATATTTCTCATGTCACTAACCATCGGTTGTGCTAAAAGTGAATCACGATCCAGGTTGAATTTGGTAGAAACACAATCAAGTAAACGTTAATTGATTAACTAAACGTAATTGAAAATGGGTTATCGAGAGTATCCACTTCTTGCCCCTTAAAGACCTAGGGGGTGTTTGGTACAGAGAATGGAAAAGGAGAGAAAATAGAAATGGAAATGGAATTGTAGAGAAAGAGAATTGGTATGGAGAATGAGAATCATTTCTCTTGTTTGGTACACGAGAAAATAAACAGAGAACTCTACCATACCCAACCCCACCTCCACCCAACCTGACACCACTCACCACCGAAGCCCCACCACCACAGCCCCACCACCACCAGCACCACCACCACAGCGCCACCACCACCAGCCCCACCACCACAGCCCCACACCACCAGCACCACCACCACAGCCCTTTCTTCAACCACAGCCCACCACCACCTGCTGCCGCCACCAAATCCCCTTCTTCAACCACAGTACACAAGAAATTAAAAAGATTCAAATTTTTGGAACATAAGATATAGAAAAAGGAGGCTCAGATCTGTCATCACTGCCTCTTTGGAGATTTTGTGGTGGTGGTTGTGGTGGCGATGATGATGATGATAATCAGAAGCCACCTGCGACCACCGCCGATTTTCACCACCACTGTCACCCACCTGCGACCACAATCAGCCGACCATCTGAAAACCCTAACCTACCACGAACCACCACTTGAAACCCTAATCTCCGTTCACCCGTACCACCTGCAACCTACAACCGGTTACCATCTCTGTGTTCACCACTGCGAACGGCGGAGACGGGGTGGTGGTTGCAGACTTGGAGACGAGGTGGCGGTTGCAGACTTGGAGACGAGGTGGTGGCCGGAGACGGGGTGGTGGCCGGAGACGAGGTGGTGACATGCTATGAGGAGGCTGCTGAGAAATGGATTTCTCTTTGTTTTAAAGAGAAATGGAATTCTCTAGTTTTAGAGAAATAGAAAGAGAAATAGAAATGAAAAGTGGAAAACAAACAAAAGAATATTTCTAATTCCATTTCTCCCTAATCGAATCCCTCTACCAAACACCCCCCTAGTGTCAAATTTCAATGAAAAACATCTAAATAAGTTTGACATTTTGGGACCATCTGCATGTCAATGCTGACCTTTATGGAGGTCTTGGCTCAAGAAGAACAATATAATTACCTATGACACAATATTCAAAGTTGACTGTTATTGGGTCAAAATCATTCATAAATGGTATGGGAATTTCAAGGAAAAATAAAAACCAAAAAGGGTAAGTTGATTAAGAATGTCAAAACCAGCTCTAAAGGTATCAGATTGGTTATATTATATTGTTAAAATAACTAGTTAGTTATTGTGCAGGCACAGTCACAGTTACATGGATGATTAACGCATTACATAGGAAAGTGAAGCAATTGGAGAAAGTTGAAAAACTAACAAAGAGGAAAGCATGTGTTTCTTTATGGAAAAGGATGAGGGATAAATATGTAATAACTCGGATTACTATAACAACTCCGATTTTTTAAATTATAATATTATTATCCGTTTACCCGACCCGATTTATGTTTGGAAAATTTTATCAATAAAAATATCGCGTTATCGAGTAATTGTTATTTTATTTTTAATTGATTGTTATATTTAATTATTATATGTAAATTAACTTTGAAAAATATACTAAAATAACCCTAAACAATAGTTTTAGCCTTATATGATTCCATTTCAATAGTTCAGGGACCAAACTGCAAGATCTGCATTATTATATTATAATATTACCCAAATCCATTAACCCAATAACCCTTTAACCCAAACCCGTTTAACTGTGTACCCGTACTCGTTTAGTTTGCTTGTTGCTTAATCCTCGTCTCCAACATGGAAATTGATCTCCTTACCTTATTCGACCTACCGACACTAGGAATTAGGAAACAAGAACAAATATTATTCGTATTTCTATTAGGAATAAACCGCCTTTAAACCCGTTTATGAATATACAAGATATCGACCACTGAAATACAATTAAAATTGTAGAAACCATCTCACACACATCGCCTACTGTAACCCCTTAATAAAATTATATTATCATCCTTGTTTGATCGCGTTCTGGTATTCGTTTTGGTTGGTTACTGTCACGTCAATTAACCCATGTTTAAGAAACGCTAAAAGTAATTATTTATATTGTTTTGCTCGTCGTTCATTGTTGTACAAAATCCCTAACGTTATTTGATCGATTAATGAACGGATTGATCGATTGTTGATCTAGGGTTCATATAATAATTTAGGTTTAAATATGTCTGTTTATAATTGTTCGTTTCAAGTTTCTAACCAACTAAACCACCTAGCCCAGTGGCTAGGGGTGTGCGTAGTTCTTGCTGAACTGGCCACTGGCGCGGGTTCGAGTCCCGGCCAACCCCTTTAATCTTTGGAAACTTTTTTTGTTTATTAGTTAATCAAATTAAATCATAAATTAATATTATAAAACTTGTAACTACTTAATATTTAGTTAAAAGCCGACATGTTAACTAGTCATGTTTTTGAACTTTAGTTAAACACTATATATATATATATATGCTATATATTTTTATATAAATATGGATATGTAATAGATTATTAAAAATTTATAAAGGTTTTAATATTAAAAAATAGTTTTAATCTAAAATATATATTTAATATATCTTGTTAATTAACATATTAAAAATATAGTTTAAGTATGTTATAAAAGATCATATTTTATATAAACATTATTAGTTATTATTAATCATTTATTAACTACAATACTAATATAAAAGAAATCTTTATTAATAATAAAAAATATATAAATATATTTAAATACATTTTTAGTTTAAAATAAAACAAATCTCTTTATGTAACTATAAAGTATTCTAAATATTTACTTAAGTATCTTTTAGTATTTTATATAATTAAATCCTATTATTTCGATAAACCTTTGATAATAAAATTAATAACAAATCTAAGTAATATTTAACTTTCGTAAAAATATATCCGATCATCAAATCCCGAACCTCTATCTAGTTTTAGATTCGTTGTTGAATTTATATTTATATTTCCGCAATTATTCTTTATTAGGCTATCTTGTTAGATCTTGATCTACCTTTATCTTTCTTATTGAATCTTTATCTATTACTAATTTCTACGGTGAGTATCTCACTCCCCTATTTTACTCATTTCAAATTGTTTTGGGGACTTATACGTACCAATAATCCAACTACATTTCATATCTTATTCTCAATAGCAAACTGTGATCTTTATGTGTGTATCAATTAAATGCTTATATGCTACATGTTTATTTGCTTACTTGCCCTTTGTTTATTTACCGCATTCGGAGAGTGTATGTAACATCCCGAAATTCCCAAGAATAGTATTTAATGTATTATTCGTTAATGATGGAAAAGTTTACTTGAAATGAGTAAAGAAATAATAAAATAATAAAGATGGTTTAAGTAGGCTAATTAGATGGAATTAAATATGGACCAAAAATGGAAGATGGGCCTTAGGTCCATGGGCTTAAGGGAGTATAAGTACCCCTTAAACCCTAGTCCTTTCCATTTTATCCATCTTATTCTCTACACCATAGCCTACACCTTGAAAAACACACACGAACACCATCCTAAAACCCGAGACGAAACAATATCAAGACTAGACCGTGTTCGTAAACCTACTCGTTTAAGGTACGTTTATATCGAGAACTTGTTCGTTTAAGTTCGGATTTAGTCTAGAAATCATAGATATGTTGTAGTATGGTAAAAACAAATCCAAAGAAGCCAAACTTACTGAAATTGGTTAACGTTTGATAGGTTAAATGTTAACCTAAAGAAACCCGTATTATAGATGCTTAAATCGCACCATGTAAACGCGGATATTTGGATGATTGGACCCTTGGGGTTTGTAGGCGCTTCATAGACGATTCAATCATACCTAAATCATGATATTTGGTTTAGAAACGAAGGAGTATTGCAGATCTAATACCTGCTGAATGTTATTTGTTCTTATCAATTTTGACTTTGACCTCTGAGTCAAAGTCTGGATAAGAACAGGGATGATTCGTTATAATTGATCAATTCGTTACGCGTTCATAGCGAATGGGACTCATTCGTGTGACTTGATAACGAATGAGCCTTTAATTCGTTAACTACCCATCCGTTACATAAAGATAACGAATCAGGTCACGCCAAGAGAACGAATTAGGCTAACGAACTGGGATAACGAATCAGACGAATCAAGTGATTCGTTACTTGCCCAATTCTCTATGTTCAGATAACGAATCAGAATGACGAACCAGATGACGAACCAGAATAACGAATTAGCGAGCGAATCTGAAAGATAACGAATTAAGCTAACGAATTAGGACAACGAAGCAGATAACGAATAAGACTATGATCTGATAATGAATTAGGCTTAATTCGTTATAGCAAATGAGATGACGAATTAGATAATACTTTAAAATCCTAATGGAAAATGTGTTAAGACAATTAATGTAAATAAAATTTTTCCAAGCTAACCTGGCAACTCGACCCCAGCCAGGGGCTCTGCCCCTTGGTGCTAGGGGCTGCCGCCCCTAGAACCCTGCTGCCAGGGGCGCTGCCCCCGGACACCCGATCGTTGAGGGTTATAAATAAACTAGAAATACGATTAGTAATAGTTAATTGATACATATAATTATTACACAGTTATCCGTGCACAGCTCAAGAAAGGAATAACCACTAACGGTGAACGTAATCGAGTTCAGGTGAGTTTCTAGCCCCACTTCCTTGTTATGTTTTTGGGGCTGTGTGCATACTCGATGTGATTAGTTAATACACTTACCTTAAGTGGTAAGCGTATGCTATATATGATATATGTGATAGATATGCAGGATTGCTTGTCGGTACGTGAACGATTTTCATATATTGCACGTACTGTCAGGTTATAAATAAAGATATGAATGTTATATGTAATGTATAGATGATGTATGGACACTAAGAATGGATGCTTGTCGGGACGTGAACGATCTTCGGATATTGCACATATTGATAAAGAGTATGATTGTTAAATGAATGATGTGAAGAACGCCTAGAGTGTTCTTATGCTCCGATGTAATTATTGTATATGCGAAGTAAGTGTATTGATGAACATAAAATTATACATCTTTTCGACATCAAATAATCTCTATAAACTGCAATTTCTATTAAATAACATAGCACAAAAGGCTATTTATCATAATAAAATGTAATTTCAGGTGAAACCAAGCCCCAAACGAAGAAACAAGAGAAAAGACGAAGAAAAAAAGAAGAAAACACAAGAAAAGCAAAGAAACACGCCCCCATTCTTCTGAACACCAGAAAAGACAAAAATCTACAAAAAAAGTCAAAAACTGGGAACAAAAGCACAGGGTCGTGCCTCTCAACCACGGGGCAGTGGTTGTCTACCAGAAAAGAAAAAATGAACTTATCACATGTCACTAAAAAGCGCGGGGGCGTGCCCATGTAAGCACGGGGCCGTGCTTCACACTCTATATTGCCTGTAAATAGTGGCTCATGTTGCATTCATTTGGTGCGCCTTGAAAAGAATTCTATCTGGTTTTCTCTTATAAAAACACACACTAACACTCACATAGAAGATTTAGTTAAGAGTTTGAAGGCTTGGAGGTCATCACCATCAACCATCATCATCAACCATCATCATCATCATTAAGAAGTAAGATCCAAATGAAGAAACAAGAGAAAAGACGAAGAAAAAAAGAAGAAAACACAAGAAAAGCAAAGAAACACGCCCCCATTCTTCTGAACACCAGAAAAGACAAAAATCTACAAAAAAAGTCAAAAACTGGGAACAAAAGCACAGGGCCGTGCCTCTCAACCACGGGGTAGTGGTTGTCTACCAGAAAAGAAAAAATGAACTTAGCACATGTCACTAAAAAGCGCGGGGGCGTGCCCATGTAAGCACGGGGCCGTGCTTCACACTCTATATTGCCTATAAATAGTGGCTCATGTTGCATTCATTTGGTGCGCCTTGAAAAGAATTCTATCTGGTTTTCTCTTATAAAAACACACACTAACACTCACATAGAAGATTTAGTTAAGAGTTTGAAGGCTTGGAGGTCATCACCATCAACCATCATCATCAACCATCATCATCATCATTAAGAAGTAAGATCCATCTACATTTGGTTAGATTGTTCTAGTTTAATCATGTGTTTTTTATCATCATCCATCATAATGTTAATCACCATGCTCATTTACCATCTAAAATCTATGAGGAACTTTGATTTACTTGATAATTATTTAAAACATGTGGTGTAGTCTAGTAAAGTACATGGTTATCTTACAATTATCTTTTGATGAGAAATGTTTCACCATCTTAAATCACTAATTCAAAGTTGGTGATTGTCAATTATATTGGCAATCGTTCATGATCGATTCATGTTCTTGAAAAATAGAAATACTTTGATACATTATCGAAACATGGATCCTTATATTGTACTTAGAAATGATGAGATATAAGTTATGATGTATTTCTCTAAGTCTTGGTAATTCGAAAATGGCTTTGCTTAGGATATCATGCTAGTTAAAGAAATCATATGTTAACGGAATGTGTAATTATAACCTACAAAAATCAACCAAGGGGAGGTTGTGTGACTAAACTACAACCACCCGAAGTTGTTAGAATTGGTATTTGAGAAATCGAAGTCAATCCTAATCTTTCTACTTTACGAAATTACTTGCCAACTTAAATTGACATTCTTGAGGTAGCATGACAATAGGAAAGGGTCGACTTTAAAATGCGCATGTTACCTTCTTAGTGCCAAAGATGCTCACTTAAGGCTTAAGGAGCTATCTATCATATATTGCTACGGCAAGTTTACCACATGTTTGAATATTAATTATCAGTTCTAAAATGGAGTGAATTCTAGATCTTAGATGGTAACCTTCACATAATTGAACTACTCGTTTAGAATCTCTCGTCTTGGTCACCTATATATTATATATATATATATATATATAAGTATTTATATTCTATAAAAAGTTCAAAAATTAACCCAAAATGATTAAAACCTCCGATTAAAGTAAAACAACGATTTATTATTAGAAACATTTGTGTCCACGGATCGATACTTGGTTCTTATCAATACTATTCTACATATATGATAGGTACACTTGCCTATTTTGTGTGTGTTTAGTATTTGTATAAATCACTTTTATAAATTTAAAACACGATCTTGTGCAAAAGCAAATCATCCCATCCTTTATATCTTAACCGCAACGCACACACGCATCAAGTTTTTGGCGCTGTTGCCGGCGACATGGTAACGTTCTAAGAACGATCCAAGTTTTAATTTAGTCATTGTCTATAATTGTATAAATTTTTAACTTTTATTTTACTTTATTTTATATTTTTTAACTATTAAACTATATAATTTTACGGCTAGCCAAATTTTAACATTTATTTACCTTACCTTTACTTTAGCTTAATTAATTTAGACCTTAGTTTAGTTTAACTTGTAGTTTAACTTAGACTAACCTTTAGTTTAACTTTAGCTAACTTTTATTTAATTTTCATTTTGATTTAGTCTCATGTATGTCCTCTACATTTGAGCCTGAGCTTGTTTCTCCAATTTCTGAACCGGAACGACTCTTTCGTCGACGAGCACGTAAACGAACTGCAGAAACCACCGAAGCAATCAAAGACGAATCAGTAGACGCCACCACATCAGGAGAAAATCAAACTGAAGAAATGATGGTGGCCTAGAACAATGAGCCGAATATGAGTCAGTATGCCAAGCCAACTCTCGAAGGTTACGACAATGGAGTGGCTCCACCCGAAATCACCGAAAATTTCGAAATCAAATCAAGCACCATTCATATGGTGGAAAATTCAGTTCAATTTCATGGTCTTCTCGACGAAGACCGTCGTTCTCATATATCCCGATTCTTACGAATCTGCGAAACCTTTAAAATACGAAACTGTTCAGACGATCAAATCAAGCTTAAACTCTTCCTTTCTCTCTAAGGGGCCAAGCCCTAGAATGGATAAAATCAATTTCCTCTGGTTCCATCACCACTTGGGACCAGATGGTTGAACAGTTTCTCCTCAAATATTTTCCGCCTGACAAAACTGCCAAATATCGAGCAGCATTACTGGATTCCTGACCGATGATGATGAGTCGTTACACGCAGCATGGGAAAGATACAAAAGTCTTCTAAGAAGATGTCCACATCATGGACTGAGCATATGGTTACAAGTACAAACTTTCTTTGACACACAATCCAGTCAAAACAAACAGGCCATCGACCAAATCGCTGGTGGGGACCTGGGATCCAAATCACCTAACGAAGCATTTGAAGTCTTGGAGAAAGCCGCAAAGAAAAGTTTCGCTTACAACCCGCCAAGATCTACACCAACCCATAAAGGAATACACCACATTGATTCCAATACTCTTGTCACAGCACAGCTTGAGGCCCTCTCTAAAAAATTCGAACAACTTCAAACCGAGCTGTCAAAAACCAGACTCACATGTGACACTTGTGGAGGAAATCATGGAGAAAGTGACTGCAAACAAGTCATCATGGCCATGGAAGAAGTCGATTTCATCGCTCGACAAAACAACGCTTTCAGCAATAACTACAATCCAGGATGGAGAAACCACCCGAATTTCAGTTGGAAAGACGGAGGTAACACTCAACCCTTACCCGGATTCGAGAAAAGACCGATGAATCAATCCTTCCAGCCTAAACCTCAATTTCAAGATCAAAGTTCTAGTAGCCATCAAAACCCAAGCTACTTAAAGATCGAAGAAATGCTAATCCAACTCATGACCAAAAAAATTGAAGCAGAAAAGAAGGCCGATTCCAGAGCCGTTGATATCAGCGAGTACTATTAAAACATGAAGCCGACCTCAAAAGTCAACAAGCATCATTACAGAATCTAGAAACTCAAATCGGATAAATTGCCCGACAATTATCCGAAAGACCACCCGGCACTGTTCCAAGCAACACAATCACCAACTCGAATGCGACAGCTAACGCTGTTACACTCAGAAGTGGTACAACCACTGTTGCCTCAACAACTTCAGAACCAGTTACGGAAAAGGAGTCTCCTGATGAAATACAGGAAGAACCGACCCCAACGGGCACCACCATACAACCCAAGGAGCCAGTCCGAACTTATGTTCCACCTATTCCATACCCAGGAAGGCTGAAGCAGGAACGATTGGAAGCTCAGTATGGGAAGTTTTTAGAACTATTCAAACAACTCCATATCAACATCCCTTTTTTCGAAGCCATCGCTCAAATGCCTAAATATGCCAAGTTTCTCAAAGAAGTACTGACAAACAAAATGAAGCTGGAGGAACTCTCACATGTCACTCTGAGTGAAGAATGTTCAGAAGTCCTCCAAAGCAAGCTGCCAACAAAAATGACTGATCCAGGGAGCTTTACTATCCATTGTTTCATAGGAAATTTGTCTGTTAGCAATGCCCTGGCCGACCTAGGAGCTAGTATTAATTTAATGCCATATGCGGTTTTTGCGAAACTTGGGATAGGAGAACCAAAGCCCAACCGCATGAGCATTTAATTAACTGACCGATCTGTTAAATATCCTCGGGGCATTGTTGAAAACATGCTTGTCAAAATTGATAAATTTGTTTTCCCAGTAGATTTGTAATTCTAGACATGGAGGAAGACAAAAGTGTACCTCTGATTTTAAGAAGACCCTTTTTAGCCACCGCAAAGGCTATTATTGATGTTTGTACCGGCAAACTCACTCTCACGGTCAATGAAGAGGCAATCACTTTTGACATAGGAAAATCTATGCAATATCCGCAACATTATGATGATACATTATATTGTGTCGACATCATAGATTCCATCGTGAGTTGCTATGTGCGAGAATCCTCCATCGATAAACCGCTAGAAACACAATTCATCGATAAAACACTCAACATACCCATATTAGAAAACGAAAATATCAATAATGATTATCAGGAAGTATCAGAAGTAGTATATGAGATCACTGAATGTAATGAAAAATAAAAACCATCAATCAAAGAACCACCAGCCTTAGAATTAAAAGAATTACCAAAACATCTCGAATACGCCTATCTAGAAAAAGACTCTCAACTCCCAGTAATTATTTCATCTCACCTTTCTAAAGAAGAGAAAGACGAACTTCTTAAGGTACTCAAAAACCATAAGAAGGCTATCGCATGGAAGATCATGGATATCAAAGGCATCAGCCCCTCCTTTTGTACTCACAAAATCCTTATGGAGGAAGAATACAAACCCGCGGTCCAACATCAAAGATGTCTAAATCCCAACATGCAAGATGTGGTGAAGAAAGAAATAATCAAATTACTTGATGCCGGATTAATCTACCCAATCTCAGATTCACCTTGGGTCAGTCCAGTTCAAGTAGTACCCAAGAAGGGAGGAATGACAGTTGTAATGAACGAGAAGGACGAACTGATACCAATGAGGACCATTATAGGCTGGCAAGTTTGCATTGACTACCGGAAACTTAATGACGCCACAAGAAAAGATCATTTTCCACTTCCTTTCATCGACCAAATTCTTGAGCGACTATCAGGAAAAATGTTCTACTGTTTTCTTGATGAATTTTCCGGATATTTCCAAATTCCCATTGCTCCTGAAGATCAAGAGAAAACCACTTTTACATGTCCATACGGAACCTTCGCCTACTGAAGAATGCCATTTGGATTATGTAATGCTCCAGCCACCTTCCAACGTTGCATGGCGGCCATATTTCATGAAATGATCGAGCACTCTATGGAAGTTTTCATGGATGACTTCTCAGTCTTTGGAGACTCCTTCGATCATTGTCTAAAAAACCTAGACAGAATGTTGGCTAGGTGTGAAGAAGTAAATCTAGTGCTCAACTGGGAGAAATGCCACTTTATGGTCAAAGAGGGCATTGTTCTCAGTCACAAGATTTCTCAAAACGGACTAGAAGTTGATAGAGCCAAAATAGAAACCATATCCAAACTTCCACCACTAACTTCAGTCAGAGCCATTAGAAGTTTTCTAGGTCACGCATGCTTCTACCGCCGCTTCATAAAAGACTTCTCCAAAATTGCTAGACCTATGACCAAACTTCTGGAGAAAGACGCACCATTCGTCTTCTCCGAAGAATGTGTTGAATCACTCAACATATTAAAAGACAAACTTGTCAACGCACCAATCATTACTACACCCGATTGGACCCTTTCATTCGAAATCATGTGCGATGCAAGTGACTTTGCAGTTGGATCCGTACTCGGACAACGCAAGGAAAAACATTTTTACTCAATTTACTATGCCAGTAAAACTCTTAACGATGCACAAGAAAATTACACCACAACAGAAAAATAGTTACTAGCAGTAGTTTTTCCTTTTGAAAAATTTAGATCATACCTCATTCTTTCCAAAACCATAGTTTACACCGAACATGCCGCAATACGTTACCTCTTCAATAAGCAAGATGCTAAACCCAGACTTATCCAATGGATCCTACTACTCCAAGAATTCGACATAGAAGTCAAAGACAAAAAGAGAACAAAGAATGTCGCCGCAGACCACCTCTCTCATTTAGAATGCCCAGCTTCAGAATAACTTCACAAGAATATTATCAACGATAATTTCCCACATGAAATTCTCATGCGCATCCAAGCAGTCATAAAGGAAAAAGACGAAAGTCCTTGGTATGCCGACTTCGAAAACTACCTAGCTTGTAAAATCCTAAGAAAAGAACTTACTCATCAACAGCGGAAGAAATTCTTCCCCGACCTTAAGTTCTACTTCTGGGAAGATCCATACTTGTTTAGGATAGGTGCCGATCAGGTTGTTCGTAGGTGTGTAACAGGAAAGGAAGCCTTAGATATCTCAAACAATGCCATGAAGGACCAACTGGTGGGCACCACGGTACCACCACTACGTTCAGAAAAGTGTTTGATGCAGGATTCTTCTGGCCCACCATATACAAAGATACACATACTTTGATCCAAGCATGCGATGCTTGTCAAAGAGCCGGGAACATCTCAGCAAAAAATGAGATGGCTTAGAAAGACATTCAAATTTGTGAAGTCTTTGATGTATGGAGAATAGATTTCATGGGCCCATTCCCTAACTCGTTCGGAAATTAATACATCCTTGAAGTAGTCGACTACGTATCTAAATGGGTAGAGGCACAAGCCCTTCCCACTAACGATGCTCGAGTAGTTGTACCATTTCTGAAAAAGTTATTTTCACGATTCAGCACTCCAAAAGCCCTAATTAGTAACAGAGGTACCCACTTATGTAATAATTTAATGGACAAAGTCTTAGCACGATATGTAGTTCACCACCGACTGGCAACACCATATCACCCTCAAACTAGTGGGCAAGTAGAGGTCTCGAATCGAGGAATCAAAAGTATTTTAGAAAGAACCATAGGGATGAATCGCAAAAATTGGGCAGATAATCTAGATGACGCTTTGTGGGCCCTCAGGACGTCTTACAAAACCCCCATAGGAACGACACCCTTCAAGCTCGTTTACGGGAAAGCATGTCATCTACCAGTAGAACTAAAACACAAAGCCTATTTGGCTCTCAGAGTAGTAAACTTTGATCTAACGTCTGCCGGTATAAACCGGGAAGATCAAATTCACGAGCTCGAGGAACTAAGAACGTTAGCCTATGAAAATTCCTGGTCTTACAAAGAAAAGACTAAACGCCTGCACGATGTCCATTTAAAAGGAAAGAAGAAATTCCAAGTTGGCGATCGTGTACTGTTATACAACACACGTTTACGTCTTTTTCCAGAAAAATTGAAATCACGATGGACATGTCCATGCATAGTTGAATCAGTCTTTTATTATGGGACAGTCGAGATTTCAAATTCAAATGGTCAAAAGTTAAAAGTAAATGGGCATCGGTAAAAGCCATATATCGATGGACGATTTGAAGAAATTTTGGAGGTAGTAACCCTCCAACCCCCTGAATGAGAAATTAAGGAAACAAGGTCTGGCCAAGACCTTCACAAACTAGGCCTTGTAAATAAATAAAAAAAATGTCAAAAAAACAAGGGGGCGTGCTTCCAAAAGCACGAACCCGTGCCAAAAATTGCGGACTGGAATCTTCGCTGCTAAAAACTCAGTCAGACTGGTTTGTAATAGAATTGTCAGAGTAAAAACACCGGCCGTGCTTCCAAAATCACGGGACCGTGTTTAGGTATCTGGTTGGCTATAAAAGGCACCTCTTGCCATCGCATTCCTTGCACCAATCATATCCAAAACAACCCTCTCTGAAAATTCAACATGCCTGCTGAAATGAGTGAAGCAATTCCCGTTCCTCGACACCCGAGAAACAAAGCCCGCCATGTTTACAAAACCGAGCTTCTCTTGAAACTTCAAGAACCCGTTAAGGAACTCACCGAATGGATCTCCTTGCTGAAATGCCCCTCGTTCAAATCACCGAATCAGTGGAAAACATGAAAATGGAACTTCGAAACGTCAATGAACAACTCCAGTTTCAAGTTCTCGGTTTCACATACTTTCCACCACCAGGACCATTAAGAGGAGGAGAGCCTTTCGGGGACATCTAGGAAACTTAATTTTCTGTTCTTATGTGTAAACAAGTGTATTACGCACAATGTGCTAGGAACTTCGGGCTTAACCCGAATATTTTCTTATTTCTAGGAAAACCGGGCTTATCCCATAATTGTTTTAGGACCTTTTAATTTTAATGAAAAGAAATTTTTAGGATGACTAAACTTCTAAATTAACATACTAAACATCATTCTAAGAATTCCAGCTCTCGCATTTTGCTGAAAAATACAAGAAAATATTCAGTTACAAAAAGCACGGACCGTGCTTCCAAAAGCACGAGGCCGTGGCCACCCTAGAATCTTCAGCATGATACGCGATGACTCCGTACAATTCTCTGACTCAGAAAGTTTATTCCCCTAGCAGCACTGGGCCGTGCTTCCAAAAGCACGGGTCCGTGTTCAACTTTCCAGTCTCTTTATAATGCATGCATAAACTCACTATTCCATTCACACCAAACACAACATTACTGAAATGGAAAGCAAGAAGGTTGAATGGAGGCCAGTGAGGAAAGGCAAGCAACATAAATCTCCCTCATACCTTGAGAAGGAGGTCATGAGGCTACAATGCATCATGAGGGACCAAGTTGAAAGCAACATTCAAACCGATGCTCGCATAGTCGAGCTAATCAACAAAGTCGAACTACTTAGGTTCGAAAACTTCCATGTTGTGGATGGAAACCAAAAAGATGTGGTTTCCAAGCTCAATTTTCTCAACCGAGAAATCGTTAAGCTCGACAAAAAGCTTTCCGAGCTCTTGGAAGCCAAACGAGCACCACCACACATTCAAGACTTTTTCGAGAATGGTGGTCGTTGAAGCCCCGACTTTGTTTCACGTTGAAGTTGCTCCCGCTAGTGTTATGTGTTAGGATCTAGGAATGTTGTTGTACTTTTCATGTCTACTATGTTTAATTGTGTCTTTATGTTTTATGTTTTAATGAAATTTAGGACTTTTAATTACTATCTTAAACTAACCAGCAAAGAAAATCAGTTAAAAAGAACTAGCACGAAAAATAAACAAAATCAAAAGAAAAACTTTCTGCATCATGCAGCACGGTACCGTGCTTCCAAAAGCACGGCGCCGTGCTTTTAACCCCGTAACATTTACGATTTTATAATTATTAAATAATTTTTCCTAACTATCAACCCTAACATCCACTTCGTTTCTGAACGATAAATCGCCGACCAACCCCTATTACACTAACTTCCTCACCAAATCTTAAATTTCGAACAAAAGGTATGTTAATTTAACAATTATATTGTTCAAATTCGTCATTCTAGGTTTAGTTTAACCCTAAAATCTCTTAAATCGACCAAATCGGGTCTAAACCCGAAAACGATATGGGTTATTCTATTAGTATAGGATGAATAGATTGTTGAATATTTGATTGTTAAGGTTTAATTGAAAGGAACAATTCGGGTTTTGAATCTTGAGATGAATATCCAACAAACTAATAAATCCAATTGTTGTAACCGGTTAGAAACGAATGTTCGAGTCTGAATAGAGTAGAAATTAGTATTAAAAACACGAGCCGTGCCTTAAACAACACGAATCGTGGTCAACGATTAGTCAACCAAAAGTCAAAATCAAAAGGAACTGAACAGCAGCAACATCACGGTCCCGTGCTTTTGAAAGCACGTCGCTGTGATTTGCTCTCTGTTCCAGCAAATTGAAATTTTTTGTTGAATTTTGACTAATTTGGGTATGAATTGTAGACGGCCGAGTATGAAGACGATGTTCATGCATTTTTAGTCTTTCGCGGACGCAGTGCAAGGAACAGAAAGGCTAGCGCGAGATTAACGTATCTAAACAGACGGTTTCCAGAACCAAACTTCTACGCTTGCAGAAACACATTGCGCCAAGTTAATCAATGGGACCGATACAAGACATTTGTGAAAGGGCCATGGAGAAGGGTCTTTGAGCAAACGGGAGAGGCAGTAACAGAACTGACAAAGGAGTTCTTGGCCTCTTTCAACATAAAGAAGAAGAAATTGGACATGTGGGATGAAGATGCAATCGAGTTTAGATGTGGGGGTGAATGGTATACAACATCAGTCACCCAACTGGGAATTGATCTGTGAATCTACACAATAGAGGAAACTGACTCAGAAATTTGGTTTAATGCTAAAACAACATTTGCGGATGAATATGCTGATGAGGAAGCTGAAGCGGGGAACACACGATTAGAGGCTTGGGAACAACTGAGTTATGGTACTGAGGAATACAATGCAAGTGTCTCAAAGAGCACAACACTATGTGACCCGCTCATGAGATACATTCACCGTCTGCTCAGTCACACTGCCACAGCTCGAGGTCAAAGTGAGGAGGTTGTTAACCTGAAGGATCTTTGAGCACTGTACTGCAAGAATAATGACATATATTGCAACATCACAATGTTATTCTGCAAACTTTTCATGACAAATGCAGCTGCCAAAGAAAATACCCCCATTTTTGGTAGCCCTTGGATCTATAACCTTTATAGGGCCTATAATGTGGACAGAGAAAGGACCCGAAGCCCAGATTCGATAGCTCTCAGCCTTGACTATTGTGAAAGCATGCAGATGATTCAGCGAATCGGGCAGAATCCAGATGTGTGGAGATTTTGTGACAGGTATAACCAGGTTTGGGAACCTGAAGACCCTGCAGAGATGATGCTTCAGGATGTGCATTTGAGGAGAGGATCACCGCCCAGACAGTACCGCACTTACCATCAGCGAGGAGGCCCATCTTCACTAAGGGTCGGCCCCATCTCATCATACGACAGCAGATACTCTTTCGAGGGTCTGTATGGACTCATTGATCAATTCTCAGCTAACACTACCACCTCGTTTGTCAGGATCACAAGTCAGATCGCAGCCTCGGAATCACAGAGAGTATCGGAGTATGAGGAGAGAAGGAGAGAGATTGATCGGTTGGGCTATCGCATGGATAGGCAGTGGGGACCATTCGACCCGGACACGAGTAACTGATGACTGGTGGCACTAGTAGGTTGGTCATGGGCAGGGGTTGGTAGTATCTTTATGACATTATCGTTAATGTGTGTTTTTAAACAATTTACTTTCTGTCGTACTTGTTTATTTGTTGGTTTGTTTGGACACTTTTATGGCCGTAGGTGCCAAGACATTATGGTAGGTACTAATTTATCCTGATAATGCAAGGGATGGATGGTTCCATACCCAATTTTCAGAAAATTATGCTTGGTTGTTTGTGGTTGTTTGTAGTTTTATATTATACAGGTACAAAAACAGGAAAACGGACGATAAACAGGGGACGCTCTGTCGAAATTTCGTTAACCCGTAGGGAAGTAACTCTCCATTTTAACCCACCATACTCAATTAGAATTTTTATCTTTTCATGAATCTGTTCACATTGAGGACAATGTGAGATTCAATTATGGGGAGGGGAATTACATGACCAATTGTTTATTCAAATAATCATAAAAATCTCTAATCAACGAATATTTTTGCAGCAAACAAAGATTATTTTTATAACACCTGAAGATAAATCCAAGAAAAGTTTTTCGCAAATAACCAATTACTCCAATAACCAAAGGAAAGTGAAAAAGTAAAAAGAAGTTTTGTAATACCGAGAAGAAAATTTATTCAAAATATGGCGTTTATACCCAATTCCTCCGTTACTGTGAGATAAACCTCATGCCAAATAAATATTTTTTCGGAAGCTTTGAGTAAGTCACATGTTTCGTGTGATTTAGAAATTGTCGCAATTATTCATTTCAAGACCGCATGAAGCGTTATATAAGGAAGAAGGTAATATTGTCACAACCCCATCAAACCATTCTCCGAATTAAAGAACCCAAAAACCTTAACCAAAACCCTACCACTTTATCCATCTCATCGGTAAAATACAACACTGGTCTTTTACCGGCAGACCCTAAAGAACTGGAAATGCATTCTTTCGATTTCAATTTCTTTTGCGGCATACATTTCACAAAACCTAGGTTGCCTCCAGAACTTAGGGAGAGAATCTTTCTCTTTAGCAATGAGGTGAGGAAAAAGCGACGCCAAGACGAACAAAGGCCACCATTTTGTGGGATTTCCAAAAACGCAAAAAAGAGAAGAGCAAAAAGATATGAACGATGATTAGGTTGCGGAAACTAGTCCCACGAAGAAAGATGTAGAAAAGTCAAACTCAGTCTCAGCATGAATATACTGAACTAATGAGGGTGGGAGCTATTAGGCTCAAAGCCGAACGATCCACTAGAGTTGGAAGTTATGTTCAGAACAGGATTGAGGAAGAACTGATCCACATCCTCGAAAAAACTGGTCTTGACGATCTGACCTTAAAAGAATCATTAGGTCTAAAAAAAATTATAGTTTTTGAGAAAGAGCTGACCATCGAAGACATCTCAAAATCTCCGACAATTAGAAAAAGTTGTATTTACCATCCTCAACCAAGAGCCCTTATCCACCACAAATTCCATCTCACACAAAACCAACCCATATTACCTTTTGATTTATACAACCCTTCACAAAGGTTGAGATTTGAACTTGTTACAAACTTATTTATCACAGGTTGCATTTTGACTAAGAGTGTTCACATACATACATCACAGGTATGATCAGATATAAAACCGAGTGTGAGTGAACATTGTGAGAACGTGACATTCTGCATAAACGGAATCTCATAAAAACAAAATTTCCTTTTTATTTATCACTAATACGAATTAAGATTGGTTATTTTGTTTCCATTTTCTTGGAGCTTGCTTAAGGGATGGCTATAATTCGAGTTTGCTGTTTTTAGAGAGTATTTATTAAAATATTGCTTGAGGACAAGCAATGTTCAAGTGTGGGGATGTTTGATGAACATAAAATTATACATCTTTTTGGCATCAAATAATCTCTAAAAACTGCAATTTCTATTAAATAACATAGCACAAAAGGCTACTTATCATAATAAAATGTAATTTCAGGTGAAACCAAGCCCCAAACGAAGAAACAAGTGAAAAGACGAAGAAAAACAGAAGAAAACACAAGAAAAGCAAAGAAACACGCCCCATGCTTCTGAACACCAGAAAAGACAAAAACTGTGAACAAAACCACGTGGCCGTGCCTCTCAACCACAGGGCCGTGGTCGTCTACCAGAAAAGATAAAATGAATGTAGCACATGTCATTAAAAAGCACGAGGGCATGCCCACGTAAGCACGGGGCCGTGCTTCACACTCCAGATTGCCTATAAATAGTGGCTCATGTTGCACTTATTTGGTGTGTCTTGAAAAGAATTCTATCCGGTTTTCTCTTATAAAAACACACACTAACACTCACATAGAAGATTTAGTGAAGAGTTTGAAGGCTTGGAGGTCATCACCATCAACCATCATCATCAACCATCATCATCATTAAGAAGGAAGATCCATCTATATTTGGTTAGATTATTCTAGTTTAATCATGTGTTTGTTATCATCATCCATCCTAATGTTAATCACCATGCTCATTATGAGCTAAACTCCATTTACCATCTAAAATCTATGAAGAAGCTTTGTTTTACTTGATAATTATTTAAAACATGTGGTGTAGTCTAGTAAAGTACATGGTTATCATATAATTATATTTTGATGAGAAATGTTTCACTATCTTAAATCACTAATTCAAAGTTGGTGATTGTCAATTATATTGGCAATCGTTCATGGTCGATTCATTTTCTTGAAAAATAGAAATACTTTGATACATTATCGAAACATGGATCCTTATATTGTACTTAGATATGATGAGATATAAGTTATGATGTATTTCTCTAAGTCTTGGTAATCCAAAAATGGCTTGGCTTAGGATATCATGCTAGTTAAAGAAATCATATGTTAACGTAATGTGTAATTATAACCCACATAAATCAACCAAGGGGAGGTTGTGTGACTAAACTACAACCACCCGAAGTTGTTAGAATTGGTATTTGAGAAATCGAAGTCAATCCAAATTTTTCTACTTTATGAAACTTCTTGCCAACTTAAATTGACATTCTTGAGGTAGCATGACATTAGGAAAGGGTCGACTTTAAAATGTGCATGTTACCTCCTTAGTGCCAAAGATGCTCACTTAAGGCTTAAGGAGCTATCTATCATATATTGCTACGACAAGTTTACCACATGTTTGAATATTAATTATCAATGCTAAAATAGAGTGGATTATGGATCTTAGATGGTAACCTTCACATAATTGAACTACTCGTTTAGAATCTCTCGTCTTAGTCACTTATATATAATATATATAAGTACTTATATTCTATAAAAAGGTCAAAAATTAACCACAAAATGATTAAAATCTCCGATTAAAGTAAAACAACGATTTATTATTAGAAACATTTGTGTCCACGGATCGATACTTGGTTCTTACCAATACTATTCTACATAAACATTTGAGTCCACATATCGATACTTGTGTGTGTTTAGTCTTTCTAGAAATCACTTTTATAAATTTAAAACACGATCTTGTGCAAAAGCAAATCATCCCATCCTTTATATCTTAACCGCAATGCACACGCATCATGTATGCAGGTACATGAACGATGTAGGAGTTCTATGTCTGACGTAGTAGGTTAGGATGGCAAATCTCTCTAACTTCCGTTGGACATAGACGTGTCATGTGATGACATAGTTAAGGACTGTGGGCCTTATACGCGTTATAGATGATAGATGAGGACGTAGTTAAGGACTGTGTACCTTATACGTACCTCGGATAGGAAGTACAGGAAAGGACTGCGGACCTTACACGTGCTGTAATTGTAGCATAGGGGAGGAATGCGGACCTCATACGTGCTATAAAATATGTTGCAACATAGGGGAGGGTTGCGGACCTCGTACGTGTTGTTAATGTAGGATGGTACATGGAAGGGCTGGGACCTTGCACGTACCATAAATGGTGAGCATAGGTAAGGATTGCGGACCTTTTACGTGTTCACGACCCTGAGTATAGGTATAGACGGCGGACTATAAACATACTCTCGGTGGACTGAGGTAAGTGATAGAATGTATGATAGAAAGGTAACTAGTTAGATATGGATATGTATCTTCGGATACGTAAGTATGTATGATATGTGTATGTTTGATATGTTGCCTGATTAACTATAACTCACTCAGCGTAGCTGACTTTTAGTATGCACGCAGGTGAGTAGAATGAGGCAGCTAGCTTGAGTGGACACATGGTGGACGGATAAGAGACTGGCATCCGAAGACTCAAGATGTTTTAATGTTATTAACGTTTATTTTGAAAGATAAGAATGTTGTTCTGACATGTTCATGAAGTAATATGTAATATTTAATGAAAGGTTTATATTCCGAGAAAGTTTTAATTAACTCTGATATTTAGAACTGTGTTTATGATTAAATCCAACGTCAGAAGTGAGGAACTAGTAACGGGGTCTTACAAGTTGGTATCATAGCAAAGTTCGAGAGATTTAAGCATCCTACATGCTTAGACTCGAACAGAGATTGGGATTTAAGTCAGAGAAGAAGGAAGATGCCAGTTCAAGATAGCCATGTGTCACTCAAGAAAGCTCAGTAATGGTAAAGTATATTGTTAATGAATGATAATGTTAACTTAATTGTTAATGGGAGGATATGTGTATGCTAGGGATAGGATTAATTGATTGTTTGATTGATTAACCGTTTAAAAGTAGAAACTAGCACAAGTGAAATCATAAAGAGAAGTATGTTGAATCTGAGGAGTAATGCAAATAGTTAATTACACTTGATCAATGTCATTAACTACTTACCTTATGAACCATGTGCTAAATAATTCCTTGAGTGATGACGTTTGTGTTTTCCTTTTTAGAATATGATGGCTGGATCTAAGGGAGTTGCTGGATCAGGAGGCCGCACTGGACGTCGTGGCAGGCCTCGTCGTGTCCGACAACCTTCAGTTGAAGCGGCTTCCAACACCGGAGATGTAGGAAGCGCAGCTGGAATAAACCCGAGCAACAACGAAGGGGTTCAACTAGATCCTGCAATTCAAGCAGCTACTGGTCAAGCTGTAGCAGCTGCTGTGAAGAACATGAATCCGAAGGGGTCTGCTAGAGGCCGTGAAAGAACTGCTAAAAGGGCGGGAGGAGATGGTAGGAAAGATGATGAAGGAGAGAAGGAGGCCTCGAGTGTGGTTAAGTCAGTGAAGGTTGAAGATAAGAGGAGGGGCCGAGGTGGGTGCAACTACAAGTCATTCAAAGGTTGCGATCCGCAGAAGCTAACTGGTTTGGAAGACGCAATCGCTACTCTTCAATGGATAACCGCCATGGATAAAATTATCCGCATTAGCGAATGCCGTCCCGACCAAGCTGTGGGTTATGCTACTCAATCATTTGGAGATGAAGCTATGTATTGGTGGGAAAGTGTGGAGCAGAGGAAGACTCGGGATGAAGTTAAGGCAATGAGATGGGATGATCTGAAAGAGTTGGTGATGAAGAGGTTCTGTGCTGATGCCGAATTTGAAAGGGTTGAGATGAAGTTTCTGAACTTGAAGGCGGGAAAGATGACACACCGTGAGTATACTATTGAATTCAACTGCATGTCTAGGCTGGTACCTGACATGGTGAACACTGAAGCAAAGCGAATTAAGTGTTACATCAGGGGGCTTCACAAAATGTTCGCGTTTTGATCAAGGCTAGTAAACCTGCTACCTTTGATTCTGTTGTGGTACTCGCAGAAACTGTTTATGATGACTTGGCGGCAAATGATTTGGTGGTGGAGGAGAAGAAGGAAAAGAAATGGGCTACTCCTTCTAAGCGATCTGGCGATATGGTGACGACACCTGATGAGAGGAAGACTAAGTTTGGGAACACGGATGCGTGTAAGAAGTGTGGGCAAGTGCACCAAGGAGAATGCAAGACTGGGACGGACAGGTGCTATCGGTGTGGAAAGAGTGGGCATTACTCTAGAGAATGCCCTGATCGCCCGAAATGCTTCAAATGCGGTAAGCTGACCACATGGCTAGGCATTGCAAGGAAAAAGAGGAGGGAGGTGCGAGCGGGTGAAGACTTAGGAAATTGCAGAGAGGAGCACTCGATGGAAGAATAATTGCTTACGTAATTGTTTTATTTCATTTTTTGTATGATTGCCTAAGAACTTGTTTTTTGTTAAGGTTTAAAACTTATACATATCTATGACGTGTAATATATTGAGTTTGGATATGAATGATTATTTATGTTATGATAAAATGTCGTTATAGACAATAGTGTTAAATGGTGCGAAACAAGGTCCCTTGGAAGGACAAGACAAAACTTGAAACATCGAGGGTCTCATGGACAAGCTACCTTAAATAGCTAAAGCACATGAAAACCACTCGATGACTACGAGATAGGAGTAAGAAGAATAACCCGGAAAGTAAATACGATCCAATAAAGTGCATGAATATAGGAAGTGTTCCTTTACAAGGAATGAGCTAGGTTTCGGGGACGAAACCACTTTAAGGAGGGAAGACTTGTAACATACCGAAATTCCCAGGAATAGTATTTAATGTATTATTCGTTAATGATGGAAAAGTTTACTTGAAATGAGTAGAGAAATAATAAAATAATAAAGATGGTTTAAGTAGGCTAATTAGATGGAATTAAATCTAGACCAAAAAGGGAAGATGGGCCTTAGGTCCATGGGCTTAAGGGAGTATAAGTACCACTTAAACCCTAATCCTTTCCATTTTATCCATCTTATTCTCTACACCATAGCCCACACCTTGAAAAACACACACGAACACCATCCTAAAACCCGAGCCGAGATCCGAAGGTGAAAACCCGAGCTTGTTGGTGCTAGATCGTTGTCATGAACCAAAACAACATCAACACTAGACCGTGTTTGTAAACGTACTCGTGTCAGGTACGTTTATATCGAGAACTTGTTCGTTTAAGTTCGGATTTAGTCTAGAAATCATAGATCTGTTTTAGTATGGTAAAAACGAATCTAACGAACCCAAACTTACTGAAATTGATTAACGTTTGATAGGTTAAATGTTAACCAAAAGAAACCCGTATTATAGATGCTTAAATCGCACCATGTAAACGCGAATATTTGGATGATTGGACCCTTGGGGTTTGTAGGCGCTGCATAGACGATTCAATCATACCTAAATCATGATATTTGGTTCAGAAACGAAGGAGTATTGTAGATCTAATACATGCTGACTGTTATTTGTTCTTATCAATTTTGACTTTGACCTCTGAGTCAAAGTCTGGATAAGAACAGGGATGATTCATTATAATTGATCAATTCGTTACGCGTTCATAACGAATGGGACTCATTCGTGTGACTTGATAACGAATGAGCCTTTAATTCGTTATCTACCCATTCGTTACATTAAGATAACGAATTAGGCTAACAAACTGAGTTAACGAATCAGACGAATCAAGCGATTCGTTACTTGCCCAATTCACTATGTTTAGATAACGAATCAGAATGACGAACCAGATGACGAACCAAAATAACGAATTAGCTAGCAAATCTGAAAGATAACGAATTAAGCTAACGAATTAGGACAGCGAAGCAGATAACGATTAAACTGTGATCTGATAACGAATTAGGCTTAATTCGTTATAGCAAATTTTTGAGTCAAACAATTGACCTAAGGGGGAGATTGTTGAGTCAAAGATTTGACCAAAATGAAGTACATGGAAGATTGGAATCTTCTCAACCTCCTCATAATTTGCTAAGTATGGATCCGGGCACACCTTAGACATCCGAGCAAGCTTTTACTTTGCCGGGTACGATATTTTGTCTATCGGGCAAGGTTTACTTCAAGTAGTCTTCTTTAGTGGATATCCGAGCAAGGTTTGCAAATTAGTGCATTGCTGAGCAAGGTTCACTAGTTTATGTAAATCCGAGCAAGGTTCACTTTATCAAGCAAGTCTGTTCTTCATAGCCAGGTAAGGTTCTCTCCCGAGTAAGCTTTTGGCTAACCAAGTCCATGAAGCCAAGTGATTGGAAGACCGAGCAAGGTATTCTTTAATAATTATGGTCCGAGCAAGCTTGATGTATAAATGGAATATCTCCAAGTAACATCTGGCAAGGTTCAACTCAAGCAAGGAACAGTACTCCCGAGTACACTTTGCTAACAAGTTATATTATAGCAAAGAGTTGAAACTGACCATCGGAGAACAAGGTTGCTCGTAAGGGTTTCTCGGGCAAAGTCTGGCAAAGTCAAGAAGACTGAAGTCTACCCGGTGAGTATTTTACTTGGTAAAATACTCTTCAAGTAAAGTCTACCGGGAAACTGATCCCGAGCACACTTCTATGTTACCAAGTCTAAGGCAGGCAGAGCACACAGTCTAGTCGGAGAAGTTTACTTATCCAGAGCCTACCCGGAAGAATTGTTTTACACTTAGAATATTTTCTAATTACGTAATTTGAATATGTATGTACGTTTGGGGTTTCTAGAAGGAATGACAGCTGTCCAAGGGTGTCAGGCCTATAAAAGGAATAATTAGGGCACACCTGAAGAGAGAGAGACACAACACGAAAAAATAGACGGCTGAATACGATAATCTTTATATTGCCATTTTCCTAAAAGAAACCCTAAATCGATTATCCACTTTGTATGATTGATATTATATAAATGGAAATCTTTTGAGTGAATCTTGTTTGTGTTATCTATCATTGAATACTTATTAAGCAACCGTATGTTTGTTATTGATTCCGCCTTTAACAAACGGATATCTTTCTAAATATAGCAACCCGTCATTAACTCCCTTGTCGACACATCAATCTGTGTGAGTTATGACATGATTAAGTAAGATCCAGCTGAAATCGAGGGACCAGACAAGTGGTATCAGAGCTTGATTACTGCTATTTTAGAAAGATTGTTGCTGATTGAAGATTTGAAGAAGAATGACGTAAGCAGACCACTGTTCCATTGATTTATGACGTCAGCAGCTCTGTTCTTCATTTTTCTTCCAGATCTACAATCATTTGGTGTTTTCTCTTCCTTGTTTTATTTAAAGTTTTAATCTTTATATTTATATCTTGTTCTTATCGAATCAGACACCTCAGATCTAAACAATCGATTCTCAGATCTGAATATTTTCTTTAAACTCTGTTTTTATTAAGAAATTACTTTTGTTTTCACAAAAATGTCTGGTTACGAGGAACAAGAGGTGTCTACTAACAAGATTCCTAGATTGTATGGACAGGAAAATTTCACTAAATGGAATGTCTTGTTTGAAGCAGTCGTTTGCTACAATGATGTTGATATGTGGAACTCCATCAAGAATGGTCCACAAGCTACTGTTGAGGAAGGTGCAAATGCAGCTGCAACTGCTGCTGTAAGAGAAAGAATGAGAAAGGTTGATGACAAGGCTTTAGCTATGTTGAAGCTAGGTCTGTCTTGGGAAATACTCACCAAGGTTGAAAATCATCCCAATGCCAAGGCAATGTATGATGCAATACTTGAAATGTTTGAGGGAAATGTTGAACCCAAGAACATCAAGAAGCAGAGATAGAAGCAGCAGTTAGAAAGATTCAAGTATAAAAAAGGAGAAAGGTTGAAATCTATTCTGGAGAGGTTTATGGGAATTGTGAATGAGCTCAGAACCACAGACTATGTCATGACTGATTTTGATCTCAATACCAAGCTGCTCAATTCTATGCCAAAAGAATGGTATATTGCCTGCAAGTTCATACTGACAAAGCACAACTTTAATGAGCTAAAATGGGATGATGTAGTGTGCTTTCTACAAGCTGCAGAGATAGAATTGATAGAAAATGAGATGATTAGAGAAGAAAGACCCTGCTTCAATGTTTCAAATGCATTGATTGCACCTATGGGTAACTTGACTACAAATAATCAACAACAGATTCCTATCATTGAACAACCTGTTGAACTCAATTCTGATACTCCAAAATCATTTGTTGGTGTTAGCACAAGTAATCAAGGAAATCAGCAAAGATTCAATATACAGCTGATTGATGACACTGATTCTGCCTCTATGGCAAGTGAGAATGTTCCTCACACTGGTGGTGTACATGGTCAAAGCAGTGATACACAGGCTTTGCTTTCAATGTTCACTGAGTCATATAATGCATTTCTTGCAAAGAACTTAATTCACACAAGTGTAGTACAAGATGATCTTGAACAGATAGATGCTGATGATTTGAAAGACATGGATTTGAAGTGGCAAGCTGCCATGTTAGCTTTGAGAAGTAAGAGGTATAACAGAACTGGTTGACCTCTGGTTTCTGGTCCTAATGAAAGGATTGGATTTGACAAGTCAAAGGCAATCTGCTACAATTGCCAACAGCCAGGACATTTTGCAAGAGAATGCAACCTGCCAAGGAACTATCAGATGAATCAATTTCAGAATCAACAACCAAGAAATCAGCAACCTCAGTATCAGCAGCAGCCTCAGTATCAGCAGAGACCAAACAACAACCACTTCAATCCTAACAACAACTTCAATCCCAACAACAACTACAATCCCAACTTCAACAAATTTCAGCCTCAAATGAATAATCTTTATCAAAGTATGCAACAGAATCAAGGTTTTCAAATGAACAATCAAAACCTTCAAGCAGTTCAAAATGTTCCAAACAACACTGTTCCAGTCAACCAAAATCAACCAAGAAATCAAGGAAATGTGGCAGTGACTACACAACATGAAGGTAACTTTGATTGAAACAATCATGAAGAGGACATTGCTGATGATATCAAGAAACCAAATGTGGCATTTATGGCTATAAATGAAAAACAGACTGGATCATCATCTCAGGTACACTCAGTTCCCACTATTGATTTGAATGAACTTATCAATGACTTGAAAACAAAAGTAGGCAAGCTGGAAAGTGAGTGTTTCAGGAAACAAAGTATCATCAATAGGTATGAGGCAAGTGAGCTGATCAGTGAAGAAAAGATCAAAAGTTTGGAAGATGACTGCATGATCAGTTACAGAGCTCAATCCAGATACATCACTGATATAGATGGATTGAAAAAGATGTTAGTTGAAGAAAAGGTGCAGAACACAAAACTGAAAGTGGAAACTGAATTTTTAAAGAATTTGGTTTCAACAGGCAACATATGTGGTATTCTGAACCAAGTAAAGGATCAAGACAAGTACAAAGCAGTTCCACATGCCAAAGGTTGACAAAGAGAAAAGAGATGCATACTTGCAACAATTCAGAGATGTCTTTCAAGACAAAGTTGAATTTGTTGATTTGTACAAGTAGGTAAAAGTGAATGAAGAAGGTGAGTTTGTGGTTAAGGAAGAAGAAAAAGTTGATAAGTCAATTGGAGTTCAAGTCTTTGAGGATGACTTTGATCCTGTTGAATTGAATCAAGATGACTTGAGTGATCAAAGTGATCAAATCACTGATGAAGAGATCAAAGCTGCTGAAAGAGAAAGAAGATACAAGAAACCAGAATCAGTTGACAAACTTCCAAAGTATCCTCCAGTCACATCAAGAATGAAGAAACATAATGAAAGAATGAAAAGAGAACATGTGTCCTTTGACATATGTTAAAGAAAGAGGGTAAATTACAATGCTGTAAGGCCTCCAAGCCAAGAAGTATTGGAAAAGATAAAGCAGAATAAAAAGAAAAGGGTGCAAGGACATGTGAATGTTGAGAACTTTATCCCTGTTTATCCTATTTTCTCTAATCATGAAGTTCTTGATATTGGAGAAGTGGAAACTATGGAAGAATATGAGAAAAGACAATCAAGACATAGAGAAAATCAGGATGAAGAACCACTGAATATGCAAAAAATTGTGTTTGTAAAAAGCAAGACTAAAAGAAAAGACATCAAGATTGAGGAATTTGTTCCTTTTGTAGGTTCCCAGCCGGATCTACACGAGATATCACGTACTACGCAGGTGCGGAATCCCTACGTTAGACGTTACGAGTATAGAAAACAATACGATTAACACACGATAATCAAACACGTTGTATACCAACCTTAAACACGTGATACGAAGATCACTTGATTACAGACTCTCTCTCTCTCGAATACACCAAAACTGGAAAACTGAATGAATGATTAATAAGCCGTAACAGATGGCTTATATAATCACGACAACTTCGCCTGGCATGTTCAGGCGAAGTTGTCACTAACTTCGCTTGACTAACAAGTTCGCCCATATCAGCGAACTTGTTAGCAACTTCGCTTATACAAAACATAAAACATTACAAACGCGATTACAGACACTAGACACTGAACTACTGACATCATGCACCAACAGACTCCCCCTTGGCAGTAGCTTCATATCTTTATCTTTAAGCACTTGCCATGTAATCTTCATGCATGCACTCCCTCTCTTACACAGACCGTGACTACTCGCTGATATTTCCTCGCTTCGTCTTTCCAAGCAGGAATATAGAATATCTTCTTCTCGTTTAACACCTGCAGATCAGCTTTAGATAAATTAACAAGATGCATCGGATCATACACTCTTAGCACTTCTTGTTCGTCTTCGTCTTCCATCACGGCTTCAGCAGTCTGGCAATCCACATACCACCATTTAAGATCTTTCAGCACATCTTGAGGCATAGTCTTCATTGGAACCTCTTTCAAACACCGAATCGGCTTATATTTCATCACCATCCAAGGTTTGCCATCTGCTCTCATTCCTCTTTCAGTATCTTCAACTAATTTCCCTTTCTGTGGTTTTAACAACTCAAACTTTTTCTCTTTAATACTTTCTTTCCATACTATCTTCCCAATAACTCTGGCCATATTATCATCACTTCTATTAATCAACCCCAGTCTGGCCAAATCTTTTACCTCACACTCAGGTAAGGTATTTAGAGATCTCAACGTCGTCTTAAAGTATTGGATCCCATCATATCTTTTCACCACGAACACTTTTAGCTGTTCATCATATAACCAACAGATAATGCCTTTCTTTGACTCAGCGTACCCTTTAATATTATAACTTTTCTTGAACATTGTAGGTACCACTGGCTTCTTCGTTTTGATAAACCAATGAGCATAGCCTTCCTTCCATCTAGGCTGCTCCTCCCATTCTGTATCATCAACTACTGTATCTTCACATACATTCGACTTCTCAACGGTTGGAAGCTCGTGTTCAACATTCTCCTCTACAATTTCACCTTCTTCAACATCATCTTCTATCACTATCTGTGCACCAATCTTCTCAATTTCTTCTAATGGCAGCACATCATCATCACACACATCATCATCATCTAACATATCATGATCCAACTCCTTCAAGGCATCGATCACATCATCTCCCATCTCCTCGTCATCTACCGTCACCACCTCATCACCACCAGAACCGCCAGCTGCACCTGCAGACTCCCCCTGAGCTGTGGTTGTCCCAAGAGCTTGAGTAGTTCTTGGCAACTCACCACCTGCACCTTCCGATGCATTGGGATCATCGTCTCTGTCATTCTTCTTCTTGGTCCTGAGCTCGTCGCCTTTACAGCTCGTCTCCCCCTGAGATGCCAAGAACTCCTTCATAGCATCTATAATTTTTCCATGTTCAACCAGGAGGGACGACTGTAGTTGATTTTCTTCTACTAGGCGCTGAATAGTCTGGGTCTGGATAAGATTTATCCTAGATTGCTCTGCCACGACCCGCTCTAGTGCAGCTATTCTTTCTGAGTCTGAGAGGGTTGCATCGAAATCGAACCTCATATGTGAAATGTCTTGAGTGTACTGAGGAGGGATTTCCGATGAAACCGGGACATCAGAAGTAGCTGTGGACGTAACCGCAGGTGGTATCGTGACCGACAACCATGCAGTGTGAACCACCGTCGACTCAATAACCTGTGCAACAACCTCCGACGAAGTAAGCGTTGGAGGCGGCAACGATACAATCACGGGAGTCGAAAGTTGGAAAGTAGTGGGTGGGAGGCCAAATGTAGACGATGTAGCAACTACGGGAACACCCGTAGCGCTAGGCTTAGTAACCTGTAGAGATGAGGGAACCATTGTCATACCGGATAGTGCTGGTGGAGTGAAACGTACCACCCTAGAGCTCTCACCGGCTCCTGATCCTGCACCTATCCGTTCCCTTCTTGACCTTCTTATCAACTGTTGTACCTCTTCCTCAAAGTTTGACTCGTCGTCATCATCTGTTCTCTTTCTTTTCCCATGTAGTCTTTCTCGAGTCACCATAATCCTTCTCGCCTCTGCCACTTCATCATCAGAATCTGAGCCAGCCACCGTTGTAGCTGCCCTAGTAACATGCACAGTCGAGGCACGTTCAACTGGGACCTGAACGTTCTCCTCTGGATCCACCCGATCCATATCAAAGAATCCTTGACCACCAAATTCTGCGTCAAGGTCCACTTCCTCCTCCGGTGACACAACAGGAGCAGCAGGTATAGCTTGAGGTGCTCCTGCCTCTTGTGGTGCCGGGTCCCTAAACTCATCCCCTCGAGCAGGCACATACTCCGGGTTGATTAAGTACCCAAAGAGTGGAGTATGGCGAGGACGAAGCTCAGGTTTGCTCCTCGCACTGGAGGATCTGCATTGGGCGAAGATCCGTTTGTTCACACTCTCAACATATCGGATCGGACGGCGCTGAGGAAGTGTTGGATCAACATGATCCAGGATCATTTGAAGGAATCTTGGATACATGATGAACCGCTCACGCGCCATCGCTCTTCGTTGACGATCAATCTCGTAAAAGACCATCTGACTAAAGCTGAATCGCTTGTTGTATGTCAGAGCAGTCATCGCTGACTGCATGGTCGCGCCCATGCCATCAGTGCCCGCCTTTCTCCCTGACATGCATACTATCATAACATGCATGAGAAAGCGTCACTGGTCAAGTAGGAATCCCTTCATTCTCTGCGAATCCCCCAAGGGACCTGAATAACCCATCCTCAAAAATGCTCCATCGCGAAAAGGAGCTACAAACTCTGTCGGGTCATCCCTTGTCTCGTTTCCAAACCGCAGAGCCGCCAGGATATGTTCAGAAGAGAACTGAACCATCTGACCGTTGACTGTTGCGCGCATCACCGGGGGTTCGACTCTACAGTCGTATTCCACGGTCTGCCAGAAATCCTCAATGTTGGGTAAGGATATCGGCAGAGTTGTTGTAATGGCGTGGAATATCCTCGAGCGTAAAAGGAATGTGATGATTTCGCGGAAATCATCAACTCCGCTCGCTTCCGGGTCTAAGGTGATATACATGTTGTGACCCGGGAAGAACTGTCTTTGTTGATCACCTCCGTCATCACCGCCTGCACCACCTGCTCCAGCAACAGCAGCCATATCTGCAACAAACAGGTTAAGTTAGATAAACGTCAAAGTGAATCACAAGTTCGCCTGTTACCATGAGCGAAGTTGTGATCAATACTGTATAGGCGAAGTTAAAGATGAGGCGAAGTTGGGAAACAACTTCTCTTCAACTTGAACTTCGTCTGAAAATAGTTAAGTAAAATGGTCCAGGCGAAGTTACGGATAGCTTCGCCTAATCACAACATCGCCTCATAAACTGTTTCAAAATCAATAATCAAGCGAAGTTAAACCTCAGGCGAAGTTACGGATAACTTCGCCTAAAACTGTAACTTTGCCGAATCTGAATCGGCAACAGTTAGGGATATTGAACGACGTGTAGATGATGATTTCGGAGATCGAGGACTCTGAAATACATGATTTTATGAAGTTCATGCAAATTACTATCACGTAATATCAAGTTTGAAAATCGGGTGTTTAGGTTTCAAATAATCGAGGTCACGAAACGGGTCGAATCGACTTGTGATTAATATTAACGACAATGATTATACGAATATGGAACCCTACACACCTTGAATCGGATTAGAATCGAAGACAAAATAACACAGTTGGTCGATGAAATACGATCGATAAGTTCGCCGAAATATCGGAGGATAAGTTCGCTGGTATTTTGAAATAATGAAATCGTTTGACCTTTAAAGTCCTTTATATAGGGTCACAGATGTATCGGCGAAGTTGTGGATAACTTCGCCTATCAGGCGAAGTTATGCAGAACTTCGCTGATATTAAAATTTTTCAAAACAAACCCCATAATTTGAACAATTTGCAATTAAGTTTTAAAACATCATTTAAAGCGTTAAATGATACGATCAAGACCAAGTAACCGGGTATAAAATCATACAACTACAAAAATAACAAAAATTTGAAAAATTAAAGTACACGGGATCAAATTTCAGTCTCGACAGGGACTACCATGTTTTAGAAAAGATCCGAACAGGAATCATACTAATTTCGTGACTGTCACACAGATCCGTGTTTAGCTGTATTATGACATAAAGAAACAGGTTGTAAGCAGGTAATTTACTTAAAATGGTTTTCATCGTTTCTGTGATACGAGTTAGGTTCAATTAAGCTCAAAACTTAAGTGGGCAACAACTCAGAGATTATGATGCCTCCTATCTATTCTCAAGGCGTATTTGGTTTTCCCCAAGTCACCCCGAATTGACCTTGACCCGTAGTGTCTGATTAAGTAGTAATTACTCTTCGATCTTAGAATCTGCTTCCCGTTCATCTTCTTGGGTCTTGATTAATAATCATTATCATTATGAACTCTAGAATATATATTTTTTTTTAATCTAACATGTATATTCACAACTCCAAGTAGAAAATAACTGCAAGTCCCGAATCTGGATCACTGCAGCGTCTTGACACGCTATCTTCACGGGAATCAGAACACTCACGGGCTCGTGTATGACTGGGTAATCGCTTTTCTGCCTATCATTTGGAAAGATATATATGAAGACATGCAGAACTCTTAAGAAGTTTCCACATAAAATCGAGTAGATTTAGTTAGTGTCACTTCTACTTTTACGCACCATAAAAAGCTACCATGACACACAATGACTGTCCTAAAGCCTTTTAAGCCAAATAACTTCACTAGTTAAGCACACAGAATCAGTAAATCTATCTTTTTCCAAGGTTGGATCAATTTTCTGTTAAAACATAGTAACAGAACTTCTTACGAAGTAGTAGACTTGAAAAATAATTTCATTTCCCGAAAAGAAAAATTTAACTTCTATCGCCCCGACCAAATCAAAGTCTTCAGGTTAACGGCTATCCCGAAGATCCAATGGATCAGCTGGCCCGACCACATACTAGTATGTGTCCTTCTAACTAAGTATGATCGACTAATTTTCAGCGAAAGAATGAAAACTCATCATAAACCGCCCCGGTCACTTTCAGTCATCTGGTTAATGGCTATCCTCATATTCTACAAGTAGAAATGAGGACAAAACATATCCGAAGACATGTCCTTCAAACTGTGGCAACCGACATAATTCTAAGCGATAGTGACGTTTTATTTTTTTTTTATTTTTTTTTTAACACACATAAGAAAACGCGGTTACTCGGGATTGATCATCCCATTCAGCTCAACAAGGTTTTGAAATCTAGATTTGTCAAACGCTTTCGTGAATAAGTCAGCGAAATTATCTAACGTGTCAACCTTTTCAAGCTCAATCAGCTTCTTCTCAGCACAATCCCGTATAAAATGATGACGTATGTCAATATGTTTAGTTTTACTGTGCTTCACGGGATTGTTAGTTACTGAGATAGCAGCAGTGTTATCAATGCAAATAGGAGTAAGTGAGAAATTCAGACCATAGTCGCGCAACTGTTGTTGAATCCAAAGAACCTGGGAGCAGCAGTTGGATGCTGCCATGTATTCTGCTTCACAGGTTGAAATTGCGACTGAAGTCTGCTTCTTGCATTGCCACGACACCAATCTGCCACCAAGAAACTGACATCCACCAGTTGTAGATTTCCGACTCTGATTGCACCCTCCATAATCAGAATCTGTGTAAGCAACTAGCTCCAAGTCTCCTCCTCTCGGGTACCACAACCCCAGCTTCGGCTTGCCCTTGAGATACCGCAGTATCCTCTTCGCATCCTTCAAATGAGATTCTTTTGGGTTTGCCTGAAAGCGTGCACAAAGACAAACAGCAAACATTATATCAGGCCTAGAAGCAGTTAAGTACATTAAAGAACCTATAATAGCCCGATATTGGGTTGGGTCCAGGTCTGCATCGTTGTCTGAATCAGCACCCAATTTGTGATTGACGCAGACTGGAGTGTCATATGGAGTGCTGTCCTCTATCTTGAACCGTTTGAGAACATCATGGACATACTTCGTCTGATGAATGAACATCCCGTCTTTCTTCTGATCAACCTGCAATCCTAAAAAGAAAGTTAGTTCACCCATAGCACTCATTTCAAATCTCTTCTTCAAGACGGCCTCAAACTCCTGACACATGGCGACCTTTGATGCAGCAAAGATAATGTCGTCCACGTAGACTTGCACTAGCAGAAAGTCGCTTCCTTTCTCTTGAAGAACAACGTGCTATCAATCTTACCTCTTTCAAACTCATACTCAAGCAAGTAATCGGATAACGTTGAGTACCAGGCACGAGGTACCTGATGTAGTCCATACAGCGCTTTACTTAGCTTGTACACGTGATCGGGAAAGTCATGGTCAGGAAAACCCGGAGGTTGCTCAACATACACAACCTCGTCGACTTTACCGTTTAGGAACGCGCTCTTCACATCCAACTGAAAAACTTTCATCTCCTTATGAGCAGCAAATGCCAAAAACAGCCGAATGGCTTCCAATCTTGCCACAGGAGCAAATACTTCATTGTAATCAATCCCCTCTTGCTGATTAAAGCCTTTAACAACCAGCCTCGCCTTTTTCCTGATAACAACCCCTTTCTCATCTCTCTTACATTTGAAGACCCACTTCGTGCCTATCGCATGCACATTTCTTGGTTTTTCAACCAAATTCCATACTTCCATTTTCTTAAACTGAGCTAACTCTTCTTGCATGGCTTCGACCCACGAGCTGTCCTTCAGAGCCATTTGATAGTTCTTTGGTTCAATCTGGCTGATGAAGCAGGTGTACAAGCATTCGTTAATAATGCCCGTGTCTATAATGCTTGTGTAAACACAGGTGTGCTCATTCACGCTTTTTCTTGTTTGTACACCGGCGGACAGATCACCTATCACATTCTCCAATGGGTGATTTTTGTGAATTCTCGTAGTCGGAACCGAACTGACATTTAGATTATCTTCCAAGTTCGAAGATAGCTCATCCATGGTTGATTGATGTTGAGAGTGAAACGGATTGATGAATTCCTCTTCAGTAGAGGCAGCAGGGGTATTGACAGCATTTGACGAGGAAGGCTGACATTCATCATACTGTGGTCTTTGCACCAAAGTGTCTTCCTCATCGCATATCATCTTCGTAGCAATTCGTTCCTCAGCTTCTGCAAAATCCAGATAAGGCATGTTAAAAGATTTAAAGAGTCTATCATAGTCGAAAACCCCAGCGGGTCCCATGCTTGGTTTTGGTGATTTGTAACTTGTGATATCAGTGTTACACACCACCTCAACCTTGCTGGTCGATGTATTAAAGACCCGTCTGTTGGGAGTCCCAACAACGTATCCGACTAAGATTCCTTCGTCGGCTACTTCACCAAATTTTGAATTGGTCTTTAATATCGAACACGGGGACCCGAATGGTTCAAGACCACTCAAGTTGGGCTTTCTCCCATGCATTAGTTCATAGCAAGTTTTATTTAATCTTTTAACAGTTAACACTCTATTAAGGATATAACAGGCTGTAGCAACAGCTTCAGCCCAGAACACCACAGGAAGTTGCAAATCAGCCAACATGATTCTGGCTCCTTCTATTAAAGTTCTGTTCTTCCTCTCAGCCACTCCATTTTGTTGCGGAGTATACGGTGCGCTGTATTGGTGTTCAATCCCCTTCTGTAGGCAGAAGATCTCCATCTGATAGTTCTTGAACTCAGTCCCATTGTCACTCCTGATGTATTTAACTCTTTTTCCCATAATGTTCTCAACTTTGGTAATCAAATTTATTACCATCTGAACAGTTTCATCCTTCGACTTCAGGAAATATACCCACGAGTATCGAGAAAAATCATCAGTAATCACCAAGCAGTACGATGTTCCTCCTAGACTTTTTACATTCACTGGACCGAAGAGATCCATGTGAAGTAGGTCTAGGGTACTGACTATTGAGTTGACCTTCTTGGTGTGATGGGATTTCTTGTGTTGCTTTCCCTTCTTGCATGATAAGCATTTGTCTTCGAAGTTGAAATTCTTCAAGGGAACCCCCAACACAAGCCCATTTTTGACAAGGTAGTTCATCTTACGAAGATGAATGTGCCCCATTCTTCTATGCCATAATTCGGACTCTGATTCAGTCGCTTTCGACAAAAGACACGATTCTTCAGTGGCCATTTCAGTAGACCTCATATCCATGATATACGTATTCTTCACTCTTGGAGCCTTCATAACAATCCAGTCCTCTGGTATCTTAAAACCAGGATACAACACTATCGCCTCATTCTTCGTGAAATGCACGGTATAATCCTTGTCACAGATCTGCGAAACACTCAGCAGATTGTGCTTCAGTTCTTCAACAAAGTTAACTTTCTCTAGCGTCATCTTCCCGTTAGTCACAGTCCCAATTCCTGTGATCTTTCCACCACTCTCTCCTGCGAAACTCACTCTACCACCTTGAACAGGTTTCCTGTCTTGTAACAATTTCTTGTTACCCGTCATGTGCCGGGAACAGCCGCTATCCACAACCCATTGATTGTTGGCAGCCCTGTTCAACTGTTCCTGCACGATTAAAGCAGATTATTAGAATCTTGGGACCCAAGACCTCTTGGTCTTGGATCGATACATCCCGTACCTTGGCTGTCCAAAGTTAGTATCATAATCATTTCTGTGAGTCCTAACAGGATACCTTCTTGTGGATTGTCTATGAGGCCATCCAAACCGTCTTGAATTAAATGAATTATTAGTTATGGTTTGGGTGTTACCAGTGAAAAACTGAGATCTATTTCTTTGAAAACCTGGATTAGTCCATTTTCTGAAATTCGATGGGTTTTCAGTTTTATCATTAAATTGATTACTGTTAGCTCTTTTCTCAGATTTTAAGGCCTCACACCTCTGAATTTGTGCTTCAGAGGGCAATCAGCAACAAGATGTCCTTGTTGATTACATCTAAAACAACACTTGTTTTCAACTTTCATATCAAAAGTTGTCTTAGATGTTGAGGTTGTATTACTGCCCGTTTGTCTCACATATGGTGGGACATACGGGTTTAGTGGAGACTTCTTTTCAGATGTTTTCTTTTTCTCTCCACCTCTTGGTAACACTCCCTCATGATTTGTCTCACACGACTCAGAAGACTTGTCCGAGTTAGATGAGACAGGACTCGGAGCAGAAAATTTTAACACTTGCAACAGGCTTACTAACTTCTTGTTCTTTAGTAGTAACTGGAACTGGAACTGTCTGACCATAGTCAACGTCGACAGATTTTTGATTACTAGGGTTAAAAGTGTAATTATGATTGAAAGGTGGTGGAACTTCATGATAACCAATTCCTCCCATTTTAGGGGAACCTTGATCACTAACGAGGTGATCAAGTATAGCGGAGGAATTTCTGAATTGCTCCAGTTTCCTGTTAAGTTCCACCACTTTTACCTGGTGATCAGCTATCTGTTTTTCCCTCTCAGCTATTAGTTTTTTTTTTTCTTCTAGAACCTCATAGCTAAGATCAATCATATTAATTTTTTCAGCAAGCTTTGCTTTAAGACTTTTAATATCTGTTTCACTAGCTTTAATTTTTACTTTGTAACTATTTTCTCTAGCTTTAGTGAAATGATGATCTTCTTTTAAAGTTTTATATTGCGCATCCAAACTAACAAACTGATCAGTTAGAGTTGTCAGTTGTTCAGACAGAAGTTCACACTTAGTACAAGGGAGTTCGGTACTTACCTCAGAGAGCCGGTCTGCTACATCTGCCATGTACGCTTCATTTTCGCCAGTTCCCTTCTCACTATCTGCATTTTCGATGTTTGCCAAGTTGGCCTGTTCAAATACTTCTTCAACATGCAGATTCCAGTTGTACTCTTCGTTCTGTCTGGAAATCATGGCTCTATAGTCATTACCACTACCACTTTGCTGTGTAGATCTGTTCTGACTGCGTTCTACACATTCATTCTTGCATTCTTTTGCAAAGTGGCCATTCTGCTGACAGTTGTAGCAGCGAACCTTCGTCTTATCAAACCCTGGCCTCTCTCCGACAAACTTCCTGCCAGTCTTCTTCATGAACCTCTTCACCCTTCTCACTATCATAGCCATCTGCCACTGCAGATCCATCTCCTCCAGATCATCAGCATCGATCTGGTCATAGTCTTCATCCAAAACTGCAGGATCAACGATCTTACCCTGAATGTAGTTCTCATACGAAGCTATAAAAGATGCATAGAGAGCAAACTGCTGTTCAGCAGATTTGACACTCATGGGCATCTTCGAGTAGTTGTTGTTTGAAACACTCGGGGAATAACTACTCTTGTTCGCTTGAGGTTGAGAAGCATTTGACCCTCCAGCTACATAGCACAGATCACCGTTCATGTTGAGTGATACATGTCCCTCATGTGTTGAGCTCGCGCCTGACTCTCCCTTAGAGTAATAAGCAGATGATTCAGTTTTCGAACTTGATCCAGAGTTAACCTTTGCACCATACATACCCGGATCTTGAACCTGATCGGTAGGTGTCTCCTTTCGTACCATGTTCAGTTCAAACGTTCTTAGCTTGTTAACTGCTGTCTCCAGGTCATAGTCAGTAAAGTCTTTATCTTCTCTCATCAACACTGTATACATCTCCCATTTTGGTGGGAGAGCATCAAGAAGCTTCTCAACAATCTCATCTTCTTTGTATGCAATTGAATAGTTGCTGAGTTCAGTCATCAGATGATAATATCTGGTGATGATATCATCAAGTGATTCGTTTTTCATATACTTGAAGACCGAGAATTGGGTTTTTAGAAGTTTAATCTTCGAAGCACGAATTCCCACATTGCCCTCAAAACGGTTTTCAAGAGCTTCCCAAAGTTCTCTAGCAGTCTTGTACTTTCTGAAAGTGTGCAAAATCTCTTGTGGAAGAGCCATTGTAATTGCTGCATGAGCTTTGCTTTCGGCTTCATACATTTTCTTCTCTTCATCTTCCATCTCTTTGTACTTCTTGATCTGATCACGACCTTCATACTCAGTAGTAGGTGGAATGTAACCATCTTGTATGCATACCCACATCTTCGCATCTTGATACTTTACATATTGTTCAAAACGATATTTCCACGCTACATAATCAGTTTTCTTAAGCATCTTGGGTGCCTTTGTAGCCGAACCTGCTTCTACTTCCATCTTTACCAGTTCAGTAATGTTTATCGAAGACATCTTTCTCAAAACTCAAAGAAATCCGAAAATCAAAAATTTTATTTTCAAACAGCTCTGTAGGCGAAGTTGTCGATAACTTCGCTTAAAGCTTAACTTCGCGTGAATTTGTAACGTCGCTCACTTTCTTAAATTCGCTGGATTGGCGAACTTGAGAATAACTTCGCTTAAGTTGAGCGAACTTGGGAGGTAGGCGAAGTTGAGGGTAACTTCGCTTGAGGTAAGCGAACTTGAAGAGGTAGGCGAAGTTGTGGATAACTTCGCTTAACCTTATATCTTCGCCGAAACCCTATTAACAGTGACAGCAACTTCGCCTGATGAACACGAAGTTTCTGCAGATTAGATTTCTGGGTTTTTCGAGGTTTGTGAAGGTGTTATGGGTTGTTTAAGCTTGTAGGAGATGAGTATGACACAAAAACTCAGAAAACTCGTCCCGCGAATAGTCGAACGGAACGATTTCTATACCCGCGTGATAATCCCGAACCACACAATCGAGCAAAAGCTCTGATACCAATTGTAGGTTCCCAGCCGGATCTATACGAGATATCACGTACTACGCAGGTGCGGAATCCCTACGTTAGACGTTACGAGTATAGAAAACAATACGATTAACACACGATAATCAAACACGTTGTATACCGACCTTAAACACGTGATACGAAGATCACTTGATTACAGACTCTCTCTCTCTCGAATACACGAAAACTGGAAAACTGAATGAATGATTAATAAGCCGTAACAGATGGCTTATATAATCACGACAACTTAGCCTGGCATGTTCAGGCGAAGTTTTCACTAACTTCGCTTGACTAACAAGTTCACCCATATCAGCGAACTTGTTAGCAACTTCGCTTATACAAAACATAAAACATTACAAACGCGATTACAGACACTAGACACTGAACTACTGACATCATGCACCAACACCTTTCTCAATCAATTTTGACAGTCTAAAGAACAAGAAGACCATTGGAGTCAATGAGCCAAGACCAAGTGAAAGGTTCAAGAAACCTAAAGAGCATGAAATATTCAAAGGAAAGGTTTGGTGTAAGAAGTGTGATGAGTATGGGCATCATACAGACTCCTGTAATTAAAGACTTAAATTCAAGCCTTTTCATGTCCCAGATGAAACAAAGTATGGACAAGACTTTGTGGCCTATAAAATGAAGTATGAAAAATATTTGGGTTTGGGAAAGGATTGTGCAGAGGAAGTTCTGGAAAAAGAGAGCCAAAGGCATTCACTAAAAGTCAAGAAACATGTGCTCAAACCTGTTAACAAGGTTAAATCTTTAGTGAAGCATGTGAAAACTGTTAAGAAGGACTCTCAACCATTGAGAACAATCCCAAAAAGGGATAATTAGTCTGTCAATCTGATAGTTCTCAAAGATCATCAAGCAGTGAGAATACAAAAAGACATGTGGTATCTAGAAAGAAACCAACAGAACTCACTGGTGATGAGAAGTTTCTGTTAAAGCATGGATATGAACCACAAGGTTTTCTTTGGAAACCTAAACCTAAGATTAAGGTTGAGATAGTTGCTGATGTGAGAGACTACTCTGAAAAGAAGGACTATGTGATAAAAGAGTGTGACACTGACTCAGCTGAGTACCAGAACTCAACATCACTAGTTAAAACTCCAAGAGAGTGTGGTTATGAAACAGATAATTCAGACAATCTAGAAATCACTCATGAAGATCCTGAACCAACTACACTCACTTCCCAAGCTGTGTCTGAAACTGAATCTGATGAGCTGCAAGTTGATAAGGCTTGCACTTCATCACTCAACTAATCAAACTTTCTTTATATGTGCAGGAACAGTCCACTCCTCTGAATGACATATGGTACATGGATAGTGGATGTTCTAGGAACATGACTTGTGACAAGAGATCTCTTGTCAATTATGAAGAAAAGTATGAAGGTCCAGTAGCTTTTGGGAGTGATGAGATTGGTGGAAAGATTGTTGGAAAAGGAATCTTAATAAATGAGAAAGTCTCATTTGACAATGTATTTCATGTTGAAGGTCTTCAGTACAATCTGCTGAGTATATCACAAATGTGTGAGAAGGGATACAAAGTCAGTTTTGATGATTCACACTGTTTCATTCTAAAACCTGAGTTTGTGATTCCACCTGAAATGATTATGATGATGGCACCAAGAAATGGCAATCTGTATGAATTGAATATGAAAGAAACTGTTTCAAGAGGAGGCGCATGTTTTGTTTCCAAAGCCACTGAAAATGAGTCAAAATTGTGGCATAGGAAACTATGTCATGTGAACTTGAAGAACATGAATAGACTTGTTAAAGGTGAGCATGTCATAGGCTTACCTACAAGAGAGTTAAAATTGGAAGATCATTGTAGTTCATGCCAAAAAAGAAAACAACACAAATCTACTCATAAGCCAAAACTCATCAACTCAATTGATCAAGCCCTTGAATTACTTCACATGGATCTCTTTGGTCCTGTAAGTGTACCAAGTATAGGGAAGAAAAGATATTGCCTTGTGATCATTGATGACTATTCAAGATACACTTGGGTTTATTTCTTAAGTACCAAGGATGAGACTGCAGAGTTGATTAAAGGTTGTGTAACAATGATTGAGAACAAGTTGAATAAGAAAGTCAAGATGATGAGAAGTGACAATGGCACTGAGTTCAAGAATGGAGTTATGCAAGAATTTTGTGCAGAAAAGGGTATACTACAACAATTCTCAGCTCCTAGAACTCCTGAACAAAATGGTGTAGCAGAAAGAAGAAATAGAACCTTGATTGAAGCTGCAAGAACCATGTTAGCTGATGCAATATTACCTGTCACTTTTTGGGCTGAAGCCATAAATATAGCCTGCTATTTTCAGAACAGAGTACTTGTCAACAAAAGGCATAACAAAACTCCATATGAAATATTTCACAACATAAAGCCTTACATTAAGTTTTTCAAGCCCTTTGGATGTAAATGTTTTTTTCTGAACACAAGGGACTATTTGAACAAGTTTCAAACAAAATCCCTAGACTGTTTCTTTGTTGGATATTCTACACACTCAAAAGCTTACAGAGTATATGTGAAAGACCATTTGAATGTTATAGAATCATCTGACATCATCTTTAATGAGAATCAATTCAATACAGTTGATGGTGCAGCATGGCTGTTTGATCATGAAAAGTTAATAAGGTCTTTCAAGATTTATCCTGAAGACTTTGATGAATCTTTCTACAAGACCAGTGAAATTGAAGAGAAAAAGAAGAAATCATTGGACTTGGAAGAATTATGGAAAAAGGTTGCTAGAAAAGAAAAGGAGTATACTTTTGTGAAGAATTTCTCATGTTATATTGGTGAACCTGATCAAGAAAACATCACAATGTTGAACATGATCATACTGAGAACAATCAAGACAATCAAGATGTACAGAATGATTAAGTTCAGCATGAGGGTGACACAAGCAACCACCTTTTGATGAACCAAAGATTGATGAAATGAATGTCTTGACTGAAGGAGAGGATGAGTCTGAGGATTCTGATGATGATGATGATGACCATGAGAATGATCAAGGGAAAGGAGGTGAAGCTTCTAGTGTTGTGTCCCCTCAAGTCACAATGACTGAGGAACATAGGGCAAATATTGAGCTGAGTGTGTTAGAGGCTAAAAAGAAAAATCCATTGGTTATAAAGTTAAGAAGATTCGGTATAAGCTTTGAAACTTTGGCTGCTATGAAAGATGATGAATTGAAGCAGAGATTAGAAAAAGAAAATGATACTATCAAGAAGCTTATGCAACAAATGAATAGAGATGCCCAGAAATACAGAGATTATCTCAGAAGGCATAACTATTCAGAAAAGGATCTGTCTCACTTTAACTTTGACCAACTTCAAGATTTGTATAACAGTGAAAGAGAGAAGGTAATTGAAAAGTGTGTGAAAGAAAATGAGAAACTGGAGAAGATGGAAATTTTGAAGAAAAGGTTCGGAGGAATGTGTGGATACCTGCTGGAGAGAGGTATGAAACCTGAAATTGTTGAGCATCTGTCAAGAGAATCAGTGGTAGACCAGTATAATAAATTGAAGAGAAAAGAAAAGTTGAAAAGGGCTCAAACTGAAAGGTCTACCAAACAGGCTGAAGAAACTGATGAACCTCATGCTAAGAAAAGAAGAATTCAAACTTTGAGGGAGAAGACAAAAGAACAAGTCAGATCAGTGAAACCCCTACTCCTCAAGAAGTAAAGCCTGAACCTGAGGATGAACCATTTGTTCCTTGGGAGAATGAAGAGATGATCAAGATTCTGAGGAACATAATGATCAAACAAAGGGGAATGAGTGAAGCAGACTTTAATGTCTTGGAAAAGGAGGATCTGAAAAACCTTTTCTATCTTCAAAAGAATGAATGGGAAAAAGCTTTAAGAGAATGTGAGAACCCAAGATACTATACAGATGGAAGATTTGTACCTGCTGGGTTGGCAAAAACTCCTGAAATGACAAAAATGTTACTAGAACTTAAAGAACATGGAGTAGATATTGTTGAACTTGCTAATCTTCCAACTAAAATGGTAGAGGCCATCTACATAAAGTTTTTCAACTTAAGGCCTGGGAAACCAAAGAAGTCTATTCCTTTCAGGCCACCAATTTCAAGAAGATTTCCACAAGGTGGAAGAGGTTAAGGTGGAAGAGGTGAATCAAGCAGTTCTGCACAACAAAGAACAAGACCACAATCTGATGTGGATCTACCAAGAGAACTGTACTTTGACTCTGTTACTGATTCATTAAAGGTGATTATGGAGAGCAGACAATTGAGAGAGATTGTTGTTAGGAGTGACTTCAGTGAATATAATGAAGAACAACTGGAAAGGATGGTGACTCTTAGATTGCAGGATTATCGGAACAGAAACAAAATGGCAGGTAGACAGATGAATGATCTGTCTAAATTCTTGTATGAAGAAGCTGACAAAGGGTTCAAGTTCTTGAAAGAAAAGATAAGTTGGAGAACTATCCAACTTCACAAGTCAAAAAGGACTGGAAAGCGGAAGAGAATGAACATAGCTGAGAGAGATTATCAGATGACTATCAGAGAAGAGAATCCTTTGTCTAACATGAATACATGCATAAGTCTGGGAAGAAGAATGAGACGCCCCAACTACACAGTACAGAAGAATGGCATTATAGCTGAAATTGAATACAAAAAGAAAGCTGATCATTTTGTACTAAGAAACTCTGATGGAAAAATACTAGGGATTATTAAGAAAGATGAAGACTTGACCTGCCTGCATAATTAAGATTTGATGGATATAAGGGACTTGGCTATACCAGAAAGTCACACTCACTACCAAGCCCTTAATATCTTCAAAATGAAAGTTGCTTCTGAGATAGTCAATCGAAGACAAGTCGTTCATAATGCAAGAAAGAGACAAGATCAATAGAATAGGCTTTGTTTTGTAATGTCCTCGGACAACTTTTGATTATGTAATCTGTTTATGTTATTTGATTATGTAATTTGACTTTGAACTTTGATGTGTATTTTTAACTAAGTGTATGTAACCTTAGAAATGTTTTGGGTCAGCTGAGGTGTTCCAATCTAGGGGGAGATTGTTGAGTCAAACAATTGACCTAAGGGGGAGATTGTTGAGTCAAAGATTTGACCAAAATGAAGTACATGGAAGATTGGAATCTTCTCAACCTCCTCAGAATTCGCTAAGTATGGATCCGGGCACACCTTAGACATCTGAGCAAGCTTTTACTTAGCCGGGTATGATATTTTGTCTACCGGGCAAGGTTTACTTCAAGTAGTCTTCTTTAGTGGATATCCGAGCAAGGTTTGCAAATTAGTGCATTGTCGAGCAAGGTTCACTAGTTTATGTAAATCCGAGCAAGGTTCACTTTATCAAGCAAGTCTGTTCTTCATAGCCAGGTAAGGTTTTCTCCTGAGTAAGCTTTTGGCTAACCAAGTCCATGAAGCCAAGTGATTGGAAGACCGGGCAAGGTATTCTTTAATAATTATGGTCCGAGCTTCTAGTGTTAACCTAAAGAAACCCGTATTATAGATGCTTAAATCGCACCATGTAAACGCGAATATTTGGATGATTGGACCCTTGGGGTTTGTAGGCGCTGCATAGACGATTCAATCATACCTAAATCATGATATTTGGTTCAGAAACGAAGGAGTATTGTAGATCTAATACATGCTGACTGTTATTTGTTCTTATCAATTTTGACTTTGACCTCTGAGTCAAAGTCTGGATAAGAACAGGGATGATTCGTTATAATTGATCAATTCGTTACGCGTTCATAACGAATGGGACTCATTCGTGTGACTTGATAACGAATGAGCCTTTAATTCGTTATCTACCCATTCGTTACATTAAGATAACGAATTAGGCTAACAAACTAAGTTAACGAATCAGACGAATCAAGCGATTCGTTACTTGCCCAATTCACTATGTTTAGATAACGAATCAGAATGACGAACCAGATGACGAACCAAAATAACGAATTAGCTAGCAAATCTGAAAGATAACGAATTAAGCTAACGAATTAGGACAGCGAAGCAGATAACGATTAAACTGTGATCTGATAACGAATTAGGCTTAATTCGTTATAGCAAATTTTTGAGTCAAACAATTGACCTAAGGGGGAGATTGTTGAGTCAAAGATTTGACCAAAATGAAGTACATGGAAGATTGGAATCTTCTCAACCTCCTCATAATTCGCTAAGTATGGATCCGGGCACACCTTAGACATCTGAGCAAGCTTTTACTTTGCCGGGTACGATATTTTGTCTATCGGGCAAGGTTTACTTCAAGTAGTCTTCTTTAGTGGATATCCGAGCAAGGTTTGCAAATTAGTGCATTGCTGAGCAAGGTTCACTAGTTTATGTAAATCCGAGCAAGGTTCACTTTATCAAGCAAGTCTGTTCTTCATAGCCAAGTAAGGTTCTCTCCCGAGTAAGCTTTTGGCTAACCAAGTCCATGAAGCCAAGTGATTGGAAGACCGAGCAAGGTATTCTTTAATAATTATGGTCCGAGCAAGCTTGATGTATAAATGGAATATTTCCAAGTAACATCTGGCAAGGTTCAACTCAAGAAAGGAACAGTACTCCCGAGTACACTTTGCTAACAAGTTATATTATAGCAAAGAGTTGAAACTGACCATCGAAGAACAAGGTTGCTCGTAAGGGTTTCTCGGGCAAAGTCTGGCAAAGTCAAGAAGACTGAAGTCTACCCGGTGAGTATTTTACTTGGTAAAATACTCTTCAAGTAAAGTCTACCGGGAAACTGATCCCGAGCACACTTCTATGTTACCAAGTCTAAGGCAGGCAGAGCACACAGTCTAGTCGGAGAAGTTTACTTATCCAGAGCCTACCCGGAAGAATTGTTTTACACTTAGAATATTTTTTAATTACGTAATTTGAATATGTATGTACGTTTGGGGTTTCTAGAAGGAATGACAGCTGTCCAAGGGTGTCAGGCCTATAAAAGGAATAATTAGGGCACACCTGAAGAGAGAGAGACACAACACGAAAAAATAGGCGGCTGAATACGATCATCTTTATATTGCCATTTTCCTAAAAGAAACCCTAAATCGATTATCCACTTTGTATTATTGATATTATATAAATGGAAATCTTTTGAGTGAATCTTGTTTGTGTTATCTATCATTGAATACTTATTAAGCAACCGTATGTTTGTTATTGATTCCGCCTTTAACAAACGGATATCTTTCTAAATATAGCAACCCGTCATTAACTCCCTTGTCGACACATCAATCTGTGTGAGTTATGACATGATTAAGTAAGATCCAGCTGAAATCGAGGGACCAGACAAGTGGTATCAGAGCTTGATTACTGCTATTTTAGAAAGATTGTTGCTGATTGAAGATTGGAAGAAGAATGACGTAAGCAGACCACTGTTCCATTGATTTATGACGTCAGCAGCTCTGTTCTTCATTTTTCTTCCAGATCTACAATCATTTGGTGTTTTCTCTTCCTTGTTTTATTTAAAGTTTTAATCTTTATATTTATATCTTGTTCTTATCGAATCAGACACCTCAGATCTAAACAATCGATTCTCAGATCTGAATATTTTCTTTAAACTCTGTTTTTATTAAGAAATTACTTTTGTTTTCACAAAAATGTCTGGTTACGAGGAACAAGAGGTGTCTACTAACAAGATTCCTAGATTGTATGGACAGGAAAATTTCACTAAATGGAATGTCTTGTTTGAAGCAGTCGTTTGCTACAATGATGTTGATATGTGGAACTCCATCAAGAATGGTCCACAAGCTACTGTTGAGGAAGGTGCAAATGCAGCTGCAACTGCTGCTGTAAGAGAAAGAATGAGAAAGGTTGATGACAAGGTTTTAGCTATGTTGAAGCTAGGTCTGTCTTGGGAAATACTCACCAAGGTTGAACATCATCCCAATGCCAAGGCAATGTATGATGCAATACTTGAAATGTTTGAGGGAAATGTTGAACCCAAGAACATCAAGAAGCAGAGATAGAAGCAGCAGTTAGAAAGACTCAAGTATAAAAAAGGAGAAAGGTTGAAATCTATTCTGGAGAGGTTTCTGGGAATTGTGAATGAGCTCAGAACCACAGACTATGTCATGACTGATTTTGATCTCAATACCAAGCTGCTCAGTTCTATGCCAAAAGAATGGTATATTGCCTGCAAGTTCATACTGACAAAGCACAACTTTAATGAGCTAAAATGGGATGATGTAGTGTGCTTTCTACAAGCTGCAGAGATAGAATTGATAGAAAATGAGATGATTAGAGAAGAAAGACCCTGCTTCAATGTTTCAAATGCATTGATTGCACCTATGGGTAACTTGACTACAAATAATCAACAACAGATTCCTATCATTGAACAACCTGTTGAACTCAATTCTGATACTCCAAAATCATTTGTTGGTGTTAGCACAAGTAATCAAGGAAATCAGCAAAGATTCAATATACAGCTGATTGATGACACTGATTCTGCCTCTATGGCAAGTGGGAATGTTCCTCACACCGGTAGTGTACATGGTCACAGCAGTGATACACAGGCTTTGCTTTCAATGTTCACTGAGTCATATAATGCATTTCTTGCAAAGAACTTAATTCACACAAGTGTAGTACAAGATGATCTTGAACAGATAGATGCTGATGATTTGAAAGACATGGATTTGAAGTGGCAAGCTGCCATGTTAGCTTTGAGAAGTAAGAGGTATAACAGAACTGGTAGACCTCTGGTTTCTGGTCCTAATGAAAGGATTGGATTTGACAAGTCAAAGGCAATCTGCTACAATTGCCAACAGCCAGGACATTTTGCAAGAGAATGCAACCTGCCAAGGAACTATCAGATGAATCAATTTCAGAATCAACAACCAAGAAATCAGCAACCTCAGTATCAGCAGCAGCCTCAGTATCAGCAGAGACCAAACAACAACAACTTCAATCCCAACAACAACTACAATCCCAACTTCAACAAATTTCAGCCTCAAATGAATAATCTTTATCAAAGTATGCAACAGAATCAAGGTTTTCAAATGAACAATCAAAACCTTCAAGCAGTTCAAAATGTTCCAAACAACACTGTTCCAGTCAACCAAAATCAACCAAGAAATCAAGGAAATGTGGCAGTGACTACACAACATGAAGGTAACTTTGATTGAAACAATCATGAAGAGGACATTGCTGATGATATTAAGAAACCAAATGTGGCATTTATGGCTATAAATGAAAAAGAGACTGGATCATCATCTCAGGTACACTCAGCTCCCACTATTGATTTGAATGAACTTATCAATGACTTGAAAACAAAAGTAGGCAAGCTGGAAAGTGAGTGTTTCAGGAAACAAAGTATCATCAATAGGTATGAGGCAAGTGAGCTGATCAGTGAAGAAAAGATCAAAAGTTTGGAAGATGACTGCATGATCAGTTACAGAGCTCAATCCAGATACATCACTGATATAAATGGATTGAAAAAGATGTTAGTTGAAGAAAAGGTGCAGAACACAAAACTGAAAGTGGAAACTGAATTTTTAAAGAATTTGGTTTCAACAGGCAACATATGTGGTATTCTGAACCAAGTAAAGGATCAAGACAAATACAAAGCAGTTCCACCTCCATTCAACAACAACTTCATGCCAAAGGTTGACAAAGAGAAAAGAGATGCATACTTGCAACAATTCAGAGATGTCTTTCAAGACAAAGATGAATTTGTTGATTTGTACAAGTAGGTAAAAGTGAATGAAGAAGGTGAGTTTGTGATTAAGGAAGAAGAAAAAGTTGATAAGTCAATTGGAGTTCAAGTCTTTGAGGATGACTTTGATCCTGTTGAATTGAATCAAGATGACTTGAGTGATCAAAGTGATCAAATCACTGATGAAGAGATCAAAGCTGCTGAAAGAGAAAGAAGATACAAGAAACCAGAATCAGTTGACAAACTTTCAAAGTATCCTCCAGTCACATCAAGAATGAAGAAACATAATGAAAGAATGAAAAGAGAACATGTGTCCTTTGACATATGTGAAAGAAAGAGGGTAAATTACAATGCTGTAAGGCCTCCAAGCCAAGAAGTATTGGAAAAGATAAAGCAGAATAACAAGAAAAGGGTGCAAGAAGATGTGAATGTTGAGAACTTTATCCCTGTTTATCCTATTTTCTCTAATCATGAAGTTCTTGATATTGGAGAAGTGGAAACTATGGAAGAATATGAGAAAAGACAATCAAGACATAGAGAAAATCAGGATGAAGAACCACTGAATATGCAAAAAATTGTGTTTGTAAAAAGCAAGACTAAAAGAAAAGACATCAAGATTGAGGAATTTGTTCCTTTTGTAGGTTCCCAGCCGGATCTACACGAGATATCACGTACTACGCAGGTGCGGAATCCCTACGTTAGACGTTACGAGTATAGAAAACAATACGATTAACACACGATAATCAAACACGTTGTATACCAACCTTAAACACGTGATACGAAGATCACTTGATTACAGACTCTCTCTCTCTCGAATACATGAAAACTGGAAAACTGAATGAATGATTAATAAGCCGTAACAGATGGCTTATATAATCACGACAACTTCGCCTGGCATGTTCAGGCGAAGTTGTCACTAACTTCGCTTGACTAACAAGTTCGCCCATATCAGCGAACTTGTTAGCAACTTCGCTTATACAAAACATAAAACATTACAAACGCGATTACAGACACTAGACACTGAACTACTGACATCATGCACCAACAGACTCCCCCTTGGCAGTAGCTTCATATCTTTATCTTTAAGCACTTGCCATGTAATCTTCATGCATGCACTCCCTCTCTTACACAGACCGTGACTACTCGCTGATATTTCCTCGCTTCGTCTTTCCAAGCAGGAATATAGAATATCTTCTTCTCGTTTAACACCTGCAGATCAGCTTTAGATAAATTAACAAGATGCATCGGATCATACACTCTTAGCACTTCTTGTTCGTCTTCGTCTTCCATCACGGCTTCAGCAGTCTGGCAATCCACATACCACCATTTAAGATCTTTCAGCACATCTTGAGGCATAGTCTTCATTGGAACCTCTTTCAAACACCGAATCGGCTTATATTTCATCACCATCCAAGGTTTGCCATCTGCTCTCATTCCTCTTTCAGTATCTTCAACTAATTTCCCTTTCTGTGGTTCTAACAACTCAAACTTTTTCTCTTTAATACTTTCTTTCCATACTATCTTCCCAATAACTCTGGCCATATTATCATCACTTCTATTAATCAACCCCAGACTGGCCAAATCTTTTACCTCACACTCAGGTAAGGTATTTAGAGATCTCAACGTCCTCTTAAAGTATTGGATCCCATCATATCTTTTCACCACGAACACTTTGAGCTGTTCATCATATAACCAACAGATAATGCCTTTCTTTGACTCAGCGTACCCTTTAATATTATAACTTTTCTTGAACATTGTAGGTACCACTGGCTTCTTCGCTTTGATAAACCAATGAGCATAGCCTTCCTTCCATCTAGGCTGCTCCTCCCATTCTGTATCATCAACTACTGTATCTTCACATACATTCGACTTCTCAACGGTTGGAAGCTCGTGTTCAACATTCTCCTCTACAATTTCACCTTCTTCAACATCATCTTCTATCACTATCTGTGCACCAATCTTCTCAATTTCTTCTAATGGCAGCACATCATCATCACACACATCATCATCATCTAACATATCATGATCCAACTCCTTCAAGGCATCGATCACATCATCTCCCATCTCCTCGTCATCTACCATCACCACCTCATCACCACCAGAACCGCCAGCTGCACCTGCAGACTCCCCCTGAGCTGTGGTTGTCCCAAGAGCTTGAGTAGTTCTTGGCAACTCACCACCTGCACCTTCCGATGCATTGGGATCATCGTCTCTGTCATTCTTCTTCTTGGTCCTGAGCTCGTCGCCTTTACAGCTCGTCTCCCCCTGAGATGCCAAGAACTCCTTCATAGCATCTATAATTTTTCCATGTTCAACCAGGAGGGACGACTGTAGTTGATTTTCTGCTACTAGGCGCTGAATAGTCTGGGTCTGGATAAGATTTATCCTAGATTGCTCTGCCACGACCCGCTCTAGTGCAGCTATTCTTTCTGAGTCTGAGAGGGTTGCATCGAAATCGAACCTCATATGTGAAATGTCTTGAGTGTACTGAGGAGGGATTTCCGATGAAACCGGGACATCAGAAGTAGCTGTGGACGTAACCGCAGGTGGTATCGTGACCGACAACCCTGCAGTGTGAACCACCGTCGACTCAATAACCTGTGCAACAACCTCCGACGAAGTAAGCGTTGGAGGCGGCAACGATACAATCACGGGAGTCGAAAGTTGGAAAGTAGTGGGTGGGAGGCCAAATGTAGACGATGTAGCAACTACGGGAACACCCGTAGCGCTAGGCTTAGTAACCTGTAGAGATGAGGGAACCATTGTCATACCGGATAGTGCTGGTGGAGTGAAACGTACCACCCTAGAGCTCTCACCGGCTCCTGATCCTGCACCTATCCGTTCCCTTCTGGACCTTCTTATCAACTGTTGTACCTCTTCCTCAAAGTCTGACTCGTCATCATCATCTGTTCTCTTTCTTTTCCCATGTAGTCTTTCTCGAGTCACCATAATCCTTCTCGCCTCTGCCACTTCATCATCAGAATCTGAGCCAGCCACCGTTGTAGCTGCCCTAGTAACATGCACAGTCGAGGCACGTTCAACTGGGACCTGAACGTTCTCCTCTGGATCCACCAGATCCATATCAAAGAATCCTTGACCACCAAATTCTGCGTCAAGGTCCACTTCCTCCTCCGGTGACACAACAGGAGCAGCAGGTATAGCTTGAGGTGCTCCTGCCTGTTGTGGTGCCGGGTCCCTAAACTCATCCCCTCGAGCAGGCACATACTCCGGGTTGATTAAGTACCCAAAGAGTGGAGTATGGCGAGGACGAAGCTCAGGTTTGCTCCTCGCACTGGAGGATCTGCATTGGGCGAAGATCCGTTTGTTCACACTCTCAACATATCGGATCGGACGGCGCTGAGGAAGTGTTGGATCAACATGATCCAAGATCATTTGAAGGAATCTTGGATACATGATGAACCGTTCACGCGCCATCGCTCTTCGTTGACGATCAATCTCGTAAAAGACCATCTGACTAAAGCTGAATCGCTTGTTGTATGTCAGAGCAGTCATCGCTGACTGCATGGTCGCGCCCATGCCATCAGTGCCCGCCTTTCTCCCTGACATGCATACTATCATAACATGCATGAGAAAGCGTCACTGGTCAAGTAGGAATCCCTTCATTCTCTGCGAATCCCCCAAGGGACCTGAATAACCCATCCTCAAAAATGCTCCATCGCGAAAAGGAGCTACAAACTCTGTCGGGTCATCCCTTGTCTCGTTTCCAAACCGCAGAGCCGCCCGGATATGTTCAGAAGAGAACTGAACCATCTGACCGTTAACTGTTGCGCGCATCACCGGGGGTTCGACTCTACAGACGTATTCCACGGTCTGCCAGAAATCCTCAATGTTGGGTAAGGATATCGGCAGAGTTGTTGTAATGGCGTGGAATATCCTCGAGCGTAAAAGGAATGTGATGATTTCGCGGAAATCATCAACTCCGCTCGCTTCCGGGTCTAAGGTGATATACATGTTGTGACCCGGGAAGAACTGTCTTTGTTGATCACCTCCGTCATCACCGCCTGCACCACCTGCTCCAGCAACAGCAGCCATATCTGCAACAAACAGGTTAAGTTAGATAAACGTCAAAGTGAATCACAAGTTCGCCTGTTACCATGAGCGAAGTTGTGATCAATACTGTATAGGCTAAGTTAAAGATGAGGCGAAGTTGGGAAACAACTTCGCTTCAACTTGAACTTCGTCTGAAAATAGTTAAGTAAAATGGTCCAGGCGAAGTTAACATCGCCTCATAAACTGTTTCAAAATCAATAATCAAGCGAAGTTAAACCTCAGGCGAAGTTACGGATAACTTCGCCTAAAACTGTAACTTTGCCGAATCTGAATCGGCAACAGTTAGGGATATTGAACGACGTGTAGATGATGATTTCGGAGATCGAGGACTCCGAAATACATGATTTTATGAAGTTTTAGACGTTCATGCAAATTACTATCACGTAATATCAAGTTTGAAAAAAGGGTGTTTAGGTTTCAAATAGAAACGGGTCGAATCGACCTGTGATTAATATTAACGACAATGATTATACGAATATGGAACCCTACACACCATGAATCGGATTAGAATCGAAGACAAAATAACACAGTTGGTCGATGAAATACGATCGATAAGTTCGCCGAAATATCGGAGGATAAGTTCGCTGGTATTTTGAAATAATGAAATCGTTTGACCTTTAAAGTCCTTTATATAGGGTCACAGATGTATCGGCGAAGTTGTGGATAACTTCGCCTATCAGGCGAAGTTATGCAGAACTTCGCTGATATTAAAATTTTTCAAAACAAACCCCATAATTTGAACAATTTGCAATTAAGTTTTAAAACATCCTTTAAAGCGTTAAATGATACGATCAAGACCAAGTAACCGGGTATAAAATCATACAACTACAAAAATAACAAAAATTTGAAAAATTAAAGTACACGGGATCAAATTTCAGTCTCGACAGGGACTACCATGTTTTAGAAAAGATCCGAACAGGAATCATACTAATTTCGTGACTGTCACACAGATCCGTGTTTAGCTGTATTATGACATAAAGAAACAGGTTGTAAGCAGGTAATTTACTTAAAATGGTTTTCATCGTTTCTGTGATACGAGTTAGGTTCAATTAAGCTCAAAACTTAAGTGGGCAACAACTCAGAGATTATGATGCCTCCTATCTATTCTCAAGGCGTATTTGGTTTTCCCCAAGTCACCCCGAATTGACCTTGACCCGTAGTGTCTGATTAAGTAGTAATTACTCTTCGATCATAGAATCTGCTTCCCGTTCATCTTCTTGGGTCTTGATTAATAATCATTATCATTATGAACTCTAGAATATATTTTTTTTTTAATCTAACATGTATATACACAACTCCAAGTAGAAAATAACTACAAGTCCCGAATGTGGATCACTGCAGCGTCTTGACACGCTATCTTCACGGGAATCAGAACACTCACGGGCTCGTGTATGACTGGGTAATCGCTTTTCTGCCTATCATTTGGAAAGATATATATGAAGACATGCAGAACTCTTAAGAAGTTTCCACATAAAATCGAGTAGATTTAGTTAGTATCACTTCTACTTTTACGCACCATAAAAAGCTACCATGACATACAATGACTGTCCTAAAGCCTTTTAAGCCAAATAACTTCACTAGTTAAGCACACAGAATCAGTAAATCTATCATTTTCCAAGGTTGGATCAATTTTCTGTTAAAACATAGTAACAGAACTTCTTACGAAGTAGTAGACTTGAAAAATAATTTCATTTCCCGAAATGAAAAATTTAACTTCTATCGCCCCGACCAAATCAAAGTCTTCAGGTTAACGGCTATCCCGAAGATCCAATGGATCAGCTGGCCCGACCACATACTAGTATGTGTCCTTCTAACTAAGTATGATCGACTAATTTTCAGCGAAAGAATGAAAACTCATCATAAACCGCCCCGGTCACTTTCAGTCATCTGGTTAATGGCTATCCTCATATTCTACAAGTAGAAATGAGGACCAAACATATCCGAAGACATGTCCTTCAAACTGTGGCAACCGACATAATTCAAAGCGATAGTGACGTTTTATTTTTTTTTTTTAACACACATAAGAAAGCGCGGTTACTCGGGATTGATCATCCCATTCAGCTCAACAAGGTTTTGAAATCTAGATTTGTCAAACGCTTTCGTGAATAAGTCAGCGAAATTATCTAACGTGTCAACCTTTTCAAGCTCAATCAGCTTCTTCTCAGCACAATCCCGTATAAAATGATGACGTATGTCAATATGTTTAGTTTTACTGTGCTTCACGGGATTGTTAGTTACTGAGATAGCAGCAGTGTTATCAATGCAAATAGGAGTAAGTGAGAAATTCAGACCATAGTCGCGCAACTGTTGTTGAATCCAAAGAACCTGGGAGCAGCAGTTGGATGCTGCCATGTATTCTGCTTCACAGGTTGAAATTGCGACTGAAGTCTGCTTCTTGCATTGCCACGACACCAATCTGCCACCAAGAAACTGACATCCACCAGTTGTAGATTTCCGACTCTGATTGCACCCTCCATAATCAGAATCTGTGTAAGCGACTAGCTCCAAGTCTCCTCCTCTCGGGTACCACAACCCCAGCTTCGGCTTGCCCTTGAGATACCGCAGTATCCTCTTCGCACCCTTCAAATGAGATTCTTTTGGGTTTGCCTGAAAGCGTGCACAAAGACAAACAGCAAACATTATATCAGGCCTAGAAGCAGTTAAATACATTAAAGAACCTATAATAACCCGATATTGGGTTGGGTCCACGTCTGCATCGTTGTCTGAATCAGCACCCAATTTGTGATTGACGCAGACTGGAGTGTCATATGGAGTGTTGTCCTCCATCTTGAACCGTTTGAGAACATCATGGACATACTTCGTCTGATGAATGAACATCCTGTCTTTCTTCTGATCAACCTGCAATCCTAAAAAGAAAGTTAGTTCACCCATAGCACTCATTTCAAATCTCTTCTTCAAGACGGCCTCAAACTCCTGACACATGGCGACCTTTGATGCAGCAAAGATAATGTCGTCCACGTAGACTTGCACTAGCAGAAAGTCGCTTCCTTTCTCTTGAAGAAAAACGTGCTATCAATCTTACCTCTTTCAAACTCATACTCAAGCAAGTAATCGGATAACGTTGAGTACCAGGCACGAGGTGCCTGATGTAGTCCATACAGCGCTTTACTTAGCTTGTACACGTGATCGGGAAAGTCAGGGTCAGGAAAACCCGGAGGTTGCTCAACATACACAACCTCGTCGACTTTACCGTTTAGGAACGCGCTCTTCACATCCAACTGAAAAACTTTCATCTCCTTATGAGCAGCAAATGCCAAAAACAGCCGAATGGCTTCCAATCTTGCCACAGGAGCAAATACTTCATTGTAATCAATCCCCTCTTGCTGATTAAAGCCTTTAACAACCAGCCTCGCCTTATTCCTGATAACAACCCCTTTCTCATCTCTCTTACATTTGAAGACCCACTTCGTGCCTATCGCATGCACATTTCTTGGTTTTTCAACCAAATTCCATACTTCCATTTTCTTAAACTGAGCTAACTCTTCTTGCATGGCTTCGACCCACGAGCTGTCCTTCAGAGCCATTTGATAGTTCTTTGGTTCAATCTGGCTGATGAAGCAGGTGTACAAGCATTCGTTAATAATGCCCGTGTCTTTAATGCTTGTGTAAACACAGGTGTGCTCATTCACGCTTTTTCTTGTTTGTACACCGGCGGACAGATCACCTATCACATTCTCCAATGGGTGATTTTTGTGAATTCTCGTAGTCGGAACCGAACTGACATTTAGATTATCTTCCAAGTTCGAAGATAGCTCATCCATGGTTGATTGATGTTGAGAGTGAAACGGATTGATGAATTCCTCTTCAGTAGAGGCAGCAGGGGTATTGACAGCATTTGACGAGGAAGGCTGACATTCATCATACTGTGGTCTTTGCACCAAAGTGTCTTCCTCATCGCATATCATCTTCGTAGCAATTCGTTCCTTAGCTTCTGCAAAATCCAGATAAGGCATGTTAAAAGATTTAAAGAGTCTATCATAGTCGAAAACCCCAGCGGGTCCCGTGCTTGGTTTTGGTGATTTGTAACTTGTGATATCAGTGTTACACACCACCTCAACCTTGCTGGTCGATGTATTAAAGACCCGTCTGTTGGGAGTCCCAACAACGTATCCGACTAAGATTCCTTTGTCGGCTACTTCACCAAATTTTGAATTGGTCTTTAATATCGAACACGGGGACCCGAATGGTTCAAGACCACTCAAGTTGGGCTTTCTCCCATGCATTAGTTCATAGCAAGTTTTATTTAATCTTTTAACAGTTAACACTCTATTAAGGATATAACAGGCTGTAGCAACAGCTTCAGCCCAGAACACCACAGGAAGTTGCAAATCAGCCAGCATGATTCTGGCTCCTTCTATTAAAGTTCTGTTCTTCCTCTCAGCCACTCCATTTTGTTGCGGAGTATACGGTGCGCTGTATTGGTGTTCAATCCCCTTCTGTAGGCAGAAGATCTCCATCTGATAGTTCTTGAACTCAGTCCCATTGTCACTCCTGATGTATTTAACTCTTTTTCCCATAATGTTCTCAACTTTGGTAATCAAATTTATTACCATCTGAACAGTTTCATCCTTCGACTTCAGGAAATATACCCACGAGTATCGAGAAAAATCATCAGTAATCACCAAGCAGTACGATGTTCCTCCTAGACTTTTTACATTCACTGGACCGAAGAGATCCATGTGAAGTAGGTCTAGGGTACTGACTATTGAGTTGACCTTCTTGGTGTGATGGGATTTCTTGTGTTGCTTTCCCTTCTTGCATGATAAGCATTTGTCTTCGAAGTTGAAATTCTTCAAGGGAACCCCCAACACAAGCCCATTTTTGACAAGGTAGTTCATCTTACGAAGATGAATGTGCCCCATTCTTCTATGCCATAATTCGGACTCTGATTCAGTCGCTTTCGACAAAAGACACGATTCTTCAGTGGCCATTTCAGTAGACCTCATATCCATGATATACGTATTCTTCACTCTTGGAGCCTTCATAACAATCCAGTCCTCTGGTATCTTAAAACCAGGATACTACACTATCGCCTCATTCTTCGTGAAATGCACGGTATAATCCTTGTCACAGATCTGCGAAACACTCAGTAGATTGTGCTTCAGTTCTTCAACAAAGTTAACTTTCTCTAGCGTCATCTTCTAGTTAGTCACAGTCCGAATTCCTGTGATCTTTCCACCGCTCTCTCCTGCAAAACTCACTCTACCACCTTGAATAGGTTTCCAGTCTTGTAACAATTTCTTGTTACCCGTCATGTGCCGGGAACAGCCGCTATCCACAACCCATTGATTGTTGGCAGCCCTGTTCAACTGTTCCTGCACGATTAAAGCAGATTATTAGAATCTTGGGACCCAAGACCTCTTGGTCTTGGATCGATACATCCCGTACCTTGGCTGTCCAAAGTTAGTATCATAATCATTTCTGTGAGTCCTAACAGGATACCTTCTTGTGGATTGTCTATGAGGCCATCCAAACCGTCTTGAATTAAATGAATTATTAGTTATGGTTTGGGTGTTACCAGTGAAAAACTGAGATCTATTTCTTTGAAAACCTGGATTAGTCCATTTTCTGAAATTCGATGGGTTTTCAGTTTTATCATTAAATTGATTACTGTTAGCTCTTTTCTCAGATTTTAAAGGCCTCACACCTCTAAATTTGTGCTTCAGAGGGCAATCAGCAACAAGATGTCCTTGTTGATTACATCTAAAACAACACTTGTTTTCAACTTTCTTATCAAAAGTTGTCTTAGATGTTGAGGTTGTATTACTGCCCGTTTGTCTCACATATGGTGGGACATACGGGTTTAGTGGAGACTTCTTTTCAGATGTTTTCTTTTTCTCTCCACCTCTTGGTAACACTCCCTCATGATTTGTCTCACACGACTCAGAAGACTTGTCCGAGTTAGATGAGACAGGACTCGGAGCAGAAATTTTAACACTTGCAACAGGCTTACTAACTTCTTGTTCTTTAGTAGTAACTGGAACTGGAACTGTCTGACCATAGTCAACATCGACAGATTTTTGATTACTAGGGTTAAAAGTGTAATTATGATTGAAAGGTGGTGGAACTTCATGATAACCAATTCCTCCCATTTTTTGGGAACCTTGATCACTAACGAGGTGATCAAGTATAGCGGAGGAATTTCTGAATTGCTCCAGTTTCCTGTTAAGTTCCACCACTTTTACCTGGTGATCAGCTATCTGTTTTTCCCTCTCAGCTATTAGTTTGTTTTTTTCTTCTAGAACCTCATAGCTAAGATCAATCATATTAATTTTTTCAGCAAGCTTTGCTTTAAGACTTTTAATATCTGTTTCACTAGCTTTAATTTTTACTTTGTAACTATTTTCTCTAGCTTTAGTGAAATGATGATCTTCTTTTAAAGTTTTATATTGCGCATCCAAACTAACAAACTGATCAGTTAGAGTTGTCAGTTGTTCAGACAGAAGTTCACACTTAGTACAAGGGAGTTCGGTACTTACCTCGGAGAGCTGGTCTGCTACATCTGCCATGTACGCTTCATTTTCGCCAGTTCCCTTCTCACTATCTGCATTTTCGATGTTTGCCAAGTTGGCCTGTTCAAATACTTCTTCAACATGCAGATTCCAGTTGTACTCTTCGTTCTGTCTGGAAATCATGGCTCTATAGTCATTACCACTACCACTTTGCTGTGTAGATCTGTTCTGACTGCGTTCTACACATTCATTCTTGCATTCTGTTGCAAAGTGGCCATTCTGCTGACAGTTGTAGCAGCGAACCTTCGTCTTATCAAACCCTGGCCTCTCTCCGACAAACTTCCTGCCAGTCTTCTTCATGAACCTCTTCACCCTTCTCACTATCATAGCCACCTGCCACTGCAGATCCATCTCCTCCAGATCATCAGCATCGATCTGGTCATAGTCTTCATCCAAAACTGCAGGATCAACGATCTTACCCTGAATGTAGTTCTCATACGAAGCTATAAAAGATGCATAGAGAGCAAACTGCTGTTCAGCAGATTTGACACTCATGGGCATCTTCGAGTAGTTGTTGTTTGAAACACTCGGGGAATAACTACTCTTGTTCGCTTGAGGTTGAGAAGCATTTGACCCTCCAGCTACATAGCACAGATCACCGTTCATGTTGAGAGATACATGTCCCTCATGTGTTGAGCTCGCGCCTGACTCTCCCTTAGAGTAATAAGCAGATGATTCAGTTTTCGAACTTGATCCAGAGTTAACCTTTGCACCATACATACCCGGATCTTGAACCTGATCGGTAGGTGTCTCCTTTCGTACCATGTTCAGTTCAAACGTTCTTAGCTTGTTAACTGCTGTCTCCAGGTCATAGTCAGTAAAGTCTTTATCTTCTCTCATCAACACTGTATACATCTCCCATTTTGGTGGGAGAGCATCAAGAAGCTTCTTAACAATCTCATCTTCTTTGTATGCAATTGAATAGTTGCTGAGTTCAGTCATCAGATGATAATATCTGGTGATGATATCATCAAGTGATTCGTTTTTCAGATACTTGAAGACCGAGAATTGGGTTTTTAGAAGTTTAATCTTCGAATCACGAATTCCCACATTGCCCTCAAAACGGTTTTCAAGAGCTTCCCAAAGTTCTCTAGCAGTCTTGTACTTTCTGAAAGTGTGCAAAATCTCTTGTGGAAGAGCCATTGTAATTGCTGCATGAGCTTTGCTTTCGGCTTCATACATTTTCTTCTCTTCATCTTCCATCTCTTTGTACTTCTTGATCTGATCACGACCTTCATACTCAGTAGTAGGTGGAATGTAACCATCTTGTATGCATACCCACATCTTCGCATCTTGATACTTTACATATTGTTCAAAACGATCTTTCCACTCTACATAATCAGTTTTCTTAAGCATCTTGGGTGCCTTTGTAGCCGAACCTGCTTCTACTTCCATCTTTACCAGTTCAGTAATGTTTATCGAAGACATCTTTCTCAAAACTCAAAGAAATCCGAAAATCAAAAATTTTATTTTCAAACAGCTCTGTAGGCGAAGTTGTGGATAACTTCGCTTAAAGCTTAACTTCGCGTGAATTTGTAACGTCGCTCACTTTCTTAAATTCGCTGGATTGGCGAACTTGAGAATAACTTCGCTTAAGTTGAGCGAACTTGGGAGGTAGGCGAAGTTGAGGGTAACTTCGCTTGAGGTAAGCGAACTTGAAGAGGTAGGCGAAGTTGTGGATAACTTCGCTTAACCTTATATCTTCGCCGAAACCCTAGTAACAGTGACGGCAACTTCGCCTGATGAACACGAAGTTTCTGCAGATTAGATTTCTGGGTTTTTCGAGGTTTGTGAAGGTGTTATTGGTTGTTTAAGCTTGTAGGAGATGAGTATGACACAAAAACTCAGAAAACTCGTCCCGCGAATAGTCGAACGGAACGATTTCTATACCCGCGTGATAATCCCGAACCACACAATCGAGCAAAAGCTCTGATACCAATTGTAGGTTCCCAGCCGGATCTACACGAGATATCACGTACTACGCAGGTGCGGAATCCCTACGTTAGACGTTACGAGTATAGAAAACAATACGATTAACACACGATAATCAAACACGTTGTATACCAACCTTAAACACGTGATACGAAGATCACTTGATTACAGACTCTCTCTCTCTCGAATACACGAAAACTGGAAAACTGAATGAATGATTAATAAGCCGTAACAGATGGCTTATATAATCACGACAACTTCGCCTGGCATGTTCAGGCGAAGTTTTCACTAACTTCGCTTGACTAACAAGTTCGCCCATATCAGCGAACTTGTTAGCAACTTCGCTTATACAAAACATAAAACATTACAAACGCGATTACAGACACTAGACACTGAACTACTGACATCATGCACCAACACCTTTCTCAATCAATTTTGACAGTCTAAAGAACAAGAAGACCATTGGAGTCAATGAGCCAAGACCAAGTGAAAGGTTCAAGAAACCTAAAGAGCATGAAATATTCAAAGGAAAGGTTTGGTGTAAGAAGTGTGATGAGTATGGGCATCATACAGACTCCTGTAATTAAAGACTTAAATTCAAGCCTTTTCATGTCCCAGATGAAACAAAGTATGGACAAGACTTTGTGGCCTATAAAATGAAGTATGAAAAATATTTGGGTTTGGGAAAGGATTGTGCAGAGGAAGTTCTGGAAAAAGAGAGCCAAAGGCATTCACTAAAAGTCAAGAAACATGTGCTCAAACCTGTTAACAAGGTTAAATCTTTAGTGAAGCATGTGAAAACTGTTAAGAATGACTCTCAACCATTGAGAACAGTCCCAAAAAGGGATAATCAGTCTGTCAATCTGATAGTTCTCAAAGATCATCAAGCAGTGAGAATACAAAAAGACATGTGGTATCTAGAAAGAAACCAACAGAACTCACTGGTGATGAGAAGTTTCTGTTAAAGCATGGATATGAACCACAAGGTTTTCTTTGGAAACCTAAACCTGAGATTAAGGTTGAGATAGTTGCGGATGTGAGAGACTGCTCTGAAAAGAAGGACTATGTGATAAAAGAGTGTGACACTGACTCAGCTGAGTACCAGAACTCAACATCACTAGTTAAAACTCCAAGAGAGTGTGGTTATGAAACAGATAATTCAGACAATCTAAAAATCACTCATGAAGATCCTGAACCAACTACACTCACTTCCCAAGCTGTGTCTGAAACTGAATCTGATGAGCTGCAAGTTGATAAGGCTTGCACTTCATTACTCAACTAATCAAACTTTCTTTATATGTGCAGGAACAGTCCACTCCTCTGAATGACATATGGTACATGGATAGTGGATGTTCTAGGAACATGACTTGTGACAAGAGATCTCTTGTCAATTATGAAGAAAAGTATGAAGGTCCAGTAGCTTTTGGGAGTGATGAGAATGGTGGAAAGATTGTTGGAAAAGGAATCTTAACAAATGGGAAAGTCTCATTTGACAATGTATTTCATGTTGAAGGTCTTCAGTACAATCTGCTGAGTATATCACAAATGTGTGAGAAGGGATACAAAGTCAGTTTTGATGATTCACACTGTTTCATTCTAAAACCTGAGTTTGTGATTCCACCTGAAATGATTATGATGATGGCACCAAGAAATGGCAATCTGTATGAATTGAATATGAAAGAAGCTGTTTCAAGAGGAGGCGCATGTTTTGTTTCCAAAGCCACTGAAAATGAGTCAAAATTGTGGCATAGGAAACTATGTCATGTGAACTTGAAGAACATGAATAGACTTGTTAAAGGTGAGCATGTCATAGGCTTACCTACAAGAGAGTTAAAATTGGAAGATCATTGTAGTTCATGCCAAAAAAGAAAACAACACAAATCTACTCATAAGCCAAAACTCATCAACTCAATTGATCAAGCACTTGAATTACTTCACATGGATCTCTTTGGTCCTGTAAGTGTACCAAGTATAGGGAAGAAAAGATATTGTCTTGTGATCATTGATGACTATTCAAGATACACTTGGGTTTATTTCTTAAGTACCAAGGATGAGACTGCAGAGTTGATTAAAGGTTGTGTAACAATGATTGAGAACAAGTTGAATAAGAAAGTCAAGATGATGAGAAGTGACAATGGCACTGAGTTCAAGAATGGAGTTATGCAAGAATTTTGTGCAGAAAAGGGTATACTACAACAATTCTCAGCTCCTAGAACTCCTGAACAAAATGGTGTAGCAGAAAGAAGAAATAGAACCTTGATTGAAGCTGCAAGAACCATGTTAGCTGATGCAATATTACCTGTCACTTTTTGGGCTGAAGCCATAAATATAGCCTGCTATTTTCAGAACAGAGTACTTGTCAACAAAAGGCATAACAAAACTCCATATGAAATATTTCACAACATAAAGCCTTACATTAAGTTTTTCAAGCCCTTTGGATGCAAATGTTTTCTTCTGAACACAAGGGACTATTTGAACAAGTTTCAAACAAAATCCCTAGACTGTTTCTTTGTTGGATATTCTACACACTCAAAAGCTTACAGAGTATATGTGAAAGACCATTTGAATGTTATAGAATCATCTGACATCATCTTTAATGAGAATCAATTCAATACAGTTGATGGTGCAGCATGGCTGTTTGATCATGAAAAGTTAATAAGGTCTTTCAAGATTTATCCTGAAGACTTTGATGAATCTTTCTACAAGACCAGTGAAATTGAAGAGAAAAAGAAGAAATCATTGGACTTGGAAGAATTATGGAAAAAGGTTGCTAGAAAAGAAAAGGAGTATACTTTTGTGAAGAATTTCTCATGTTATATTGGTGAACCTGATCAAGAAAACATCACAATGTTGAACATGATCATACTGAGAACAATCAAGACAATCAAGATGTACAGAATGATTAAGTTCAGCATGAGGGTGACACAAGCAACCACCTTTTGATGAACCAAAGATTGATGAAATGAATGTCTTGACTGAAGGAGAGGATAAGTCTGAGGATTCTGATGATGATGATGATGACCATGAGAATGATCAAGGGAAAGGAGGTGAAGCTTCTAGTGTTGTGTCCCCTCAAGTCACAATGACTGAGGAACATAGGGCAAATATTGAGCTGAGTGTGTTAGAGGCTAAAAAGAAAAATCCATTGGTTATAAAGTTAAGAAGATTCGGTATAAGCTTTGAAACTTTGGCTGCTATGAAAGATGATGAATTGAAGCAGAGATTAGAAAAAGAAAATGATACTATCAAGAAGCTTATGCAACAAAAGAATAGAGATGCCCATAAATACAGAGATTATCTCAGAAGGCATAACTATTCAGAAAAGGATCTGTCTCACTTTAACTTTGACCAACTTCAAGATTTGTATAACAGTGAAAGAGAGAAGGTAATTGAAAAGTGTGTGAAAGAAAATGAGAAACTGGAGAAGATGGAAATTTTTAAGAAAAAGTTTGGAGGAATGTGTGGATACCTGCTGGAGAGAGGTATGAAACCTGAAATTGTTGAGCATCTGTCAAGAGAATCAGTGGTAGACCAGTATAATAAATTGAAGAGAAAAGAAAAGTTGAAAAGGGCTCAAACTGAAAGGTCTACCAAACAGGCTGAAGAAACTGATGAACCTCATGCTAAGAAAAGAAGAATTCAAACTTTGAGGGAGAAGACAAAAGAACAAGTCAGATCAGTGAAACCCCTACTCCTCAAGAAGTAAAGCCTGAACCTGAGGATGAACCATTTGTTCCTTGGGAGAATGAAGAGATGATCAAGATTCTGAGGAACATAATGATCAAACAAAGGGGAATGAGTGAAGCAGTCTTTAATGTCTTGGAAAAGGAGGATCTGAAAAACCTTTTCTATCTTCAAAAGAATGAATGGGAAAAAGCTTTAAGAGAATGTGAGAACCCAAGATACTATACAGATGGAAGATTTGTACCTGCTGGGTTGGCAAAAACTCCTGAAATGACAAAAATGTTACTAGAACTTAAAGAACATGGAGTAGATATTGTTGAACTTGCTAATCTTCCAACTAAAATGGTAGAGGCCATCTACATAAAGTTTTTCAACTTAAGGCCTGGGAAACCAAAGAAGTCTATTCCTTTCAGGCCACCAATTTCAAGAAGATCTCCACAAGGTGGAAGAGGTTAAGGTGGAAGAGGTGAATCAAGCAGTTCTGCACAACAAAGAACAAGACCACAATCTGATGTGGATCTACCAAGAGAACTGTACTTTGACTCTGTTACTGATTCATTAAAGGTGATTATGGAGAGCAGACAATTGAGAGAGATTGTTGTTAGGAGTGACTTCAGTGAATATAATGAAGAACAACTGGAAAGGATGGTGACTCTTAGATTGCAGGATTATCGGAACAGAAACAAAATGGCAGGTAGACAGATGAATGATCTGTCTAAATTCTTGTATGAAGAAGCTGACAAAGGGTTCAAGTTCTTGAAAGAAAAGATAAGTTGGAGAACTATCCAACTTCACAAGTCAAAAAGGACTGGAAAGCGGAAGAGAATGAACATAGCTGAGAGAGATTATCAGATGACTATCAGAGAAGAGAATCCTTTGTCTAACATGAATACATGCATAAGTCTGGGAAGAAGAATGAGACGCCCCAACTACACAGTACAGAAGAATGGCATTATAGCTGAAATTGAATACAAAAAGAAAGCTGATCATTTTGTACTAAGAAACTCTGATGGAAAAATACTAGGGATTATTAAGAAAGATGAAGACTTGACCTGCCTGCATAATTAAGATTTGATGGATATAAGGGACTTGGCTATACCAGAAAGTCACACTCACTACCAAGCCCTTAATATCTTCAAAATGAAAGTTGCTTCTGAGATAGTCAATCGAAGACAAGTCGTTCATAATGCAAGAAAGAGACAAGATCAATAGAATAGGCTTTGTTTTGTAATGTCCTCGGACAACTTTTGATTATGTAATCTGTTTATGTTATTTGATTATGTAATTTGACTTTGAACTTTGATGTGTATTTTTAACTAAGTGTATGTAACCTTAGAAATGTTTTGGGTCAGCTGAGGTGTTCCAATCTAGGGGGAGATTGTTGAGTCAAACAATTGACCTAAGGGGGAGATTGTTGAGTCAAAGATTTGACCAAAATGAAGTACATGGAAGATTGGAATCTTCTCAACCTCCTCAGAATTCGCTAAGTATGGATCCGGGCACACCTTAGACATCTGAGCAAGCTTTTACTTAGCCGGGTATGATATTTTGTCTACCGGGCAAGGTTTACTTCAAGTAGTCTTCTTTAGTGGATATCCGAGCAAGGTTTGCAAATTAGTGCATTGTCGAGCAAGGTTCACTAGTTTATGTAAATCCGAGCAAGGTTCACTTTATCAAGCAAGTCTGTTCTTCATAGCCAGGTAAGGTTTTCTCCTGAGTAAGCTTTTGGCTAACCAAGTCCATGAAGCCAAGTGATTGGAAGACCGGGCAAGGTATTCTTTAATAATTATGGTCCGAGCTTCTAGTGTTAACCTAAAGAAACCCGTATTATAGATGCTTAAATCGCACCATGTAAACGCGAATATTTGGATGATTGGACCCTTGGGGTTTGTAGGCGCTGCATAGACGATTCAATCATACCTAAATCATGATATTTGGTTCAGAAACGAAGGAGTATTGTAGATCTAATACATGCTGACTGTTATTTGTTCTTATCAATTTTGACTTTGACCTCTGAGTCAAAGTCTGGATAAGAACAGGGATGATTCGTTATAATTGATCAATTCGTTACGCGTTCATAACGAATGGGACTCATTCGTGTGACTTGATAACGAATGAGCCTTTAATTCGTTATCTACCCATTCGTTACATTAAGATAACGAATTAGGCTAACAAACTAAGTTAACGAATCAGACGAATCAAGCGATTCGTTACTTGCCCAATTCACTATGTTTAGATAACGAATCAGAATGACGAACCAGATGACGAACCAAAATTACATAAATGAAAATCTTTTGAAGAGAGAGAGACACAACACGGAAAAATAGGCGGCTGAATACGATAATCTTTATACTGCCATTTTCCTAAAAGAAACCCTAAATCGATTATCCACTTTGTATGGTTGATATTATATAAATGAAAATCTTTTGAGTGAATCTTGTTTGTGTTATCTATCATTGAATACTTATTAAGCAACCGTATGTTTGTTATTGATTCCGCCTTTAACAAACGGATATCTTTCTAAATATGGCAACCCGTCATTAACTCCCTTGTCGACACATCAATCTGTATGAGTTATGACATGATTAAGTAAGATTCAGCTGAAATCGAGGGACCAGACACAAATGAGATGACGAATTAGATAATACTTTAAAATCCTAATGGAAAATGTGTTAAGACAATTAATGTAAATAAAATTTTTCCAAGCTAACCTGGCAGCTCGACCCCAGCCAGGGGCTCTGCCCCTTGGACCCTGCTAGGGGCTGCCGCCCATAGAACCCCGCTACTAGGGGCACTGCCCCCGGACCCCCGTTCGTTGAGGGTTATAAATAAACTAGAAATACGATGATTAGAAATAGTTAATTGATACATGTAGTTATTATACAGTTAGCAGTGCATAGCTCAAGAAAGGAATAACCACTAACGGTGAACGTAACCGAGTTCAGGTGAGTTTCTAGCCCCACTTCCTTGTTATGTTTTCGAGGTTGTGTGCATACTCGATTTGATTAGTTAATACACTTACCTTAAGTGGTAAGCGAATGCTATATATGATATATGTGATAGATATGAAGGATTGTTTGTCGGTACGTGAACGATCTTCGGATATTGCGCGTACTGTCAGGTTATAAATAAAGATATGAATGTTATATGTAATGCATGGATGATGTATGGACATTATGAATGGATGCTTGTCGGGACGTGAACGATATTCGGATATTGCACATATCGACAAGGAGTATGATTGTTAAATGAATGATGTGAAGAACGCCTAGAGTGTTCTTATGCTACGATGTAATTATTGTATTTGCGAAGTAAGTGTATGCAGGTACAAGAACGATGTATGAGTTCTATGTCTGACGTAGTAGGTTAGGATGGCAAATCTCTCTAACTTTCGTTGGACATAGACGTGTCAGGTGATGACGTAGTTAAGGACTGTGGGCCTTATACGCGTTATAGATGATATATGAGGACGTAGTTAAGGACTGTGGACCTTATACGTACCTCGGATAGGAACCAGTACAGGAAAGGACTGGGGACCTTACAGTGCTGTAATTGTAGCGTAGGGGAGGACTGCGGTCCTCATACGTGCTATAAAATAGGTTGCAACATAGGGGAGGGCTGCGGACCTCGTACGTGTTGTTAATGTAGGATGGTACATGGAAGGGCTGCGGACCTTGCACGTACTATAAATGGTGAGTATAGGTAAGGACTGCAGACCTTTTACGTGTTCACGACCCTAAGTATAGGTATAGACGGCAGACTATGAACATACTCTCGGTGGACTGAGGTAAGTGATAGTATGTATGATAGAAAGGTAACTGGTTAGATATGGATGTGTATCTTCGGATAAGTAAGTATGTATGATATGTGTATGTATGGTATGTTGCCTGATTAACTATAACTACTCAGCTTAGCTGACTTTTAGTGTGCACGTAGGTGAGTAGAATGAGGCAGCTAGCTTGAGCGGACACATGGTGGACGGATAAGAGACTGTCATCCGAAGACTCAAGATGTTTTAATGTTATTAACGTTTATTTTGAAAGATAAGAATGTTGTTCAGACATGTTCATGAAGTAATATGTAATATTTAATGAAAGGTTTATATTCCGCGAAAGTTTTAATTAACTCTGATATTTAGAACTGTGTTTATGAGTAAATCCAACGTCAAAAGTGAGGCACCGCTAACGGTGTCTTACAGTTTAAGGCCCCGATCTCGGTGCCCTACTTGGACGTTGGATTTACTAATAAACACAGTTCTAAATATCAGAGTTGAATAAAACTTTCGCAGACTAATAAATAGGGCCAACCATTTGCTACGCAACATTCAAAACTTGTCTTTAAAACATAACGTAAAACAGCTTATTAAAACATCATGACAAATCTTCAGATGCCATCCTCTTCAGTTCCTGCCATGTGTCTCCCTCAAGGTAGCTGCCTCAGTCTATTTACCTGCGTGTATACTAAAAGTCAGCTACGCTGAGTGAGTTCTAGTTAAGCAGGCAACATATATTCATACACTTACTTTCATATACGCATCCGAAGATACATATCATATACTTTACCTGTTACCTTTCTGTCATACATTCATACATTCATGCATACATTCTTTCATACTACATACATAACTATCTTTACAATCTTAGATATTAGTAGGGTCTGGTCCCTTTCTTTTTTATCTCAGATATTATTAGGGTCTGGTCCCTCCTGTCTCATATATTATTAGGGTCTGGTCCCTTCTATCTCAGATATTATTAGGGCATGGTCTCTTCTTTCCATACAACCATACATACGTTTCTTTGCATACACATTTCATTATATACTTTCGTACATACTATTAACGTCTTACATATATCGTTCATACACATTCACATATCATACACTTTCACATATCAATCACTTACCACTTAAGGTAAGTGTATTAACTATTCACATTGAGTATGCATAAAACCCCGAAAATATAACAAGGAAATGAGGCTAGAAAGTCACCTGAACTCGGTTCCTTTCAGAGTTAGTTGTAACTCCTTTCTTTAACTGGGCACGACTAACTGTATAACAATTACACGTATCATTTAACTATCACTACCCATATCATATTTGTAGTTTAATATAAACCTCAGCGAACGGGGGGTCCGGGGGCAGCACCCCTGGCAGCGGGGTCTTAGGGCGGCAACACCTAGCAGGGTCCAAGGGGCAGAACCCCTGGCTAGGGTCGAGCTTATTAACAGTCCTTAACACAAATTTCATTAGAATTCTTAAATTATTGATTTATTCGCTAACTCATTCGTTATAACGATGGTCTAATTCATTAAGAAATCTTCATTCTGAGTATGTATCATTCGTTACACCATTCACTATGATGAATAGTCCCACTCGTTGTCTCCTCATGGCGAGTGAATGGATGACGAATGAATAAGGTCATTCGTGACTCCTATATGACGAATGAGGGCTCAATCATTACGCATGCATCCTCATTCGTGATGATTGCTTAACGAATTACCAGCGATTCGTTCAATCATGACGAATGAGCATCGTCCTTATCCAGATATCTGAGTCAGGGGTCAAAGTCAAAATCGATAAGAACAGAAACAGTCGACAGTCATCAGATATGCGATTATCCATCAGTTCACCACGAAACAACACCAAAATGGTGTCATTAGGCTCGTAATTGCAGCACTAACAAACCCCAAACATCCAATCATCCAAACATTCGCATTTTAATGGTGTGGTTTATCAATACAAGAACCCCATTATTCATACTAACAATTAACCTATCGATTGTTAACAAATTTCATTGAAAACATTGTGTTTGATTAATCTTTATCATGTTTACAGATCTAGGAATCCTAAACGAGCCGAATAAGTGTTTCGTTATAAAATGTACCTTTAAACGAATCGGTTTACACAGGCGATCTAGTCTTGATATCGGTTTTGGGCTCGTTACGATGCTCTAACACTATCAAGGTCGGGTTCTCACCTTCGGATCTTGGTTCGGGATAAAGGAGCGTGTGTGTGTTTTGAAGGTGTAGGCTATGGTGTAGAGATGGATAAAAATTGAAATGTTTAGGGTTTAAGGGGTATTTATACTCTCTTAAGCCCATGGACCAAAGGCCCATTCCATCCTTTATTTCATACTTTAATGTTCATGACCTCCGTTTGAGTCATGCAAAAACCTAATTAACCTAACTAGCTAGGGTAAGTAAGGTATCGTATGCACCAGGAGTATGTGGTCAATGCAAATCGTGTAAACAAGTTCAACATTATGAAGTAGCAAGTTTTAGTGCTGATCACACAAGCAAATAGTTTTAATTTAGAATTAAGCAAACAAAAAGCAAACAAGTTTCAATCAAATAGTAAAAGAAAATCACACCCGGGACTTCAAGTAAGTACCTTACAGTAATCTAATGCAACCTAATAGATTAATCATTAACGGTTAACTATAGACTGATCAACTAGACAAAATCTTAGGCATAAATAACCGCTTTACACACGGCATTGGTTATCCAACAATCCCTACCAGTGTGACTCAGTTAAGGGCAATTATTTGCTTTATCGTGTTCAACCTAATCAAACAACCCTATGATCAATTATTATGGCAACTGGTAACTAATCGTTCAGATCAACGTAAACATAAACCGATTGAACACACAGAAATACTAAACATCAGTAATCATAGATTAACCATAAACAATTGTACATTAACGTTCTTAGTTACATGAGAAACTGAAATTAATACAAACTTTACATCCCGGGTATGATTCGGAGAAGACTAGCCGAGCATCGTAATCGATAGATCTTCAATTATGATGAGGAAGGCCATTCAGATTGATCAAGAGATGATTTGTAGCCCTGGAATTCACCCAAAATCGCCTAACAGCTACTGGAAGTCGTAATAATGGTTTAGGGTTCGTCGAATAGAAGATATAGGTCAAAACCCGTTTTTTCTCGTTTTTTATGTCCATCGGGATACGCGAGGGACATATGCTCTTCCTGTCGCGTATCGCAACCTAAGATAACTTCATATTCAGATTCCTCTCGTCGAGAAACACAAAATTCATATATTATGGGTCCCGTAACTCATTTTCTATCCCAGGATATGCTCGTTTTACTTCTTGGTCGCGTTTTGTCAACCCATCTTGTTCAGTTTTAGCATCGGCTTATGATTTCTCATCTATACTCTTCCAGAATCCTTGTAACACTTCCCAATACTTCAAATCATGCTCCGGTCTTCCCGATATATCATTCCATGCTCGTACAAGTCTCCAATTTAGCATCTTTAATGATCAATGACCTGAAATACAAAAGCACGTATGAAGTACCAAAGTTCTAACAATATAAACAATAAAACTACATAATTAATACATTAACATATATACAAAATACCCGACCATCAAATGTCCAAGCCCACTCTCTAATATTTTATTTATTTAACTGATTAATGACACGCCAATAATAAACAAAATTTCATTTATTAATATTATCGAAAATAGGATGTTAAAGAGAGGTCCATCATAATCACATAATAGTACGATCATACAACCGCCGTAGTAGTCAACGTCCGACGCATGACAATGGTTTTACTGGAACTTATAATTTGCTCATTTGCTTTGATTGTTTATACTCACATATAACGGTTTTACTCTTGATTATATATTATTATACTCATTATTTTTGTATTCTCAAATTGTTGATCTACTCACTCAACATGTGTTGTTGACAAACCTATATATTTTGTACGCATTTGCAGGTTACTATTGGATTGTTTATCAAGGTGAACAACACATAGCGAAGACCATTAGGATTAATACTTATTCGATAATTATATATTCTTATTTTGTAATTTCTTTATAATTGATGTACTTAAATGTTGTTTGTCATTAAATAAATTAAGTAGATATTGTCATATTAATTGCATGATAGTACCTTGTGAGTTGTGAACACTGAGCTCACCCCCCGACATTTTCGCCTTAGGTTTGGATGTGACAAAATATAGTTTATACATTTGAGTTTGAGAAGAAGGTTTATGAATAACTGGCTTTTATCCCCAGTACTACGGGGGTTGTTTATTTTTTCGTTTCTAATATTTATATAATTTTTTTGGATTTTAATTTTATTTATTGTAATGAAGTTAATAGTATACTTAGGGGTTTGATTATGAAAGGGTTTTCAAAAATAAAAGAGATGTTATAAACCTTTTTAAAAGCTATCTGAGTTTGATGAGACACATGACCCGCTTATTTTTTATTATAAAATTGTTTCTTAATTATAAATAATAATATCTTTAAAGAAATCAAATATTAATTTTCAATATATCCCTATTTTATAGGATTTTCATATCAGATATTTGGTGATATTAATTTTTAATATAATGAGATGTTATGATCCATTTAAGGGCTATTAGCGTTTCTGAGACCTATACTCGTGAATTCGGGTCAAATGCATGAGAACCCTTTATTTACAAATAAAACAATTTGGTGGCTTGAGAGGAGGTGGCGAGCAACTAGAGAGCTTTTAAAGATTTCGTTTATATATATTTAGGATGGATAAGGTTAAAATACAAATGAAGACAAAATAAGAAGAGAGAAGAACTTATGACCTTAAACTACACCCCTCAAAAAAGAATCAAGAAAAAAAAATAAAAACTCAAAATATAAAAAATAAACGAAAAAAGTAAAAAAAAAAACTAAAATATTTCCCACGTTATTCTTGTTTAAAAAAAGACAAGAAGACACAATGTTGAGGAAAAAAGACACAATGACGAAAATAAACAAAATACAAAATGATAAATAAAAAAGACACAATAGATATCATAATATAACACTTGAGTAAAATATAATACAGTGTTGAATAATATAACATAATATCAGATAAAAAAGACACAATGTCAAGGAAAAAAGACACAATCAATGATGAACATAAACAAAAGATAAAATGACAAATAAAAAGACACAATGAAATTTTCCTCAACATTTATTTTAACGAGGACATAGAGAAAAATAATTTAGTTTTTTTTACTTTCTTTATTTAAATTTTTGAGTTATGACTTTTTTTAAATTATTTTTAGGGTTTTTTTTAGATCACAAGTCCTTCTTTTTTTGTCTCACTTGTAGAATAACTTGACCCTGTGAATAATATGATTGTTTTTAATAAACACGGATTTAACCTTCAATTGAGGTCAAACATATGTTTCAATCGGGTTAGGGTTTGGGTGATATCGTTTTGGCTGTCACAAGTTTAGATCATGTTTAGTCCTGCAAAACAAATGTTAGTACACGGTTATGCGTCTCGATTCTTTGTATCTATCGTTAATGTATTTTTCGTTTTATTTATGTAATAAATATTAAGTTATTTCTCTAGTTCGTTAAGTTTAGTATCTAGTTCGTTAAGGATGTTTAACGAACTAGACTTAAGTTAAGTTCCCTCCTGATTCGTTAAGGATGTTTAACGAATCAGGGGGTGATTCGTTAATTTAATCATATTTTATGTATGTAACGAAGTGGAAGCTAGTTCGTTACGGAAGGTGTAACGAACTAGATCCATCTTCTATTTATAGAGGTGTTCACCTATGTTAATTTAAAGTTTGGAGTAAACATTATCAAACCTCTGCCGAATTACTCTCTCAAGCTTCAATCTAATATTATACATACACATACCTACAATTAATATAACGTATAACATATAATCAAGCGTAATCATGAACTAGATCCGTAATCGTGTTAATTATATATATCAGATCTGAGATCTGAGGATTAGCATAACGTATTGACAAGTGGTATCAAAGCTTTCGGTGTTCGATTGCTCTTGATTCGTGTGTTAAGTTGTTATTATTGGACTCTTAATTGGTATATTGGTATAAATTTGTGTTCGAGTTGAGTTTGGATCGAATTGAGTTTCAGACTTGGATATGGTTTGATTGGATTGGATTAGAGTTTGTTAGTGTATTGGTAAGGTCTGGGTGGAAGGAATTGAGATTTGGTTTGGTTTTGGACTGAATTGATTTGGTTTTAGATATTCGCCGAGAACAGGGTAATCGTTTTGGTCAAATTAGTTGTGATATAAGGTAATTGGATTTACGAGATGATGCGATTTGGATTCGTGTTGTGTTTCCGGGTGTTTTGGTAGTTTACTTGAACGATTTGGTTATGTATCGAGTGAGTATTACAAATTTGTTACTCGGTTGATTGTTCATACGTTTCCAGAAATCTGGTAATTTGTGTTTGAAGATTTGAAGATTTGAAGATTCAAGCCAATTCGTTAATATTTCTAGCTAATTCTTTAATGTCTTAAGCTGATTCGTTATTGCTATTAGCTGATTCATGATCTAATTCGTTACTCTTTTCTGATTCGTGTTCCTTAATTCGTGTGACACGTGTCTCACCTCGTTAACTATTATTATAACAACTTTTGCCACGTGGCAATTGTTGTCAGAAGGTTGTTACGACCGTTGTAACTACCTGATTCGCTATAAGTTGATTCGTTATCAACTATAGCTAATTCGCTACTTAAGTCACTAAGTTAACCCTTAGTGATTCGTTAAAGGAAACCATCCGTTTCGTTACTTAATTCGTGGACCAATTCGTTATAATCCATTTTGGAATCGTCAAAGTTACTATTTCAGATTCGTTAAAATCATTCCTGATTCGTTACCTGAACAATCTTAACTTCGTTAAGTTGTGATTTGTTAACCACTGTTCACAGTTCGTTACTACTGTTCACAGTTCATTAATATAATTTTCAATTTTAACCCTTGGAGTTTGAGAGAATTGTCATTTAGCAAACATGGCTGGTATGTATGCACTTGCTTCCCAAAATATGTTAATGCAACAAATGTTGCAACTGGATACCGAGATCGGTTCACATTCGAAATGTCCACGTTTAATGAAATTTAGCGATTTTGCTAAATGGGAACCCCGTTTCCGTGCTCATTTAGGGTCAGTTCATCCTGATTGTTCGTACTGTTTGAATGAGGTTTACACCGTTCCAATTATTGGGGATGAAACTATCGGGATTACACCTAAGGCTATTTCTCAATATTCTCAAGAAGAAAAGAAAGCCTTAGAGATTGAAACAAAAGCTTATTCTACTCTTACCATGGCTTTACCAGAAAATATCTTTCATCAAGTTGGTAGCATAAAAATTTGTGCTTCATTATTCCAACATATTCGTATGAGAAGTATGGGCAACACCGCTGAAAGTAAGAAGGTTATGCTTAAGTTTCAGTTCAGAAACTTTAATTTACTTAAAGGTGAGACTATTGAAGAAATGACTACAAGGTTCAATCATCTGATAGCAGAGATGGACAAAATGAAGTTGGAAACATCTGAAGTTGATAAGATTGACACTATTAAAAGTGCTTTGTCAAGTTCTTATTCAAATTTCTTGATGGTTTTGAAAGAAAATAATTATTTTAGCAATGAAGATCTGACGGCTTCTGAATTCATGCAAAAGATCGAAACACGAGAATACGATCTTAAATATCAAAAGTCTTCAAAGGATAATCAAGATCCTGCCTTTTATGGTGGAAGTATGCCGTTGAGTTCAACCATTTCTCCTATCACTGCATTTCTTACTCAAAATGCAAGTGATAATGCTACAACAATTTATAGTGATCCACGTGCTTATTTCTACACGGCTGGAAACTCTGGTTCATCTGGTGGTTCTGGTTTATCTGGAGGGTCTGGGAATTCATCACCTACAACTCAATTCTCATCACAACCAAATGTGAACATGAGGGAGGCAGAACAACATTTTGCTTTCTTGTCTGCTTTCATGACTTCCTATGAGAATCTGGTTATTAGTAAGACTGCCATGAGCGATTTAACTAATGAAGACTATGATCAAATTGACCCTGGTGATCTGGAACTGATGGACTTAAAGTGGAATATGGCTATGATTGTCCAGAAAGTGAAAACGTTTATGCAAAGAACGGGTAAAGGTCTTCCATCTTTGAACAAGAAGTTGGGATTTGATAAATTAAAGGTCAAATGCTATAACTGTTAAGAGTTTGGGCATTTTGCTAAAGAGTGTGATAAGCCAAAGAAGGAGTACGCTGGTCCCAGAAAACAAGATCAGAATTCATCTGGTAAAAGTGGAAATGATGCAGGAAAGTCTTCTGGAACTATACCGTCGTCTTCTGGATCCCAAGCAATGTTATCTAATTTTGATGGAGACGACTGGTCACAACGATTGTTGTGCCATGACAATCAAGCTAATTTGGTAATGTTTGAATCAAATGCAAGTGGGAGTGAGTTATCTTCTTATGCTGATACTGAGTCTGATTCTGATGATTCATGTGAAAAGCTTCCAACTACTTTTGCTTGCATGGCCAAAATCAATGAGGGCACATTCAAGACCATTTCTGGTGAAAACTGGATTATGGATAGTGGATGTTCTCGTCATATTACTAGAAATCTCGACCTATTAACCAATGTGAGAAATATTCAAGGGGGTTATGTGGCGTTTGCTGGGAATTATGGGGGTATGATCACACAAGAAGGTGATGTTTCGAATGGGCATATTACCTTTGAAAAAGTCAATTATTGCGACAAGGTAGACCATAATTTATTGAGTGTGTCGCAAATCTGTGACAAGCAATACACTACAATATTTACAGATAAAGAATGTCTGATTTTGAAACCGGGTTATGTGATTCCCGAGGACATGGTTATCATGAGATCACCTCGATCAAATGATATTTATGTCTTAAATATGAGTTCTAAAGTATCAACATCTATCGAAACATGTTTTGTCTCGAAAGCAACCGAGAAAGATTCTACTCTATGGCATCGTAGAATGGGTCACATTCATGTTCGTAATATGAACTATCTAATGGCAATGACCTAGTTGAAGGTGTGTCTTTGAAAAATTTTAAGTTATCCGATCACTGTATTACTTGCAAAAAGGGTAAACAGAAGAAAAAGTCGCATCCTTCTAAGTTATTAAATTCCTTTGATACTCCTCTTGAGCGACTTCATATGGATCTTTTCAGTCCAGTGAATCGTGCGAGTATTTCTGGAGATTGGTATTTCCTGGTAGTTACTGATGATTATTCAAGATACTCATGGGTCTTATTTATGAGTTCGAAAGATCAAACACTTGTTCTTGTTCAGAATTTAATCACTAAGATCGAACCACTATACAAACATAAAGTAAGGAGAATTCGAAGTGATAATGGTACGGAATTTAGAAATACTGTATTGGATTTCTTTTGTATTCAAAAGGGAATTCATCAAGAATACAGTGCCCCATATGTACCACAACAAAACGGTGTTGCTGAGCGAAAGAACAGAACGTTAATTGAAGCCGCTAGAACCATGCTTGCTGATTCAAAGCTTCCTGTCCAATTTTGGAATGAAGCGGTGAATACTGCATGTTATACACTCAATCAGGTTCTAACTGTTAAAAGACTCAAGAAGACAAGTTATGAGTTGTTGAATAATCATAAGCTTAACTTAAAGTACTTGGAACCGTTTGGGTGTCCATGTACGATATTGAAAAAGAATGTGGGTAAGTTTGATGAAAAAGCCATTGAAAGGTATTTCTTGGGTTATGCTTCTCCTAAGAAACGAGTATTTAATTTCACGTCTGGTTGTGTTGAGGAATGGTACCATGTGGACTGTCAAAAGTACACCACACCTCCTCAAAGGAAAGGTCCCGACTGGATGTTTGACTATGATGGCTTATTTAATTCATTTACTCCAACAACTGATCAACCAGATGAAGATTTGGTTCGTGCTTATTTTGAAGAACAATTAGACATTCCAAGATTTTCAGCTTCTAATGATATTGAAGCTCCAACCGATGCTCAAATTGAAGATCCTGATAATGATTCTCCAATTCTTTTTGATAATGCATCTTTGTCTTCTGATGATTCTCCAGTTGTTGTTGATCACGAGCTGGGAGAACATTACACTAATTTATTTGAAAATGTTGCAGTTCCTGAGAATCCCACTCTTAGGATTCATAATTATCATCCGAAAGAAAACATTATTGGAGAACTTGATGTGGGAGTTCAAACACGTCATCAAGTTGCTTCGTCAAGTGAAAATAATGTATTATGTGCTTATGCAGATTTACGTTCGTCTGGAATTGTAAATCATGCTAAATTTACTTGCTTTCTATCCCAAGTCGAGCCAACGACACCTCGTATGGCACTTCAAGATCCTTCTTGGGTAGAAGCCATGCAAGAAGAATTACAGCAATTTGCACGTTTGGGTGTTTGGGATCTTATCGACAAACCTGCTAGAGTCAAGAAGGCGATTCCGACTAAGTGGGTATATAAGTGTAAGAAAGACGATCGTGGGGTGATCGTGAGAAACAAGGAACGGTAAGTGGTGCAAGGTTTTCATCAGCAAGAGGGTATTGACTACACTAAAGTATATGCTCCGGTTGCAAGATTGGAGTCCATACGAATTTTCTGGCCTATGCAGCTTACAAGAACATAAAAGTCTATCAAATGGATGTCAAAAGTGCTTTTCTCAATGGTGAACTTCACGAAGAAGTGTTTGTTTTACAGCCTCCGGGTTTTGAAGACCCTGATTATCCTGACCGAGTTTATCGTTTAAACAAGGCATTATATGGTCTACATCAAGCCCCGAGATCTTGATATGGCACGCTCGCCGACCATCTGATGGATAATGGTTTCAAACGTGGGACTGTTGACTGCACTTTATTCTACAAAAACATTGGTGATGATCTTCTCCTCGTTCAGATTTATATAGATGACATAATCTTTGGGTCAACAAACGACACGTTGTGTAAGGAATTCGAGAAGTCAATGCAAACCAAATTCGAGATGAGTTCGATGGGAGAGATGAACTTATTTTTAGGGTTGCAGGTTCATCAGTCTGCAAAAGGAATCTTCATTCACCAGACTAAGTACGTGAACGACGTCTTGAGCCGATTCAAGATTACTGCCGGAAAAACCCCTTCTACTCCTCTCCCAGTGGGTCACAATTTATCACCGGATGAATTGGAGGATACTGTCGATCCTACCCTCTATCGATCTATGATTGGTTCTTTGATGTATCTTACTGCTTCTCGACCCGACATAGTGTTTGCTTTTTGTTTATGTGCTAGGTACCAAGCTAGTCCCCGGGTGACTCACCTGGCAGCGGTCAAGCGTATTCTTCAATATCTGAGGGGCAATCCTGACACCGGGTTATGGTACCCCAAGGACGATACTTTTGATCTTACAGCTTATTCTGACTCAGATTATGGAGGATGCAAGATTAATTTCAAGTCTACCACAGCAGGATGTCAATTCTTAGGAAACCGGCTTGTTTCCTGGCAGTGTAAGAAGCAGACAACGGTCTCCACTTCAACCACCGAAGCTGAGTATGTTGCAGCCTCGAGTTGTTGTTCCCAGGTTTTGTGGATACAACAACATCTTCGCGACTACGGTTTGAAGTTTCTTACTACTCCCATCTTAATTGATAATTTTGCTGTTATTAGCATCAACAACAATCCCGTACAACAGTCTAAAACGAAACATATCGAAATTTGATATCATTTCATACGGGATTAGTTTGAAAAGAAATTAATTGATCTTGAGAAAGTACATACCGATTTTCAAAAAGTTGATTAATTTACCAAAGCATTTGACAAAACGCGTTTTCAATTTTTGCTTGGTTTAAATGGCTTAAAGACCCTTGTTGATATCCTGAAACTAGGATAACTATCTTTATTTTTTTTTCTTTTCTTTTTAACTTTAAATTATATTTTGATTTTGGCTTAAAAGGGGTGAAAATATAAAATACAAAAAGATGTGCTTTTCGTTTGTATAGATAAAATCCAAAAACATTGAAAAATTTTAAAATTTTAAAATTCAAAACTAGTGTGTTTTCATTGTTTGCATGTCTTTAGTTTTCATGTCTTTATGTTTCAAAACTGAAAAATCCAAAAACATCTTAAAATTGAAAAGACAAAAAGATTGTGAAATTTTAAGTTTTATTTATTAGAAAATTTTGAAAATTCAAAAAGATTGTGAATTTCTCGTTTGTATAGAAAAATCCGAAAAAGTCAAAAAAATTGTGTTTTATGTATGTAAAGAGAAAAACTAAAAAGATTTTTGCTTACGTTCGCTGAAAAATATGTCAATTACTCATATTTGAAGGACATGTACTTGTATATGTTTGGCCCTAATAATTTCTTGTAATTGTTCGGGATAGCCATTCACCTGACAATGGAAAAGAATTGGGGAGTTTGTTATGCGTTCTTACTTAATTTTCTCGCTGAAAATTATGTCGGTTATTTAAGTTTGTGGAGCATGCTTGCATGTATTGGTCCTATTATCTGCTTGTAGATTGATAGGATAGCCATTAATCTATAGACAGGAAGTGACTGGGGCGATTAAATTCTTTTATTTTATGCTCCTCAAAATTTTGAGTTTTTGAAGCAAAAAAGAGAAAATGATAGTACAATGACTGTTTGACCCCAAATCCAATAAGAAATAAGCTTAAAAGACTGAGTGCTTAATCATTGGTGCATTGATAGGTCTTAAACAAGCTGTTAGAGTAACATATGGGATATAAACATAAAGAAAAGCCAAATTGAAAGAGGTGTTAGTCTCTAGCAAAAATTTCGGTGAGGGTGGCAGAAATGTAATAACCGGTCATACTCAAGCCTTATAGTTGTTGATCACCCAAAAATATAATAAAGCAAATAACAAGCGTTAGGATTCTGGACGTTGTGAGTTTTTATGCGGCTTAATCATCTGGGTATTCATAAGCATGAATATTTTACTCGCTTTTAGAGCAAACCCAAAGTCATTAAACTTGATTACTGTTGTACTTCGTACAATCTAAATTACTGACTTGATCAAAATCCGATGTTAGTCATACATTTGTTCCTCCCTTGCGTGCGTCTCATTACCAATAAGAAACGGACCCCAGGGGATACAATGTATGTAAGCCGACAGATGGGCTCGTGCATACTCACTCACAGTAAAGGAAACTTGATGCATTGCTCAAAAGTTCTAACAGCTTCAAAATTTTGATCAACACTATAATGGTTTAAGTCAAGTTGGGGTGATTTGGCAAAAATCAAATTAAGCTTGAACCGAGATTAGAGGCTGATAGTTTCTGATATTCTGTGTGCTAATTGAACCATTAATCATATCACAAAAATGCTAGAAAGCTTGTTATAAGATTTAGGTGGACAACAATACAAATGACCGACTTAACGCCAATCATAATATCGCTAAAATATAAAACAGAGATGGAAGGGCAATTCAATCAATATGATTCTCTGCTCAAACTCAACAAAAATCCAAAAATATGTACTGCTTTTGAAAAACCATACAAAAACACAATAACATTTTCTATTCATGTTTTCCATTTTCGGATATTTCTCTTGTAAATACTCTACATTTTTTAATAGACAAATTTAATCTTAACTTATTCGATTGATACGGACACCAAAATGGTGCACTGACATTAGTTTTTATTTAAATTCGTTTTAAGTTATATGTTTCAAAAACGTGAAACGATTTAAGATATTCGATTATCGAGATAAAGGTCCTCGATAATTCTTTTTAAGTTAAAATTGCATTATGTAAATATTTAATTCTTTAAATTTATATAATATTTAATTCATTTATTAATTTGTTTATTCATTTAAAATTAAAAAAAGGGTAATTCGTTAATTATGAATAACGAATTAGGTCATTCTAACGAATTACATCCTAATTCGTTATCCTAATTCGCTTCCGCACTCTGTAACGAATGACACTCAATTCGTTATACATATTTAACAAACTAGACAAGAATAAAATCTATTTCGTTATGACACGGATTAAATTAACCTAACGAATCACCTGATTCGTTAGTTCAAAATTCAAACGAATCGGCTGATTCGTTACATTGGGAATCGTGCTGTGTCAGAATATATAGGACGGCGTGCATACGAACCGCCTTACTATTCACTGTCTTCTTCCTCCTTTATGTACTGTTACTCTGCTAAAATTTTCAAGGATTTTTCGACCTTCGAATTTCATTGTTTTGATTATACCACTGAGTTCCTAAGGTATACACGATCATTTCTTCGTGCTTTTCGTCAAATATGATGACGATTTGATAGGCTAATTATGCAATTTTATTGCCGGGTTTGTGAGGTTTATATAAACCTTAATCTATATGCTTTATATCATGTTGTGGATCACCAATTTGATACCATTGTATTCGGAATGTGTTTCCGAGATCCATTATGGTCACTTATTTGGCTTCATGTTGATGATTATGGTTGTATCAGATTTCCGATTGCAAATTTGACTTTTGTTAGTTCTTGGTTAATTTTGACCTTGAATATTTTGAGTCAAAGATTAAGCTGATTAAGGCCATTCGTTATGCTTAGTGAATTGGAACTAATTCCTGTCCAATTCGTTAAGCTATTCAAACGAACTAGAATAGCGAATCAATTGTTTTAACGAATCAGATTGGTATTTGTTAATTATAATGAACTAGATGGTTAGTTCGTTACTTTTTAATAGTAATTCGCTAGTTCTTAATTCGTTATTTATTTACTTGATAGAGAAACAAATAATTCGTTATAATAATGTAACGAATCAGTCTGTTTTAACGAATGACATTTTAATTTAATATTCTAAATTGATAATTTTCAAAATTTACAAAGTCATATTTATATAATTTTGAATATTACTGATTCTCGACATTGTTTATTTAGAACTATGGCTGATCACATGGACAAAGATCCACCTATTGTAGAACAACAACAGCAACAACAACAAGATATACCGTTACTGCCGTACGAAAAAAGGCATAATGTTTGTGCCTTTGTTGGTACAAACTTTGCAGACGAAGCTTTATTTGGGGATTTACTAGCTTTTCTGAGACGTTCGGTGATACATTTTGTTGTAACTGCTCGGCCTAACGTTTATCTAAGTATTATCCATCAATTATGGAACACGGCCGAGTATGTTGAAGTTGAGAACCACATCAGAGCCACAATCAATCAAACTCCTATCACTGTAGATACTGATGTGATCCGACGAGTGCTGCAATTTGGAGATAACATTGACAATCCTTGTGAATTTGATAAGGAATTGATCAAGGGTTTATTTCTTCGTGTATTTTATGGTGGTGACATCGGAGATTCTTTGAACAACAAGAATGGATTGTGTCCAACTTACAAGTATCTACTGCATGTGTTGATCCATTTCTTGGGAGGACGTAAAGGCGGTTTTGATGAATGTCGGATCATGTTACAGTCGGATTTTGTTGCATTGGTACTTAACAAGCTGTTTAACTTTTCAGAGATGATTTTTTTATCATCTTAAAGAACAGTGTCTTCAAACGGTTCAAAGGAAGAAGTTCTTAATGTATCCACGATTCCTCCAGTTAATTATTCAAGACTTGATTCCCAATTTGGTCATCGATCAAACATTGGTGGACAATGTTCTTCTACTAGATCATATGACGGCTGATATTGTACGACGTATGAAGATTTACAGGAAGGATCCTCCTCCGACCAAACGTTTGATTGGTCATTTGGTAAATCCATATTATGTATGTCCTGACAATGATCGCTGGATCCATGACGATTCGGATTCTGAACGTGAGGAGGGACCAGGTGGGAATGATGATGGTGGTGATAGTGGTAATGGTGGTAATGGTGATGATGGAGATGCAGCTATACTTGAACAACAGGCTGCGGTTGAAGCGGCTTTAGCTGCTACAATTGCCGCTCAACGCAAGAGAAAGGGTAAAGAGTTGGCTACTGAAGGATCGTTCAAGCGAAGAGTGTCGGCTGGTGCTGGCATTTCTTTTGGAGTTCAACCTCCAAGGTCGTCCGTTTCTCAAAGACCGGTGGTGTGCTTACTACTAGCACCCCGGAACTCACTTTGACGACCACGCTTCCGTCTGATCCTAGGCTTGGTATGATTCCTCAAACCGTTTTACCTCCTATACCAAGGCCTACGACTGCTACATCGGTGGTTTCTCCTACACCGAGTATGCTGCCTCCACAACCTATGGACCTCTCATTTCTGAGGCTTAACCGACCTCAAGGTCCTGTTCAACCTATTCCAGCTTCGTTTCTTGCCATGACACATGATCAACAAATGAATATGGTTCTGAGTCTACGTCATTTATATGAAAATCAAATGTCTGCTGACCGTATGACTCAAGAATGAATGATGGATAATCAACGAAGGCTTATGGGATATATATCTTCTTGTCTGAAGGAAACAAAGGATCTTCGTGAGTGTTCAGTCTCAGGGGGTGAAGATCAAAGAACATGAGGATCTCATCTTGCAGTTAACATGCAAGGATGATGCACTTAAAAAGATCAAGAATGATGAAGAAGATCCGAATGAGTCTGGTGCAGGTGGTGAGTCTAAACAATCTCATGGTTCATCCTCAGGTGCAGGTACAAGTGCTGTTGATGACTTTGGCAAGCAGATTATTGTGTATCACGACTATACAGCTGCCAAACCAATTGAGATGATTGAAGCTAACACTGTCATCTTTGTGGATGGATCGGGATTGGTTAGAAGCGTTGTGAATAGGGATGAGATCGAAGAGGGGCAGTTTGTGGAAAAGTCCCTAACACGAGAGCAGATTTCGTTACTGCTTGGCTTAAATGATGATCAATTGACCGAGTTAGAAGCTGAGCCCGATGTCGAGGTCGAGAACGATGAAGAGATCTTAAATGATCCGACCATTCAAATAAATCCAACTTTTATTTATGAAGATGATGAGGCTGAGGTTGAAGATGTTACAGCTGAGGAATATCCTGATCTGTTCCAACACACTAATGTTGATCAGGGTGCTCCAGTATTTAATGAGGAAACGTTTAAAGCAGCTAAGGATAATTTGGATAAGTTATCAAAGGGTAAAAGTGTGGCTGATACGAGATTTTGATTCACTTGAAAACCCGACCAATGATGATATTGAAAGGTGGTTTGGTTATCCAAGTAAAAAGTCTCGTAAAATTATTGAGGCTTATCGGTATGTGCATCAGGAGCAGAAGGATGAAGTTGTTACTCGTGCCAAGGCTATTCAGATGACGTCATTCAAGGTCGTGTCAAAGGTTCAAGGTGATATTATTTCATGGTTATTTGATCCTGATTTAAAAGTATGTATTGTTAAATGGGAAAAAGGGATTCAATACTATGAGAAGATGATCGATGTTCTCTCTCTACCGCGGTGGGATGTTCGTACCCTCGCGTGTAGACCATTTATGAATCGTGGAGGAAATCGACATGCATACTGGTTTTATCAACATCTGTTGTTCGAGGATAATCATGGTTTTAAGTTTTTCAAACCACAGGTCCCTACTCGTAAGCGTTTCAATGAGATTGATCCAAGGACGGGCTGGAGGATGTTGGTTCTTAAGGTAAAACCACCAAAGACCATGAAGCGTGTTCTGGTGAAGACGTTGAATCAACATATGTCATTATCATTCAACCGCTGGTACTACGACAACCGAACTGGCGAGGCCGTCATTGTACTTGGCAAAGGTTTGAAGACCGAGCTAATCAAGATCATTGATCCGATGTGGCTCGTGAACTTGACTAAGACCGACAACGACGTGCTACATAAAAATAAGATATTGTTCGAGCGCAATGAAGACTATGATCTGGCTATGCAGTTCCAAAGCGTCGTGCGTGTATGTTATGAGAATGGAATTCATAGTTGCTGAGATTGGCAGTCCAAGCGCTTCAAGTAAAGTAAAAGACAAAGAGCTCAAGACGAGGGGGTGTCTGTTTGTACACGGTTATGCGTCTCGAGTCTTTGTATCTATCGTTAATGTATTTGTCGTTTTATTTATGTAATAAATATTAAGTTATTTCTCTAGTTCGTTAAGTTTAGTATCTAGTTCGTTAGGGATGTTTAATGAACTAGGCTTAAGTTAAGTTCCCTACTGATTCGTTAAGGATGTTTAACGAATCAGGGGTGATTCGTTAATTTAATCATATTTTATGTTGTAACGAAGTGGAAGCTAGTTCGTTACGGAATGTGTAACGAACTAGATCCATCTTCTATATATGAGGTGTTTACCTCTGTTAATTTAAAGTTCGGAGTAAAAATTATCGAACCTCTGCCGAATTACTCTCTCAAGCTTCAATCTAATATTATACATACACATACCTACAATTAATATAACGTATAACATATAATCAAGCGTAATCATGAACTAGATCCGTAATCGTGTTAATTATATATGAGATCTGAGATCTGAGGATTAGCATAACGTATTCACAACAAACCACCGTGAGCTCATCACGAGAAGGACGAGATGGGGAATCTTCTTGTAACCGCCCTCCAGCGTGAGAATCAGTAATGTTTTTGTTCAAGGAAAGTACTGCGAAATATAAGTGTAAAGTTCGGAGAATGTGTGTACCTCCTTGTCAATTGTATGAGAGTATTTATAGTCGGGAGTGGTAGAGAATGATTGGTTGCCTGCCATTATCCAAAGAATACTCCATTCACCTAAAAGGACACGTGGTTATCACTGACTGGATGTAACAACTGGCCATGCGAAGTGTCGTTAGGGAGTGCCTTGCTGGCATACTCTCCTTGGTCCAGCTTTCATGTGCTCTTACCCATATAGGTAAGCATCACTTGCTCTCGATAATGACTGGTATATGTGGATCTATCTATGTAGTGATCGGCCTTCCAGAAGCTTCGCTAGAAGGTGGGTCACTTTTTGTATAACAATTCATCGCGATAACTGCCTTTGGCTCTACTCTATTTGGCAACGAGACAGTGGATTGATTCCTACACCTAAGGGCTCAGGTTCCTTCTTCTAGTCCGAATCAAGATGGCTCCTCTGGATCGTGTGTTGCCTTCAAAAATTATCCAGATATCTGCCTTGCCTTTACTTTTAAATTAGTCAAGGGAAAACTTATGAATTAGAAATGACACGCTATCTCGTCTCATCCTTTTCTCGGATGGTTGGAATAAGATAAAAGAGGAGAGATTTTTTTTACCTTAACCGAGGAAAAGACTCGCACCCGCGTCTTTGTTAAAAACAGTGGCAATTCTGTAACATCCCGAAATTTCGAAGAATAAATAATTAATATATTATTTATTTATGGTGGAAAAGTTTACTTGAGTTAATAGAGAAATAATAAAATAATAAATATGGAATGATAAGTAGACTAATTAGATGGAATTAATTATTGACAAAAAAGGAAAGATGGGCCTAAGGTCCATGGGCTTAAGAGAGTATAAATACCCTTTAAAACCCTAATCATTTCTATTTTCACACATCTTTACACCATAGTATACACCATCAAAACACACACACTTCTCCAATTCCCGTTTTTGAGAAAACCATCCAAAAAGACAAAGATTCACGGAGATCTAACCGTCGGATCGGTCTCAAATTTTAACAGAGTGTTAATGGTATGTAAATGAAGATTCCCACCAATTAGATCTTCGATCAGAGGTCGGGAAGTCTGGTTTTTATCAGAAAAACCATAGCAGCTCAAAAGTGAAGATTCCGGAGACTGTTCAGCTGTTACGGCGACTATAGCGGCGTTTTCCAGCGAAGAAGAGCTAATGGATTTGAATATCGGGACAAGACGGTTCCATGGCCGCTTGAATCACTCAAATCGGAGTTCGTTTGATATGGTTTTGAGCCTCTCGAGTGATTTGAGACAAAAACCTCAAGAGACGTTTTTGTTAAAAAAAGGCTTATTTTTCATGAACGGATTTACATGAAAATTGGTAGGATGATAGATGGGGACATGATTATTGATAAAGTAATGAAATTTATAGTAAACGGGTTAGTTGGTTCGTTTCGGGTAAAACGAGTAGTGTTCGGTTTGTGAAAAGAACGGGTAAACGAAGTCGGTTTTGCATGAAACTTAGTCGGATAGTAAATCGGACCTTATTATGTGATAAAGTTGCAAACTTGATGTTAAAATGAACTTAACGAACCCACGGCTATCTACGGCTCGTTTAAAGAAACCCTAGATCTAGTCTTGAACGTTTTGACTATAAAGGTCCAAGCTTTATGGTCACTCGAGTCAAGTTTTGGCCAGAAATGGTTAAGGAAACACTTAAGGGTCGATACCGAGCCATAATAAGATGTCAAAGTCGTGAAATACAATGATAATAATGGTAAATAGACCTTAACGGATCAGCCGATTCGATTACATGGTGCAGCTCATTCGCTTACAATTTTATGGTCGCTTACAATGAGGTAATCGATTACAACAGGACACTCGAATACACTTGTGGTATTCGATTACAAGTTTAACCCGCATACAATCCTATATTCGCTTACAAAGGCAACTCGCTTACGTCTCTTTATACCCGAATACAACTTATTTACCCGCATACATAGCCTACACTCGATTACAAAACTTAGTCGCATACATAGTCTAAAATCAATTACAATGCTACAATCGATTGCACTGCCTATATTCGATTACAAGCTTGCGATCGATTACATCCAGAACTCGATTACAATGTAACACTTGATTACAATGCGAACAATCCAAGTACAAGGGCATATTCGATTAGAATAGGATCGATTACAAGGAAGGGACTCAATTACATCTAAAAGACTCGATTACAAATGGGATTCGATTACAAGTATCATTCGCTTACAATGCTAAGCTCGAACCCAACAGTATGATCGATTACAATGATAAAATCGATTACATGGTCCTTTATTCGAATACATGTAGGTTCGATTACATTGTATGCTTTGTATATAATGTCTTAACTCGATTCATGGCTTCATTCTGCTTGAACAAAAGAAATAAAGAGTTATCTAGGACGTAAGTAAACGAATACAAGAATAAAGAAAAAGAAGAAAAGAATACTTTACATCACAAAAATAATCTAAGTAAATTGTAATCTAAAACAAGACCATTAGATTAGTCCAGACTTAGCCATTTTGGCTGAATTTGAATAATGTGACTAGGACGAGTATTGGTACATGTAATTAATATACAGCTAGCTGAGCTTATTTTAGGAAAGGATTAACAATTAACAGAGAACGAAACAGGATCCAGGTGAGTTCTAGCCCCATTTCCTTGTTATGTTTTCGGGGTTGTGTGCATACTCAACGTGAATGTTAATACACTAACCTTAAATGGTAAGAGTATGTCTTAATGATGAATGTGATAGTTATGTTTATATTATGAATGTATGCTTGATAGTACGTGAACGATCTTCGGATATTGCACGTATCGTTAAGGAAGGTATAGTGTAGTAAGTATGAAATGAGTATGTGTAAGAAAGTATGTATGAATATTGCATGTATGGTAAGTATTTATGAATGTTATAATAATAATGACAAAGAAAAGTAATGTATGGTTGTATGGTTGTATGGTAACGAAAAGGAACTGGGCCCTAATAATACTCAATATTCGAGGCAAGAGGGAACCAGACCCTAATAATAATCGAGGCAAGAGGGAACCGAACCCTAATAATATTCGAGGCAAGAGGGAACCAGGCCCTAATAATACTCGAGTCAAGAGGGAACCAGACCCTAATAATACTCGAGGAAAGTAGGGCGTAATGCTCTTTAAAATGTAAGGTATGATAATGAAAGAAAGAAAGTATGAAGGTAAGTAAGTGTATGATGAACGAATGTATGAAAGCATAAAGTATGAACGAAAGTATGTAATTATGAATGAGTTGTATGTTATATGATTAACTAGAAGTCACTCAACGTAGCTGACTTTTAGTATGCACGCAGGTAAGTAGAATGAGACAGCTAGCTTGAGCGGGACACATGGTAGATGAAAAATAGACTGGCATCTGAAGGCTCAAGATGATTTATGTTTAATGTTTTTGATTTTGAGAGACAGTAGTTTGTTTAAGACAATTTATGAATTAATATGTAACGTTTTATGAAAGTTTTAATATTCCTCGAATGTTTTAATTAACTATGATATTTAGAAATGTGTTTATGAGTAAATCCAGCGACAATGTAGGGCACCGGTAACGGGGTCTTACCCATTCGGGCATGCCCGCGGGAATGGAATTCTGAAAGAAAATATTTGGTTGTGATCACCCATCTGCCTAACGATATCACTTGCACTTCTTCCGCAAACTTTTAGAAGCTTATGTTGTAAACTCAACGGGTGGTTCCCGTGGATGTTCTTGCAATGGTGGGTCCGGTCTGCGGGGGCAGTATTGTGGTCTAAGAGCCTCTTTGGGCCCGCCTGCGAGCTCTTAAAACCCAATACCTTTAGTTTTGTTTAAGATGTGATCTTGTTAATATTTGTAACTGCTATTTCTTGTTATCTTGGTGTTACATTAGCAGTTTGAAACTATTGTTGATGATTATTAATTGTTAAAATCATGTGCCTGTTCTAAATAGTTAAATCATTTGGTTCACACATATATGCAGCTATGGGTGTTGACATTCCATTTTGATGGTTTTTAGGTCAAATAGTGAGCTAAATTGTTACTTAAGTTTTTCGGTATTTGGAAACCGAAATCAAACCAACAGTTTTATTCTGATTTGGATTTACGATTTCACACCCGCTACAAAGCGCGAGCTCTTTAGTGGTAACAAATAATTAAAAAGAATATCCAAACTATTCGGAGATTTCAAAATTACTATTCAAAAATTCGAATAATCCGGATTCTGATTTTTGAACACCTCTAGTTATGACAGTTGTGGTAGTGAATTTTTAGGTTGATGAAAAGAAAGAGCTACATAGATGAGAGTTATCCTTCATGTTATGATAACCAAGGTGAATTAGGGTTGATCGAGTCCCAAACATATATTATCTACAAAAAAATATTTTAATTAGAAAAAATCTAAAAAGACTAAACTACCTTAAAAAAAACTAATACCCGTTAGCAAAAAGGATTAAAGGTGGATAGTTTTTTTCCTCCTAGATAAAAGAAAAAAAAACCATACTCTCTACTTATCTTATAGGTGTTATAATTTAACTATTATTACCACAATATCTATAAACTGGAATGTTGTAGAGATTTAAGAGGGATAAAGATAAGAACTTAAACAAGTTCAATGTCAAATTGATCTTTCATTTTCATCGTAGTATTATTTATACTGCACAAAAAGTAAATCTACGGACAAACTCAACTATTGAATTTAACTTGGAGTGTTCATGTGACCAAATGTTTGACAAATATGTCATCCATCAATAATTTACAACACTCCCCCTTGGATGACACTTTTGCAAACTTTGGTGTCTTGGAGTACTGTCTCATTAAAAACCTTGCTAAAGAAAACCCAATAGGAAAAAGCTTTAGCTAAGGGAAAAAGAGTGCAGTATATAGCTCCCCCTCAAGTTGCAGGTCGTTACATTGTCCGTACATGGCGCATGCCAATATCATGAACATGTTTCTTGAATGTTGCTGTGGGAAGTGCTTTTGTGTAAAGATCAGCTGAGTTGTTGCTAGATTGGACATTCTCATCTCAACCTGATCGTCTTTAATAAGGTCCCGAGTATACTCAAAGTATCTTGGTGGTATATGCTTTGTTCTTTCACTTTTAATATACCCTTCCTTCAGTTGCGAGACACAAGCTGCATTATCTTCATAGATAGGAGTTGGAATTCGATCTTACTCTAGTCCACAAGAAATCAATATGTGTCGTGACATAGATCTTAACCATACGCATTCTCTTGAAGCTTCATGCAATGCAATGACTTCAGCATGATTTGAAGATGTTGCAATGAGTGTTTGTTTCTGAGAACGCCATGAAATCGCAGTTCTTCCATTCTTAAATATGTATCCAGTTTGAGATTTTGCTTTATATGGATCAGATAAATAACCTGCATCTGCATAACCAACTAACCCTTCTTTTGAATCGTTAGGATAAAATAAACCTAAATCAGCAGTTCCTTTTAGATACCGAAAAATATGTTTAATGCCATTCCAATGTCTTTTAGTAGGGGATGAACTGAATCATGCCAATAAATTAACTGCAAAAGAAATGTTAGGTCTTGTACAATTAGTAAGATACATAAGTGCTCCAATTGCACTGAGGTATGGTACTTTGGGACCAAGAATCTCTTCATTATCTTCGCAAGGATAAAATGGATCATTGTCAACATTGAGTGATCTAACAACCATCGGTGTGCTTAAAGGATTTGCTTTGTCCATATTGAAACGCTTTAAGAGTTTCTCAGTATAAGTTGACTGATGCACAAGTCTCCCATTATGCATATGTTCAATTTGTAAACCAAGACAATATTTGGTTTTTCCAAGGTCTTTCATTTCAAATTCTTTCTTTAAAAGAGCAATTGCTTCATTAATTTCTTTTTATGTCCCAATTAAATTGAGATCATCAACATACACAGCTATGATCACATATCCTGATGTTGTCTTCTTGATGAAGACGCATGGACAAATAAGATTATTTGTGTATCCTTTGCTTATCAAATAATCACTCAAACGATTGTACCACATCCTTCCAGATTGTTTCAGTCCATACAAGGATCTTTGTAACTTGATGGAATACATTTCCTTAGGCTTTGAGCTCAATGCTTCGGGGAGTTTAAATCCTTCAGGAATTTTCATATAGATGTCATTTTCTAGTGATCCATACCAGTAAGCTGTGACAACATCCATAAGACGCATCTCTAAATTTTTAGAGACTGCTAAGCTGATTAAATATCTAAACGTAATAGCATCCATAATAGGAGAATACGTTTCTTCAAAGTCAATTCATGGCCTCTGAGAAAAACCATGAGCTACAAGTCTTTATATCTTGTAATTTCATTTTTCTCATTTCGTTTTCTCATAAAAACCCATTTATATCCTACAGGTTTTATTGAATTTGGTGTAATGACAATAGGTCCAAAAACCTTTCGATTGTTTAGTGAGTTTAATTCAGCTTGGATGACATCTTTCCATTTGTTTCAATCTTGACGATTTTTACAATCATATACAGATTTTGGTTCAGGGTCATCATTTTCTTCCATGATATCACTTGCCACAGAATAAGAAAATATATCATCAATATTTTCCATTTCATCTCGATCCCACATTATATGTGATTGAACATAGTTGATTGACAATTCCTTATTGGAATCATTTATTTATTCTTGAGGGAATGCTATATTATTTATTCTTTTCTGATGGAAGGTTTTGTCAATCATTCCTTCCTTAGGGCCAGTATCCTTTCAGAGCCCTTTCTTTTTCGAGGATTTTTATCCTTTAAACCGATTGGCCTTCCAAGTTTTAAACGTTTTTGGGATTCATGAGGTGCATTATTATGGTTTTTCTTGCTTGGAATCTCAACTCGAGCTGGAGCATTAGCAGCTGGTATATGAGATTTAGTGACCCTGTTTATATCAGTAAATGCATCAGGTAACTGATTGGCAATTTCTTGTAGTTGTATTATTTTTTAAACCTCTGTCTCACTTTGTTTTGATCTTGGGTTTAGGTGTAATAATGATGGAACACACCATGATATATCTTTTTCTTGCCTTTTCATTTCTCTCCCTAATGCCAGGAATATTGTCTCGTTAAAATGGCAATCAGCAAAACGTGTTGTAAATACATCACCTGTTAAAGGTTCAAGGTATCTTATGATGGAAGACGTTTCATATCCAACATATATTCCCAACCTTCTTTGGGGACCCATTTTTGTGCGTTGTGGTGGTGCAATAGGAACATACACAGCACACCCAAAAATCCTAAGGTGAGAGATGTTTGGCTCATTTCCAGAAACAAGTTGTGTGGGAGAGTATTTATGATTCGCACTTGGTCTCACGTGAATTAATGATCCAGCATGCATGATTGCATGACCCCAAATAGAAACATGGAGTTTTGTCCTCATTATTAATGGTCTAGCTATTAGCTGTAGGCGTTTGATCAACGACTCGGCTAAGCCATTTTGTGGGTGTACATGAGCAACAGGGTGTTCTATAACAATCCCCACATACATGCAATAATCATCAAAAGCATGTGATGTAAATTATCCCGCATTATCAAGCCTTACTCTTTTAATAATATAATCGGGAAAATGTGCATGTAATTTGATAATTTGAGCAAGAAATTTTGCAAAAGCAGCATTACGAGTCGATAATAAAGAGATATTAGACCATCTACTGGATGCGTCTATTAAGACCACGAAGTATCTAAATGGTCCACATGGTGGATGCATTGGTCCCATATGTCACCTTGAATTCTTTCAAGAAACATTGGTGTTTCTTTATCGACTTTTAATGGCGAATGTCTTGTAATTCATTTGCCAAGAGAACAAGATGTACATTGAGACATTTTATCTATTTTATGGATCTTTTGATCTTTCATTGGATGCCCATGTGTATTTTCAATGATCCTTTCATCATTGTGGATCCTGGATAGCCTAATCTGTCATGCCATAAGTTTATGATACCAGAATCACAACAATTTTCTTTTACTGCCATATGTGCTTGAGGCACATTTATATATGTATAATGTAAACCAGAATGGAGCATTGGCAGTTTTCCAATATCTGATCTTTGCTTATGATATGCAAATATTTTTCATTACCAACAGTCCTTGACTGAGTATCATATCCATTATGATATATGTTTTTGAAACTCAACAAATTTCTTGTTGATTTTGGGGAAAATAGAACATTTTCTATTTTGAGCTTTGTACCATTTGGTAATGCTAAATTAGCTTTTCCCACTCATTCTATCAAGTTTGTACGACCTGATATTGTATTGATGATCCCTTTTGTCGGTTTCAGTTTATGAAAATATTTTTTATATCTAAGTGTAGTATGCGTGGCTCCACTATCAGCTATATATATATATATATCTTCTTCATTTGTTTGATCTTGTGCTCCGGTGATTTTCATTTTAAATATTGAAAATATTAAGAAAAATAATAAGTGTATAACGAAGACATTATGATATTTTAATAAGAACTTTATTTAATTGAAAAACAAATAGTACATGAAGGGAACTACATAATTAAAGATAATGAGAAACACACTTAATTATTGCATGTAATTATTGTCGTCAAGCAACATTTGTTTCAGAGTTCCGCATCAAAGTCTGCAATGCTCAGCTCAACATTGATATCATAAAAGTTATCAACATGGTTCACTTCTTTCTCTTTTCCTTTGAGAGAGGCTTGGTATAGTTCACACAGATGTGGAGCTGTGCGACAAGCCTTTGACCAGTGGTTTGTACTTCCACATCTAAAACATGAAGTGCCATTGTTTTCGGACCTACCAGCTTCATTCCATTACTGTGTTGGTTGGAATTGTTATTTTGTGGGACATGGTAATTATTGGTTCTCTGGCTACGACCACGGCCACGACCACGACCGTAAGAATTAGTGTTCCATTTAAATGAATGGTTACGACCATTAAAATGTTTTTTTGTCAAAATGACCGCTGCCACGTCCACGGCCTCATCCACGACCTTGTTCCCATTTATGACCAAAATTTTTATGAGAATTTTTGTGAGCAACATTTGCATCTAGTATTGCTAATGAACCTGTGGGACGAGATTGATGATTTTTCATCAATAATTCATTATTTTTTTTCTGCTACAAGGAGTAATGCATTTAGATCAGAGTATCTTCTAAAATTCGGCAATCGATAATGTGTTTGCAAGTTTATAATCGATGCATGAAATGTGGAGAAAGTTTCTCCAACATATCTCCCTCAGTAACAGTTTGCCCACAAAATCGGAGTGTTGAGCAAATTCTGAACAAAATATGGGTGTGCTCATTTACTTTTTTGAAATCTTGGAACCTGAGATTGTTCCATTCATCTCTAGCAGTGGGAAGTAGAACTTCCCTTTGATGATCAAATCTGCTTTTTAAATCTTCCCACAAAATGCATGGAACCTCACAATTTGAATACTCAAATTGTAACATCTCGTCAATGTGTTTGTGGAGGAAGACATCAGCTTTTGCCTTGTCTTGATCCTCACAATTATTTCCATCTGTTATCGTATTCAAAACACCCATTGATTTGAGATGTCGTTTAACATGTACCGTCCACGGCATATAATTATCTCCGGTGATATTAAGAGCCGGAAATTCAAATTTTGCGATGTTTGCCATTTTATTACTAAACACAAATAAGATAAATATTAGGATTACATACTTATTAAAATTGAAAGAAAATACAAATATAGAGCTATAAATAGATAAAGAAAAAAGAAAAGATTAAACTCTTTAGGTGAGAGATTACAAATTAAGAACAATAAGATTATCAGCATTATGGTAGTTAACATTAAAACTGGATGAATCATCTTCCCAAATATTATCTTGAGTATTCCCGAGAAGAAAATTTTTTGTCTTTGTGAAAGATTTGAGATTAATAATTGGTTATTTTTGAAAATTCATAACCGTTTTACAACGGTTATATTAACGTTTTATAACGGTAATATTACCGTTTGTATGTGCGTGTGTGTATATATATATATAATATTACTTATTTTAAAGTAAGATAATAAATAAGATATTAAATAACGTTTATTTCATAAAATATATAATTAGTATGTACAATAATAAGAATAGAATTGTTAGTGTAAATAAATCTAACTTCTAAATGAAATATTAGTGTGCATATATAAATAAAAGTTAAAATAGTTATCAAATTTTAATAACAATGTTTATACACATTATTGCTATTACTTGGTATATGTATACGTATATATATATATATATATATATATATATTTCCAATGTACATAATTAAAGAAGTGTTTACGATGCTTATGTGGATACCTTTGTGCCTATTACCTTTCTTGATTAAAATATAAGCGGCTCGTGCTGATAACGTGTTACAATTTAACTATTATTACCACAATATCTATAAACTGGAATGTTGTAGAGATTTTAAGAGGGATAAAGATAAGAACTTAAACAAGTTCAATGTTAAAGAGATGATCTTTCATTTCCATCGTAGTATTATTTATACTACACAAAAAGTAAATCTACCGACAAACTCAACTATTGAATTTAACTTGGAGTGTTCATGTGGCCAAACGTTTGACAAATATGTCATCCATCGATAATTTACAACAATAGGGTGTTTGTTAAGTTTTTAAAGCTTATTACTCTTTTTAAAAAAATATACACTTTAATAAACAAAAAAAAAGGGTTGTTGAATGTTGGTGTACCCTGAAATAGACGGGGGTATATGTATGCTTTTTGTGAATCTCTTCCTTCCGTTGATCTTGATCATCCATCATCACCAAAAATAACAACTAAACCAAAAATGGCGGCGACTCCAATAAACCATCAGCATTATCATCATCCTCTGCCTCGTAATATCACCTCCTCCTCTTATCAAAATCAAAACCACCAGCAGTCGTCGATACTCCAATTCCCCCAACAACGCCGATTGTCCATGTCACTCACCACCACTTCTTCTTCTATTCAACGAGGAGGAGGCAGTAGCAGCAGCGAACGAGGAGGAACCAAAAGCAGCACTTCTTCTTCTCTTCCAAGTATTCATTCATTTCAACCCAACCCTAACTCCTCTTTAAAATTCAATTCAATTTCTCATTATTATTATTATTATTATTTTAGGGCCTTTGACGTCTACCGATTTGACCGGATTGCCATCTGAGGGTTCCGGAATTCTCCGTGTTGCCTATCAGGTTACTTCCTTTACTTTACTTGCTGCCCTCTCATTCAATTATAATATTAATAATATGTCAGTACAGGGTGTTCCAGGGGCGTATAGCGAGTCCGCTGCCGAGAAGGCTTACCCTAACTGTCAACCCGTTCCTTGTCAACACTTCGAAAATGCTTTTGAGGTCAATTCCTCTCTTTATGCTTTAATTTGTTACTACATTTTCAATGCCATTTAACATCAATAAGCTCACTCACTCCAGGCTGTTGAGAGCTGGATAGTCGACCGAGCAGTTTTACCTATTGAGAATTCTTTAGGAGGAAGCATTCATAGAAATTACGACCTCTTACTCCGACACAGATTGCACATTGTTGGAGAAGTTAAACTCTCTATTCGTCATTGCTTGCTTGCTAACCACGGTGTCAAAATTGAACATCTCAAAAGAGTTCTTAGCCATCCACAGGTTTACCTTACTTTACATACTGTTTTTGTTGATCTTTTGATTAATATAACTTATTATCATACGGTAAAACACCTTGAATGGTTTTACAGGCTCTTGCTCAATGTGAAAACACCTTAACAAAACTAGGAATAGTCAGAGAAGCCGTGGATGATACTGCTGGTGCTGCCAAGGTACTACTCAAATGCTTCTCTATGTTGCTAAACGATAATAGAGTAACATAAATTCATATACTTCTTATCTTATCATGTCTTACTGGATCATTTTTATATTTATTATATCATGTAAAAAAGTTGTTTAAATACTTTGTGTAGTTAACTCTATTAGCATCTCTATAATTGATTATAGTTTATAATTATTTACTAATGTTTTACATTGCGTTCCACCCTGGCAGCATGTTGCTCTGAATAAACTTGATGATACTGGAGCAGTTGCAAGTGCTGCTGCTGCTAAGATTTATGGATTAAATTTGCTTCAACAAGATATCCAGGTACCTCGAAATGTTTTAGGATAAATGTTCTTTTGTTTTGGGTAAATTTGGCAAAATAGGCGAGCCGAGCCGAGCTTGAGCTCTCTTAACTAAAAAACAAGCTGAGGACTTGAGGTTCTTTGTATTAAAACACACTGTAACTTTTAATCTGTTTGACAAGTTCAACTCATATTCTTTATGTTAAATTTTTTTGGCTCTTATTTTGTGTAAAATATTAATAACCTGAGTAAACTTATATATAAGTAAACAGGTCGTAAGTGTCATATTTGGGTAGTTGTAAGTAAAACCTGTATGATTTCTTTTTTCAGGATTATTCGGATAATGTAACTCGATTTTTAATGCTGGCAAGGGAACCTATTATTCCTCGTACGGATAGACCATTCAAGGTATGTTTTGTTGTAGTACCCTTTTCTAAATAAAACAATAATAAAAAATTATTCTATTATGCTTTTTTATTTTTTACCTAAATAACATGATATATGAATTTATGTCTCAGACGAGTATAGTCTTTTCACTGGATGAGGGTCCCGGGATGCTTTTCAAGGCACTCGCTGTGTTTGCTATGAGACAAATAAATCTTACTAAGGCAAGTTCCTTAATTTTTTCATCACTTACAATTTGCTTTTGATTATTGTAACTAGCTGCTGATTTTTCGTGGTTTAATCTTGTTAATGCAGATTGAAAGTCGTCCTCTGCAAAGGCAGGCTTTACCTACACATAATGGAAGTACCAATGGGAGCTCTGGGTATGTAAATATACTTTTTTTTTATTAAGTTTTTCTAAGAGGTGGAAACACGGGTGGGTCACTTAACAGGTCAAAACGTGGTAAGTTATGGGTATGGGCCAGGTTGGGTTGACCCACCACCTTTTTTTGGCCCAAAATTGTAATATTTTTGATGCAGTTTCGGAAGCGATCAATGGCTCAAGAGACTCATGATTAATCAAAAGACGATAATTGAACCGAAGTTCCAAGAACAATGTTCTTATCAATAAAGCTTAATATCAAAACTACCTCAACAATAAACCCTAGCATCCTATTTATACTAAACACATGAAATAAAAACGAGATAAACATAAAGAAATAAAACATAAAACATAGATAAACTTTGAAATTCGAATTAGGATATAATTTCATCATACTCCCCGTCTTCGAAAAAAACTCGTCCTCGAGTTTTGCCTCCGGGGTCGAAAGGAAGATCAACCCGATTCTTATCTACAACCCATTTAAAAAAGTTCAACTTCTCGCGGCGTCTCGCCCTGCTTGAGACTTGTACCACTTGATTAGCCAAGTCTGTTTTCATGTTCTTCATATTTCCGTATGCGCTTAAGACAGGCCTATGCGACTGGGAAACATAACCAAATTTCCATTATGACCATCCACTCGTTTGACCTTCTTTGTGGCCCGGTGATTATCTTCTATCGGCACAACTATTTTCGTTGAATCATAGAAGTTCGTTGAATTAGTAGCAATTGTGGATGACCCACTGGTTATCATATTCAAATTATATTCATTAGTACGTGGCTTTAGTTCAGTAATGTGAGGCCCACCCCTAGTAGCGTGTGCATGTTGAACTATGTTTCTATTTCTCACGTGGACTTCATTTTCATGAATGGATGGTATGACGTCATCCTTTCCCATATGAAATTCAAAGTTTCGCATGGACCAATCTGTTAATGACTTATAATTTAAAGATTTTATGTATTCACCCATAACTTCGGAAGCTTCTTTATCTATAGTCTCACTTTTAACCCTCGAAATATTAGGTTCGTTACTCCAGATTGTCGCACAAACTGGCATGGAAAGTGGAGTATCCAAACACTCATCGGATGTCTCGTTATCAATCGCCGGACCATCCCAAACCACCAAAGGAACACCATCTTTAACAAGAAAATTCTTGGAAACCACTTCATCATCACTAACCATACCACCACCAATATCACTTACAACAACCTCTGAATATGCTTCCTCGTCCCTATAGTTATCAAACACAGGTGGCGTTTCGTAAATAAAATCAGAACGGTACTCCTCCCCAAAACATTTGTTTTCATGGAAAGCAACTCCATCTTTATCAACAATCGGTTTGTCTTCCGAATAATACACATCGATCGGTTCGTAGAACCGGGGTGGGTGACGGCCAAACAGATGCTGCTCTCCGTCGCCACCTTCGTCCCAGACGACGGTGCTCGACTCGGTTTCCGCCTTGCACATCTCCCGTGGTAACTCGAGATCGCGGACTCGTTTTCGGAGTAGATGAATCTCTTCAAGATCGCGGACTCGTTGTCGGAGTCGTTTGATCTTCTTAAGATCCCGTGGGTCGGAATTAACTCCACTGCTGCCTCGGTCGGCGACTCTGCAAGTAGGATGTTGATCTTCTCCACGAGCACATGAATAGAAACCCCTCCTTTCGTTGCCTCTGTCGGCGAATCTACGAGCAAGAAAGTGTTCATCTCCATGTAGAGCCATTTGAGAACCAAAAGCTCTGATAACAATACCAACTGATGCAGTTTCGGAAGCGATCAATGGCTCAAGAGACTCATGATTAATCAAAAGACGATAATTGAACCGAAGTTCCAAGAACAATGTTCTTATCAATAAAACTTAATATCAATACTACCTTAACAATAAACCCTAGCATCCTATTTATACTAAACACATGAAATAAAAACGAGATAAACATAAAGAAATAAAACATAAAACATAGATAAACTTTGAAATTCGAATTAGGAGATAATTGCATCATATAAGGAGGTGGAGAGATCCGACAACCCAATACCCAGGTGGTACGAATTTAGATCCGGGTGAGACGACGAGTAAAGTTGAACGGTTTGGGCGGGTCATGGTGTTAATAAACAAAGAGCGGGTTGATGTTCCATTTGATCCTGGTGGCTTTGGTCGAAAGGCAAAACTCGAGGACGAGTTTTCTTAAAGACAGGGAGAATGATGCAGATTTATCTCCTAATTTGAATTACGATTTTAATATCTTATATTATTTATGTTTATCTCGTTTCCTAGTTTATCTCTTTCATTGTTTAGTATAAATAGGGATCCATAATTGTCTATTTACTTAGTTTTTGATTAAGTTTTATATTGATAAGAACATTGTTCTTGGAACTTCGGTTCAATTATTGTCTTTTGATTACTTATGAGTCTCTCGAGCCATTGATTGCTTCCGAAACTGCATCAATTGGTATCAGAGCTTTTGGTTCTCAAATGGATCGACGTGGTGTTGAATATTTGATTGATCGTAGAGTCGCCGACCGAGGCAACGATCGAAGTATTTTCTATTCACGTGCTCGTGAAGATCGATGTCCTACTCGCAGAGTCGCCGATCGAGGCAGCGGTGGAGTCTGTTCTGACCCACGGGATCTTATGATGATCCAACGACTCCAACAGCGAGTCCGTGATCTTGAAGAGATCCATCGGCTTCGAAAATGAGTCCGCTATCTCGAGTTACAACGGGAAAGTCACATTAAGGAAACCGAATCGGGAACCATCGTCCGGGACGGTGTGAACGAGGACGAGGAGCATCCTTTTGGTCTTACCCAACCCCGGTTCCTTGAACCAGTATATGAAGATGAGTTTAACAATGATTCCCCACCCTTGTATGATGTATACGAGGATGAAGAATGGTACTCTTGGATATCTTGTAGGAGTGAAACTCGGGTGGCCCGTCATCCAGTGGGCAACAAACAAGAGACAAATATTGGTGGTGTTGAAGCGGTTATTGATGCTGATGACGATGAGATGAGCCTGGAAACTCAAATAATTCAGCCGACATGTGTGGAAGGTTCAAAGGTTGAATTGAATAAGGTTGGATCTCCTACTTATTTTTAATTTCAAAACAAATGGTTTATTGGGGTTGCCAAAAATATGGATAATGTGGGATATTATTTGAATCTGGAAAGTAAAAATAAGGATGAGATCCTGGTTGTTAAAATTATGGATATAAAAAACACAAATAATATTGTTGCTTGATATTTGGAGAATTTTGTCAACTTTTGGAAGTGCTTGCTTGACTTACGTGAGCTACAGAGCAACAATTATTCAAATATTGATTATTTTCAAATACTTGAATCAAAAGGGTCAACCGTTATATATGTTAGCAATAATAATCGTGGGGCTTATTCTAGTACGACGGAAACGGAACCTTCTCATCGGAGATCCACTCTTGCGTTTAATCCGCAGAGCAACCTTACCAACTTCCCGTTATATATTGAATATTATGATAGAGAGAGGAAGGCAGAGAGAAGATCTGGCAATCCATTTGACCCAGGTGGCACGGGTCAAGAGTCGAGTGAAACGACATGTGAAGTTGAATTGTTTAGCCAGGTCATTTTAATAATAAATGAGAAGCGGGATGATATTCCGTTTGAACCCGGTGGATTGCCTTTGAAGTTTTCAAGTTGTCTAGTAACAAGAACAAAGGAGCCAGTCTTTTATCTCGGGGTGTCAATGATTTTTTCGACGTACTCAAGACTCGAGGACGAGTCTTTTTCAAAGACGGGGAGAAGGAGGTGGAGAGATCCGACAACCCAATACCCAGGTGGTATGAATTTAGATCCGGGTGAGACGACGAGTAAAGTTGAACGGTTTGGGCGGGTCATGGTGTTAATAAATAAAGAGCGGGTTGATGTTCCATTTGATCCTGGTGGCTTTGGTCGAAAGGCAAAACTCGAAGAATTTTTTTAAAGACAGGGAGAATGATGCAGATTTATCTCCTAATTTGAATTACGATTTTAATATCTTATATTATTTATGTTTATCTCATTTCCTAGTTTATCTTTTTCATTGTTTAGTATAAATAGGGATCCATGATTGTCTATTTACTTAGTTTTTGATTAAGTTTTATATTGATAAGAACATTGTTCTTGGAACTTCGGTTCAATTATCGTCTTTTGATTACTTATGAGTCTCTCTAGCCATTGATTGCTTCCGAAACGGCATCAATTTTACATTAATAGTTGAGTACCAAATGTTAGTAAATATTGTACTAATATTAATCTAATCTTGTGAGTAAAGTGACATAGCATCTTAATGCATTATAAATACACTTTGGCCACTTTTGACCAATTTTGGTTTAGTGAGAATAGGATAAATAACCAACATACTTTTCTGTTTTTTTCTCACAGAAGTCACTCAACAATTTTTAACACATTAAAGTTCCTCTACAGAAGTCACTCAACAATTTTTTTTTTTGTAAAACTTGGAACCTGCTAGAGAATTATTATTATTTATTAAGTAATTAATTAGTATTTGTTCATATTAGTTAGTGTGTCATTTGTATTCATAGTCTCCTATAAACAGATGGACTCTCCTTGTACTCATTTGAGCTAGTAAAAACATCTTTACATTTACTCTAATTATCACTTATAGAACTGTTGCATTCAAATTGTTTTAAAAGACAATCAGGATAAACGAAAGTATAAGCCACGTAAGTAAAAAAAAAGTACACATATGCAAAACAACCGGATGCACCAGTTTTAATAAAAAAAATCACTATTTTGTTTAAATTGAACATGTAGAGTGACAGGCTTTAATGTGTAAAAAGTTGTGTTAAGGATATTTTGAGAAAAAAATAGAAAGTATGTTGGTTTTTTATGCTAAATGGTAGGGGTGTTTATGCTAAATGAGTATATGCTAAATGGTCATTGGTTTGGTTTCACTGATTGATTGATGTTGCGACAGATGGAGGTATCATAATCGAGTCAGTCCGGATCAATCCGGTTTTTTTATTAACCTTTGGCCTCTCAGTTTCAAAAAATTTTAACCGTAATGAAAGGTTTGGTTTATAGTTTAATTTTTTTAAACCGCATAAAACTGGACCGGTTTTTAAATACATTTTACTTTTTGAATAACTTACAATACACAGTACATATATTTGATTATTTACTCTTTTATATTATGTTTTGATTTTGACCCGAGAAAAAATATAATCCAAATCAACCCTTTGATAAGTAGCAGGGTTGAAATACCCACCTCTAGGCTTGCTATTTAATGTGCTTCATTCTTCGATTTAAAATCTTAAACAGGTCTTTCCCTTATCTTTTCTATGTTGACTTCCAAGCATCTATGGCTGACCAAAGGGCCCAGAATGCTCTTTCCCATCTTAAGGTAGGTTTATTTTCAACTCGATCTTGACTTCACTTGGTTAACATTCAACACAATGAATTATTAATGCTAATATGTTGCACAGGAGTTTGCTACTTATTTGAGTGTGCTGGGCAGTTACCCTGAGGATGTCACCATATGATTATCCCTTAGAATCCAAATGAATCATGCTTGGTAAGACAGACATCTTTTCTTGACAACATATTAAATGCATAGTGAAGTTCACAAGAGATGATCTCATATTTTAGTGTGTGATATGATGATGGCAATATCATAAACAACTCAAAACTTTTTAAGAACTATTGAAGTTTACAAAAGATGATCTCATTTTTTATATCATTGGATCTTTATGCTATAAATTAGTTTTTCTAGCAACATAGTTGACTATACATGCTCAATAATATTTGTCAAATGCATCATTTTTATTGGTTACAATTTGCAAACTTTTCATTAGTTCGATCTGTTGTATACATCATCATCATTATCGTACTCAGTATATCCCACCAATAGCAAAACTATGGTAGGGTCTGAGGAGGGTAAGATGTAAACAACCTTCCTCTACCCCATAGGGATAGAGAGGCTGCTTCCGGTCAGACCCCCGGCTCGATAGTAGTTTTGCATCAAGCCTTGGACATAAGGCACATGGCACTCAATCATCGGGACATCGGTTGATTGGTGCATGTACCCTTGTCTTTCGGCTATCAACGCCACCACATGATGCTTAATTAACCTTCCGCCACTTTTAACGTTATATTCACGAGATTAGTAAAATAACGTCAAAATTAGTGCAATTTCACTTTTGCCCACCCGAGGGTTCACACATATATACATTATATGCGCGCACCACAAGCAGGGCGCGATCTCTTGTATACACAATCTATAAAATATGTGTACAAGTTACCTTCATCAGTATTGGATCACTTATAATACCAATAATAATAATAATCATAATCATTCGTCCTCAGATTTTCATGCACACTGTTTGTTATTCGTTTTAGTAGATTTGATTGACGTATTTGTATTTGAGTTAAAAAAAAAGCGATGTTTTTAATTTAGGCCGAGTAGGAATAATAAGTACAGTCGACACATTTTGTTTCCTAAATTATGTGCATGAAACAATAATATTTGCCAATGATATCTGCAAGTTCTTTACAGAAAGTTTCAATCGAATTTAATGTGGGAAAAATACAGAAATTATTGCATATCTGGGTGACAAAAATAAAGATTTGTTGAAACATGAACTCACATTTTGCATATTTGTGTCTTTGTAGGCTGACTTAGAAGTCACTGTATTAAAGGCGGAGATGTCGGGACTTGGTACCTAAAGCTGTTTCTATTATCATTCTTTAAAATCTCGACGTTGAATTATTGTGATTATTAGAGGGTTTTTTTTTTAATTTTTTGGTAATCTTTTCTTTTGATGATATATTCGAAGCCTAATGCTATTCATGAAAATATTAGTTTTTTTTTCTTTTGATTATTAGAGTGTTTTTTCGGTTAAATCTTTTCTTTTAATGATATATTCAACCATGACCGACTTGTTAATATTGGTCTCTCAAGTTCACCGACTTGTAACTTGGAGTCAGAATATCATACATGTCTCAAACTCATGTAAATTTTTTGAAACTAGTGCCAGGCCCATACCTAAGAGTATTTTCAGCCCGTTCCCAATAATTATGTGAGTAAGTGTTGTAAATTATATAGTATGGTTATGAGTAGTTGTGAGTAGAGGAAAGATGATTTTATTATGTTAAATATGAGTGTCTATTGTTTACACTAGAGGTATTTTCAGGAACCGGAACTAGGTAAGAACTGATTTCGGGTATGGTCAACAAAAGTCAAAACCGGGTCGGGTAGGAATCGGTTATGGGTATGGTCGGGTATTTGATCGTTTTCCCGGGTTTTTTGGGGTTTCGGGTAGGGTCTGGTCGGGATTTGACTGGGTATTTTCGGTTTCGGCAGGTCCAGGTCGGCTCCAAGAAGAAATCTAGCCATCAACAAACCAGGCATCCCTAGAAATTTAAAATCAAAATAATTTGAATAGTAACTCATGTGTAAGTTCTTATAGACGTTTTCAAAGGAACTAGTTTCGGGCAAAAGGTATGGACTTCTATGTATTTACATATTTTCGTCGTTATATTACCTTTATAGGCCGTGGGTTCGGAATTTAGAGCATCCATCTCGGGTTAGTTTGAAGAAAGTTTTAATTAGCCATCCATTCAAGCCCGTCTCAACATCCTCGGAGGCCTAAAACTAACTAAAATGTTGAGGCCTTTTTATTTTATTTTCTTTATGCGTATAGCGCTAGAGAGTATACAAGAATTATAGAATATGGATGATGTGCCGTGATAATGGATATGAATGAATAATCCATAGCTTGTAGCTCATCATTGAGTTACAAATTCTAAGAACTCTACTTTCAAAATCTCATAATACATAACTCTTATCTAAGATAGAGGCTCTATAAATCTGAAGGCCTAAAGCCATTGCCTCATTTAGCTTACCCACGAAACGACGTGCATCCATTTAGAGGGTCATCAACATGCTTACTTCAATCATGTGATATGGAATGAGTATTGTACACCCCACTTGTGTTAAAAAAATGTTTTCTCATAGCTATGATATTGATATATTTGGAATAATCGTTTATGTAGTCTTGGGTGTAAGAATATACGACAATAACACATTATCAACACGTTAGCTTTATCATTGATGGGAATCAATGTTGTACTATAAGCATCCTTGATTTTTTTTAATTGGAACACGCGCACTCCAAAATTTATACTTATTAATATGGACACCGCCCCATCAAAGCCTCAAAACTTTGGCGAATGCCCTTTTTGGCAAAATCGCTCAGAGCCTGGGAGAAGTTTTTGGATTGTCCCCCCGACAGAAGGCGGTTATTGAATACTTACAAGGTCCTCATGCCCAAGATTTTCTGACCGTTATCCCGATTGATGGCTTGGGCCAAAGCATGTCTGCGGTCGAGTATAGGGTCATTCTTAAGTACCGTTTGATGGTCCCAATGTACCCAGAAGACGAAACATGTCCGATCTGCCGTAAGGCTTGCCTGGATAAATTCGGAGAGCATGCAGTTCATTGCAAGGAGATGCTTGGGTTCAAATACCGACATGATTGGGTGCGGGACGTTCTTTGGGACATCTTAAGGCGAGCTGGGATATCAGCTAAAATGGAAGCCCCCGTAAACTTCCTTACAGACCCCACGGAAGGGAGATCCACTCTACGACCGACAGATTTGCTCGTCTTTGGTTGGGCCGGGGGAAAACACGCTTGTGTTGACCTCACAGGGGTATCTCCATTAGCTGGTTTGAGGGATAATGGGTTTGTAGCTGGACAAGCAATGAAAAGGGCTGAAACGAAGAAGGTGGAGAAACATGCTAAAGCCTGCGAAGAGAACCAACATGTTTTTGTCCCATTGGCTTTTGATACCTTTGGCTCCTTGGCACCGGAAGCTATCTGTTTCCTAACCGGGGTCCAACGGGTTGTGCATAGCAATGTGTCGACTCCAAAGGGGCAGGGGTATGTCTTTAGCAGGTTAGTGTTTGCAATTCAGAAAGGGGTGGCGGCGCAGCTTGTTGCCCGTCTACCTGCTATGTTGATGTAATATCTATGTTTCTATATAATGAAAGAACCTTGATTATAAAAAAAAATTGCACATTTTATGAGACTGTTAAGTCACACCAACTTAGTGAAGATATATACCATACTAAGCTAAGAGCCCATAGTAAAAGTTCCATAAAACAAACTGAGTGTAGATAAGTTAGGTAGTTAAATAATGACAAAGTTAGTAAATTGTTATCATTTAATAAAATTACATCAAAGCCTTAATTTTTTACATGATATGCTACCTAAAATGTTTGAATGAACTTTCCAAATGCTAATAACCAAGATGATATAATATAAACATAAACATAATAATAATGAGACAAAAGAACGCTAATGATTAGTTGCCAGTCCTTGTATTCGTTAGTATATAGATGATTAGTTGTCAGTGCATGTATTTGTACAAAAATCTTTAATCCAAATCTTTGTAAAATCTTCAATACGTAAAAAGTGTTGTTTCAAGATTCGGATAGAATGCTAGAAAAAATAGATTTCCCGTGAAATTGTCAAGAGAATAACATTGTGTTGGAAAAATGTAAACATGAGTTTCCACTGTAGTTTAAATAATTATTATATATATACATATATATATATAAAAGATAAGTTTGGTGCCGCTAACCAAGCGTCGGCACCAAACTTGTCCATACCATTTTGATTTTTTTTAGTATTGGTAGCATAGCAGACGTATAGAGAACCAATCTAATGTCAATTTTTGTTTACGTAACAGAAACAGACTGAATTCATGTAAATTCACTACATCAATGTCCGGGACTGACAATTCTATGCCATTTTTTTTGTTATAGTTCTGGTACCATAACGAACGTAACAAAAACCGACCAGATGCCAGCTTTCTTTTTTAGTTTTTGTTTTAGTTCCGCTACCGTAATGAACGAGAAAGAAAACGACCAAATTCGCGTAAAGTCAGTGCCTTTTGTTTTAGTTCCAATAACACCATAACGAAAACCAATCAACTGTCATTTTTGTTTTAGTTATAGTATCGTTGTCCATACCATTTTGATTTTCATTTTTAGTATTGGTAGCATAGAGAACGTAACGAGAACCAACCTAATGTCAATTTTTGTTACGTAACGGAAACAGACTGAATTCGTGTAAACTCGCTGCATCAATGTCCGGGACTGACAATGCTAGGGTTCTAATGCCATTTGATTTTTTTGTAATATAGTTCCGGTACCATCACGAACATAACGAAAACCGACCAGATGCCTAGTTTCTTTTTTATTTTTTGTTTTAGTTCCGGTACCGCAATGAACGAGAAAAAACCCGACCAAACTCGCGTAAAGTCAGTGCCTTTTGTTTTAGTTATAGTACCACCGTAACGAAAACCGACCAACTGCCATTTTTGTTTTAGTTCTGGTATCGTAAGAAGCCGACTGAATTCACGTCGACTTATCATCTCAACGCTCGAGATCGACAATGCTTGAGTTTTACCACCACCCAGATTTTACTAACCTGCCGGCGCAACGCGCCAGGTAAATTCCTAGTTATCTAATAAGAATAAAATAGAACTTTGGTGTCGCAAATTGTCTATTGGGCCACTTGACGGCACCGTATTAGTTCACTGAAATTGTGTGTGTTTTTTTATTTTGTTTTAGTTCTGGTAACGTAACGAACAAACCAAATCAATTTATTTGTTTTTAGTTCTGATATCATAACAAACATAACGACAAAATCCGACCGAATTCGTGTAGACTCACCGTCACAATGCCCTGGTCCAATAACGTCGGGGTTACACCGACACCCGAGTTTTACCGAACCGCGACATCCCATTGGTCCACCTCAATTTTAATATTTTGTTTTAGTTTCGGTATCGGTATCGTAACGAACGTAACTGCAACCGACTGAACTCATGTCGAGTTACCACCTCAACGCCCAGAAGCAACAACTATGGGTCTTACCACCGCCCGGGTTTTACTAATTGAATACATGTCATTTTAAATATTTTATTTTTTTATATGTTACTCTTTTTGAATATTAATTTGATTAATTTATTTTTTGGGTAACACTCGGGTTTTACCAAAGTTTTATATCGTAATTGATACTGACTGAATTCCCGTCAACACGTCTTCGTAATGTTCAGGTTTAACCAACGCTCGTTTTTTATCGACCTGATAAAGATGTGAATTTATTTTATAATATGTTATACGAGTGCCGCTATTTTTCTGGTATTTATTTTAAATATTTTAATTGGACGGATTTATTCTTTAAGCTTAGCCCTAAACCCTAACCCTTAAGTTTAGTTCCGGTATGGTAACAAACATAGCTAATACCGACCGAAATCGCGTTGTCGCCACTTCAAAGTGCGGTTTTACCAACCAGTATTGTTACGCAACATGCGGGTAAATCACTAGTTAGATTCATATATGAGTTATATAAATAGTATTTTTCGGGTTTGTGTTCTAGTTGGTGAGAGCATCACAACGAAACAAATCAAGTCTATAACATAACTATGATAATGAATATTGACACTCAAAGATGTGTTTATTGAAACAACAAAAGATGCAAAAGTTTGGAAGAAATGGATTTAGGTTTATGTTGCACACATATGGCGCACGTTACTTGACAAAGATATCTTGATGCTTGCACGGTACGCATGGTGGACTTGGTTGGTGTAGGCTATACATAGATGACAAAACATTATTTAAGAAATTTGATCTTGTTTATTGCAAGATTAATTATTATAAATGAGATGTTCGGGTTTCAATTTGGATGATTACAAAATGAGTTTCATAACTCATTGAATTGATGAATACCGAAAAGTCACATGGTTCGTGAATTCTCTTGTCTTCCATGTCCTAAGAGATGAGTCCTCTCAAGTTTGGCGCCATCTTCATTTTCATTTTATTTATTTATTTATGAATCAATAACACCATCAAGCCCAGTGTTTTGTTGGGTGCGAGTGCCATGTCCGGCAATACACTTACGTTCTGGTTGTTGTAACCTGGGAGACAGACGCGTACATCTAAGAAGAGGCGCATAATATGTTTTAAGGAACTTGTGTTGAACAAGAATCCTCAACTGTTAACGAATTAGTTTGTTTAAGTGTTGCAATTAAGAATAAATCCGAAGATTCCATCCACATAAGACAACAGGTTGAATCATTTTACGTTCAAATAAGTTTAATTGCTTATATTTATTTGTTTATTTACATGGTATAATACTATTATTATTTTTTTCAATATGAAAAAAAGAGAGGATCTTATTTTTAATCAATAGTGAACATACTTCATATTGTCATTAGAAAAAAAGGGTAACCAATCGATTCAGAAAAACAAAAATATAGATTTGCAATAACGACAGGTCAACAACCAATAAAAACTTCAAAATTTGGTAGGTGAACATGTTTGCAACCCGGCCGTCACAGAAGTTTGATCAAATTTGTTGTTCTAAATAACCATCGGTAGATATTATTTACTGAAGTGTTTGAAAATTAAAATGTTGTTTCCCATGAACTTGGATTTGGAAAGCCTTGATCTTCACTATTGGGGACTTCTTATTACTCACGACCTTCGTAGTACTAAGAACTTTTATCCCGAGTTCGATCTTCACAAATACAGGGATTATATCCCGTGAAATGACATTGGAAGCTCATAATCTTCATACAATTTAGGTCAAACCCTTGCAAATCCTATGCTCTTGATAAATCATATATACATGGCATATTGGCATCTATGTGTTGAATTTCACTTTCAGGGATTCTCACTAATTTCTCATTAATATCTAATTAACTAAACATTTGACTATCAAGTATGAAGACTGTTATTTTCACAAGCAGTATTTAGAAACTATGAATTGCATAGTTATTGTTAAGGACTATGATGCACACTAATTTATCTTTATAGCTATGACTGTCACATGTTTATATTGGTTTCTACTTTCTAGTATATATGCGTGTATTGCATGCCGCTTCATAAGAATACTATGTTTGACTAATGTACAATTTTGTTTCCAAATTTTGGATATATATATTTAGTTGTATGGCTTTGAGTAACTTAATTTGAATGTTTGTAATGGATATTTATGATAATATATACGAAACAGTGAGAGAGCAAAATAAATAAATAAATAAATTATGATTTAGAAAGAAAATTGAGAAACATAGTGGAGATATATTAGCCAAATCGATCTATAAAGCCATGACGATGCTAAAGCTAAAATTTTCAAAAAAAATAATATTGTTGTATAAGTAAAATCGGCAAAGTCATATGACTCATAACCACACTTCACAAGGTCATATATGCATAGCTAGCTAGAAAGTATTCTATAATCTACATGTATTAATTTAGTTTTGTTAATATGCGTACGGTATATATTTTCAGATAAAATACCAAAAATAATATAGAGGCGCATGGTATATGAAGGAGATAATAATATAGTTCTCAGTTATTTTTCTTTAAAATTTACGAGCTTTCATTTATATTGTGTTTTGAGTACAATATATCTTAACTTACGGCTTTTTATATCAACTATCTAGTTGATTGTGATTTTAAATCTTGTAAGACTTTCACTATCTTGCCAATTATACAAATTTCGAGACTACTTTTTAGAATAAAAAAATAAATATGATATAAAAGTATTAAAAATATGGTTTGAAAGTTAAAAACAATATAATATCGCATGCCCAGTTTAGATCCTAACCTCTCTTAGACAGTTATACGCCCAAAAATTTATTTTTTTATTCACAACTAAAACATTTTTTTTTGAAGCACAATTAAAACATTGAAAGTGCTGATAACAATTTTAAATCAATCGTGCCATGTTTCTATTAACGGATTTACTTTCATTTTCGAAATTAACCTAACTATATTGTTTCCTGGCATGATCGAAACTTCTAAAGTCATGATTGTTCATGTGATTGGTCTCTGATTGACATATAGACATATCCCAATGTTGTGTCTCCTTTGCCCTTAGGGGATTCTACATAACAAACCAAACCCCCACACCCCACTATATGACCCGTATATAGTTATACGGGGTCATATATTCCTCGTATATGTCTATACGAAGTGTATATGGGGCTATTTGCCCCGTATAGTCCTACACGCGACGTATAAGAGGGTGTTCCTGACAAGCCCTTTACCCTTTTCCTTAATTTTTTTTTGATTGGTTGTGTCAAATGATTGAAGGCGACACTCTTTGACTTGTAGCAAGAGTTTATAGTCTCATACTCTCATGTGGGGATATATATTTGTTAAATGCGTTGAAAATTCTTAGGTCTCATTGAATTTCCCTCTTCCACGATGGAGTAGAAATGGGAACCATGTGATATATGTGAACTTTTATATTTATATGTACTAGAGGGGTGCGATACAGTGAGAAACATAAACATCGTTAATCACATGATACGCTAATTTTTCTCTCTTTAAAAAATTATATATGATGAATTCATATGTATAGATAAAATCATAATATATGTAAATAATGAGCATTAGAATTCTTGTGAAAACGTAAACAACTAAATAGATATGGACTAATTCATATTGATACAAAATCAATGTACTTGAGTAAATATATGATCATACAGGATGAGGATGAGATACCAACCACCAACATAAAATAAACACTTAAACATATAGGGCATAGTCATAGATCATGCAATCATCAAATATAAACATAAATTGAATTGTGTTTGAATAGATGCGGTAATAAAATGTAAGTAATGTAAATAAAGTATACATGCTACCCTCAAAATGTGTAAAAAATGAAGTATGTAAACTCACATGAAATAAGGAATATGGTATTGGGTTGACGGTTTAAGCGAATTGATTGGTCACGCGAGAAATCCTGACAATTCTACCTTAACTTTTAAATTATAAATAAAATAAATATCTAATCGAATAAACAAACTAGACACGATAGAATGAGTTTATAAAGAATTTGGGATAGATAAAAAGTTAAGTATATTTAATATTAAATTTTGCAAAAGTTGAATTAAGAGCGTAAACGATTTATATATCACTTTTCGATTTTTAACAATAGAATGCTAATTTAATATATATATATATATATATATATACATATATGGTAAGGTTAATGTAAAAAACAATTGTTTTGTGAGAAGTGTGAGAATGCTTTAAAATAAATCAAAACCCACCTAAATAGGAAACTATACGGTTTTTAGAAACTACTAATCTCAACCACCAGATCTTAGATCCAAGGGTCTACATCTCTTCTCATGATTCTCACAAAATTATTGTTTTTTACATTAACCCTACCCTATATATATATATATATATATATATATATATATATATATATATATATATAGGTTTAAGTTTAAGAAATAAATCAAATTATTGCAAGAAATGAGAGAAATGAATATGAGCCACTAGTTTTATTTTAGGTTTTAAATATTTAAAAATAAATAAAAAAGATGTAAATGCAACAATAAATACACACTCTCTCTCCCCAATTAATACAATTAATATAATCATAATAAATATTTCTAATTAATATATCTAACTAATTTAACTATAATAATTAAAAAGATAAAAACACTACTTTAGTTTTATTTTTTATTTACACATTCTTCATTTTATTCAACATAAATACAATTTATTCATATAATACTATTTATTTATATTAAAAAAATAATTTCCACTCAATATATTAGCATATATCAACGTATTTAAGCTCAATAAATATACAACCTACACAAAGTTATATAACATACACTTGTTTTGAACAATAAAAACTTACAACATACAAAAAGCATATAACTTACATATGTAATTCGACATCAACAATTATATAAACTATACAAAGATACACATACCCTACACATCTGTAGGTCATATGTTTTTCGCATGTAAGCTATATGTTTTCTTATTCTTATAACAAGTGTAGGTTATATGTTTTTGTGTAGGTTGTATATTTTTTATTGACATTTAATGCAACCATGTGTAAGATAGTTTTTTGTATTATTCATCACAATGTGACTACATGTTGATGGATATTAATATGTTGAATTTGAAGAAATTGGTTTTGAAAAGAAAGTAATGTATGAATAAATTGTATTTGTGTAAGATAAAATTTTCGTGTGTAGGTTGTATGTTTTTTATGTGTAGGTTATATGTTTTCGTGTGCGTGTGTATTTTATTGATGATGAATTTTGTGTGTAGGTTAAATGTTTTTCGTGTGTAGGTTATATGTTGTTCTATTCTTAGAACATGTGTAGATTATACGCTTTTGTGTAAGTTGTATGTTTTTTGGTTGATATCTAATTCAAACACATGTAAAATTGTTTTTTGGTATTATTCATCATAATGTAAGTATGAGTTGATGGATATTAATATATTCAGTTGGAAGAAATTAGTTTTGGATAGAAAGAAATTTTAATGTATGAATAAATTATACTTGTGTAGGATAAAAATTCAAAAAACAAAACGTAAGTTATAAAAATAAATGAGTTCTTAATATTTTCTAATTATAATAATTTAATTAGTTATATTAATTAAATAAATAAGTATTATGGTTTATTAGTTATATTAATTGAAGAAAGAGAATAATTAATAGTTTCTTTATTTAGCTTTAAGCATTTAAAACTTAAAACAAAACTAGTAGTCCATATTTATTTCTTACATTTCTTGCAATAATATCATTTCTCTCTCTCTCTCTCTATATATATATATATAGGGTAAGGATCCTAAGAGAACCATTTGCAAATTGAGAACTTTGAGAACCATTTTGAACCACTAAAAACACATTTAAAAAATATTTCATAAAAAAAAAAATAATAAAAATTTTAAAATAGTAAAAAAACAAAAATTTTTATATTTCATTCCAGTTTCATTAAAAAAAATTAAAAAAAAATTTAAAAAACGTCGTATTATACACATATGTATAATTTTATATAATCTTTAGTTACGTAATATACACATTATGTACAGTATCATTTATCTTAAATTATACACATGTGTACAAAAAACACATGTAAATGTACATATATGTATATATTATACATATGTGTATATAATTTAGCTAAACCGAGGTTTTTATTTTTTATGAAACCGGGATGATAAAATAAGAATTTTGGTTTTTTTACTTTTTTTTATTTTTGTGTTTTTTTTATTTTATGATTTTTTTATTTTTGGGTTTTTTGTGGTCCAAAATGGTTCACATAGTTCTATATATATAAGGGTAAGTTAAAATAAAAAAAAAGATAGTTTTCTAGGAAGAGCAAGAATAGATCTAAACTATCTTTCTCTTTAAAACCTAGCTCGATATGGAGAAAAGAGTGGCATACCTTAAAATATCTTTCTCTTTAAAACCTTGCTTCATAAAAGTACATGTTGCAAACTTTGCTCGGAAAAGTATTATCACAAAGCTTGCTTGGACAGTTTTCAAAATGTCCAATAATTTCCTAGGATCTAGGATTTAGGCTACATAGTTTCCAAACTTCAAATTTTATGCCCTTCTTACCATTCTAAGGAAACTATTTTTTTATTTTAACTCTTTTATATATATATATATATGTGTGTGTGTGTGTGTGTGTGTGTGGTAGGGTTAATGTAAAAAACAATAGTTTTGTGAGAACCATAAGAATAAATCTAGGCCATTGGAACTAGTGGTTGAGATTGGTAGTTCTAAAAGTTGTATAGTTTCCTATTTACATGTTATAGTGTTCTATTTAGGTGGTGTACTTTATTTTAAAGTCTTATCACACTTCTCACAAAACAATAGTTTTTTATTTGAACCCTTTTCAATATATATATATATATATATATATATATATATATATATATATATATGTATATATATATCATGTGTTAAACGAAAACTTGATTTGAAAATTTTAGTGATGATCAGTTCATTGGATGAGTGTTATTTATAAAAACAGCTATATTGGGTTAAACTAAAGAGTATATAGATTTATAGATATATAATAAGTTATACACGGAAAACGTTTAAAAGACAAAATTATCTTTGGGAGCTTTATGAGGTTCGGTTCGTAAGTGAGTGCAAAAGGTCATTAACTTTAAAGATATTAGTTATAGGAAATGAAAGAAATAAAGAAACAAATAAATAGAAAGAAATAAAATTATAATAAAAAAAATAAAACCGGGCCTGAAGACTCGAACCCATGCCTAAGGCCGGTTTAGAAGCTTTAACAAATATGCACCAGCCAACTGGGCTAGTGACTAACATGGTTATAGATCGAAAACAGTTATACTTATATACATTTACGAATTCGTATCCTATCTTTAAAAACCTAAATCAAGAATCCTTCAATTGAAGATCTTACACCCTCTGTCGATTAAAATTGACAGAGGGGTTTTAACGAGCATTCAACACTGATCATAACCCATATATTGATTACCTTATACGAGTAGGAATCGAAGGTGAAGAAGAAACTAGGGTTTTCGGCCACACATTGAATCAAAGACGGTCTAGAATGAATTCCAGGTTGCAATTGAAAAGGGGCTTAGTTTCGTGTTATGATGAGGAGTATGCTGTACAATTTAATTGAAATTTTATCAAGTATTTATAGTGTAACGAGTTCCAACTCAGCCGTGGTTAAAGTTAATGAAAATTGAATCAAAATCGAATGTATTAGCTGTTGATTACGAGTTATAATCATATAGATCAACAGCATGTCGGTTAAGAATAAAAGATTTAGCAAATCCCGGATTATACGGCTTGGTTTGAGGATCAATTTGAGAAGGATCGTGAGAGGGGGGGGGGGTGTTGTCGATGTTGACGACGGTGAAAGGGAGGGAAATAAATAAGTTTTGTAATATTTTTAGACTGCTCCCTAGGGTTTAGTTGACTAGTCAAGAAGAGTAAAAACTAAACTTAAAGGGTTACCATGCACAAGTCAATACTTTAAATGTTTTGGAAAAAATCGTGTGACAAACTAAAATGTACAAAGAAAAATATAATGCAAATAAAAAAAATTCGTCGTTTTATTAAATAAGCATTGTAGGTCCTAAGAATGGATCAAACAACTAGTTCTTGAATCAATCTCACTGACTAGCTTGCGACAATCACTAGTAATCAACCGAGATCTCGGATCTTGTGAGTGCTGGTTTATTACCGGAAAAGGAGTGAAAGATAGAGTTAAGAGCGAGTTGGGGAAAGGATAAGGTTAAAGTATTTTCAAAGGGTTACTTTGAATGTGCATGGTTCTACTATTTATAGTGCAATACATACCATTCTTGTCTTGTATTATTAACGGCCCAATGGGCTTTCAAAACATGGCTTCGGACCCAAACATACAATAAACACAACTGAAAGCTAACAAGATACATCGTGATAGAAACAAACATATACAAAAGACTATTATATAAAACATTCCACTACAATCTCCCTTCAGTCTTTAGTATTTGTTCTGGTAGCTTTCTTCTTCAGTCGGTCTCGTTGTCGAAGCCTCCGTCATTTTCATACAGTTGATTGTTAATAAGAAAACGAACAAACTTATTGAACTTCTCAACTATCATGTCAGTGTTGTCTCAACGTGTAAGGCCCCGAACCCGGTAGCCCTACTTTAGCGTCGGATTTACTCATAAACACAGTCCTTCAAATCAGAGTTTATTAAAACTTACGGCCAAGTTCGACCCCAGCCAGGGGCTCTGCCCCTTGGACCCTGCTAGGGGCTGCCGCCCCTAGACCCCGCTGCCAGGGGCGCTGCCCCCGGACCCCCGTTCGTTGTGGGTCATATAAAGATAGAAATACATTATGAGAAGTGATAGTTAATTGATACGTATACTTGTTATACAGTCAGCCGTGCACAACTGAAGAAAGGAATTACGATTAACGGTGAACGTAACCGTGTTCAGGTGAGTTTCTAGCCCCATTTATGTGTTACGTTTTCGGGGCTGTGTGCATACTCAATATGTTTGTTAATACACTTATCCTAAGAGATAAGTGTATGCCTTATATGGATAATGTGAAATATATGAATGATTGCTTGAGATGCATGACTAACATGCATCTCAAGTTAACGGAAAATTTTTATTTCCATTAACTGTCTTAACACATTTTTCATTAGATTTTTAGTTTACTTCCTAATCGAACTTGGCTTTAGGCGAAGTTAGACCTTAGGCGAACTTAGCTTTAGGCGAAGTTAAACCTTAGGCGAACTTAGCTTTAGGCGAAGTTAAACCTTAGGCGAACTTAGCTTTAGGCGAAGTTGTCATCAAGCGAACTTGGCCGTAAGCGAAGTTATCAATTAGGCGAACTTGGCCTCAGGCGAAGTTGTCATCGGGCGAACTTAGCTTGCAGGCGAAGTTCATCAGGCGAACTTAGCTTGCAGGCGAAGTTCATCGCTTTGAAGGCGAAGTTGCCCAGATGCAGGCGAAGTTACCCAGACAGCCGCTGTTCGGTTTCTTTCCAGCATTTTGAGCGTTTTTAACGCCCTTGCTATGGTTCAATATCACCCACTACGCTTCCCGACCATCTTCGGTCGCTTATACACTAAAAAGCTTGGATCTTTAAACCTTAAAGGTCAAGAATCATACCTTTTTGGGCTTGTTTGGATCTCGTTTACTTGCTAGTACACTAATCTCTCTCTCTCGGACCTGCCCGACTCTTCCCTTGGCTCGGCCGGCCGGCGGCGGTAGGTGTGTGGTGTGTGTGTGTGTTTTTGGGGTGTTAGGGAGTTTGGTGAAAATGAAGATATTTTGGGATTTTGGGGGTATTTATATCCCTGAAATCCCATTCTCATTTAACCCATCTCAATTAATCCACGTCCAAGACCCACGTCCATTACCCGACACTAGCCCGACCCATACCAACCTCTATTCTTTTATTTATTTCCTGATAACCCGAGTAACTTTCCCTATATTATTAAGTAATATAATTAATATTATTTTGGAATTTTCGGGATGTTACACAACGAATGTCTTCGACTGTGCCCAGTGAAGAGTTTTACAACTTTAACAGGTCTTCTTTGCTGAAGGCGGCCAGCTCGTGCTCATCAAAGAAGCGGAGAAAGTGCATTCATTTGCAGTGGATGAGAACTTCCCCGATGTTGTAGTCGAATTCCCAAAAGATGAAGTCTTGAAAGATGTTGGGCAAACATGGTTCTCCATGGTAGATTGGCCTTCCATCCTTGTAGGTCTTGTATCTCCAAGCCTTTTTTCCCAAGATCGGATGAATCTCAGTTGGATGACAGTACGACTTACCCTTGTTGATTTTGAAGTTAGGGTAGTCGTTCTTCCATTCCTTTAGGTCCTTTTCACTTGCACCTTGACCTACAAATCATTTGAAATAATTCATGTCCAGATCAGACAATGTATGCATGTCGGTGTAGTACATGTAGGTCAGATCCCTATTGGCACGACATATTGCCCACGTCTTGCTAGTCGCGTGCCATTTGCAGTAGAGGATTGGGGAGTCATCGAGATAGGGGTAGAGACGGTCTCTAATTTTTCTTTCCTCTCCTCGACGATAAAGAAGATTCACCACCTGTTGCAGGAAGATCCATCACCGTGACCGGCTCCTGAGTTTGATCCGTCTTGTCTCCACGAACTGGTGTGTCCGGGTTCGGTGAGTAGTTTATTCCGTCATCAGTTTCCACGGCTTCTTGAGCTTGTGACGAAGTACTTGCATGAATAGCAACGCTAAAAATGGAGGCAGTTTCTTCCTCCAATGCAGCATCAACGTCTCTTATTTTCTTGGCAGGATCATCAGTCACAACATCCTTTGCCGAGTCATCATGTGGGTGACTCGTTCCATTACCACCACCATCACAATTTCCATCACCATTACTGCCACCGTGCGATTCATCGAAACTATAATGAGGATCATCTACCTCATCATCTTCTTTATTTTCATCTTCCTCATTGTATGTCCCGAAACCAGAAGTATGCAATATGATATCAACAAACCAACGTTATTGAGGAATATAATGTAGGGTGATTCAAGACAATTAATAACAATACGTAAAGAACACGGGATCTTGCTTCAAAACACACGTTGTATTAATGTCGGGTGCTTAAGCACTTGATTACACAAACTCGTTCACCAAAAAAACAATATGAACGACCAACCACAAACCCTATACACATCTTCTATATATAGGAAAGCTAACAACCAAGCCCAACATAAAGCCCAAAGCCCACCGACATCACAAAAGGAACTCGATTTACATACATAATCCAAAACCAAAACCAAAACCAAAACCAATAAACTAGAACTAAGTACAAACCACCAAGTATAGACCCAACAATCTTCCCCTTGGTTTGTATCTTCGTCCTTTAGTCGTGCTCCATGATATCCACATCTGCATCCTTTAATCCTCCTGCCTAAAAACCCGTTCTAATTTCTTGTATATTCCTTCATAGTATCTTCAAAAATTGGATCAACAATGATTTGGAAGGTGCTGAGAGTCCTGATATCATGTTCTCCAAACTTGAGCAAATCTCTCGGATCAACAAACCCATACTACCCTTTACCCTTCTGTAAACGTATGACAACGGTAGCAGTTTCACTGTCGAACATCCATAACCTCATATTTTCCAAGGTCCCATCTGGTATTGCACTAGACAAATGGAATATGATTGGCCTTGTTTGTTGCAGGCCACATTACATTGACCATGGTCTTTCCAGTCCTTGGATCCTTGACCCCCTTAGCTTTCTTTAAGAATGATTCGACAGTTGTCATTTTTTGGGAAGCCTCTATCAACTTGGTTCCTCAGGAAGTTCCAGAATTCAGTACATCTCTTATCATTAGTTGGATTGTGGAATGGTGCACTGATAAGGTCACTAAGATCCACTTTTGTCCAAGATCCGAAGTCTTTCATTTTCTTGTAGTACTCAGTGTTCCCAGACCTTCGTTTAGCCCACCACATACTCTTCTCAGCATTAAAGCCTCAAGACATGACCCCAGAACGATCACCATATTTATCCGAAAAACCCTTCTTAAAATTAACAATGAATCTATCTGGGTGATCAGAAGATTCAACATTCTGATTTGAGTTCTTCATAATCATTATCTTCTTTTGAAGTCGGTCTGATTTCTTATCTGTCATTGGAGGTGCAGAAATATATTGTTCCAGTGTCTCAGATTCATCTATATTTGTAGTAGGACGACCACTGGAACTTTCACCTTGATCAACGATGGGAGTCTTTGATGTTACATCATCACTGCTCTTGAATTCATTTCCAAATTTTTGAATAAGTTTCTGTTGGAGGTATAGGTACATAGCAGTTAATCCTCCCATGCTGGACTGAATCTCTTTAATCTTGGAATCTTTATCAGAGTTTCTAGCTTCGAGTTCTTGAATACGTACATCTTTAACAACCGAGTCTTGTTCAAGTTCAAAGACTCTACGTTGTAAAGCTTGTACATCCACAGGTTCAGCTTCAAGTACGACCTCCTTGCCCTTATTCTGAAAAAACTGATCTTGCATAGCAAGAATATGAGCAATCTTATCAGCAGCACTCGAACTCGACTGACCCTGATTAATCGGGTCAGACGATCCCGATGGTTCAGCAAAATGTGGAAGATCATCCTCAAAATCAAACTCTTGAGCAATGTTATCAAACATCTGTTCATGTGTTTGAGGCTCAGCAGTTTGTGTCAACATGAGTCTTAGGAACTTCTGACTCATGTTGTTGTTGTAGCTTCAGTAACTAGCACGCCAGGTCTCAGATCTTTCTTCTTTCGTTTATGTGGAATAAGATCGGCGGCTGGTTCTTCAGGGGTATCATCATCTTCATTCACAGTAACTGCTTAAGGAGGCTTCAAGGTAGTCGACTGTAGCAATTCGTTGAAACTCTCAAAATCCCTTAATTGCTCAGCAGACGGAACATTTTTTGGTTCACAGTGTTTAGTTTCTTCATCATCTTTAATTACCTTAAAAGCAGCAGCACGCCTCTGAACTGGCGTCACCTGCTCTTCAGCAACCTGAGCACTAACTGGTACAGTCTCAGTTTTAGCAAATTTACCGAATTTGACCAGATCGTGAAGGCCCTGGTAAACAACTTTGGCCCTTTCCTCGATTGTTTCATCAACCCAAAGGTGTTGGGTCTCATTGACTTCATATCTTGCGTCTCGACAGACTTTATAAGATCAGGATAATGGGAATCAAAGATCATCTGCAGAAACCTGGGATACATAAGAAACATCTCCTTTTTCTTCCCCTTCAAGTTACTTATCATTTCATCGAACACGAATTTGGAATAATTGTAGTTCAAGTTCATGATCAAAGCAACTACCGCAGACATTTGAGTGTGACTAATCTCATCAGGCCCTCCTTTACGTCCAGACACGCAAGTGAAAAACGTGTGGATCAAAAACCTCCAGTACGGATGAAAGAGCTTCTTGATTGCAGGAGGGTAAGATCCCTCGTAACCCATTGTTGTTAACACCTCAGTGATAGCGTCGGTTGAGTATTCCGTTGGGTAATCAGGCTGATCCCCAAATAATAGTACCTCACGTACAATGGCTTCCGAGATGATGACTGGCTTCTTCTGAACTTTGGAGTCTATAGTAACAGCTCCACCTGCTCCCCTTTGGTTGATAGAAGCATGATTCCAGAAATCCGGTGATAATTTTCTTTCACATGACAGGATTTTCTCGTAAAGCGTGAGAAATCCTGCAAGTGTTGAGACCGACGATCATGAACTTGAACTCCTTGTGGTCCAAAGGATGATCAAAAAAGTGTCCAAAAATGTTTTGAGTATCAAAGAACTTTAGTGATGCCTGAACAGTCATTACTGCAACAATCGAGTCAAGTTAGCAAATGTTTACATAACTTGAACAACAATTATTAAGGACATAAATTTCAATTTTTTCAAACATTTAGGACCAATTGTGACAAAACAAGTCATAAGGACCATAAATGAAACATAGTAATGAGTTTATAATAGATTTCGGTCCAGAAAGTTGTTTTCTGTTCACACAGGTGGATTTCGGTCAAAGGAAAGAGTTTTCAGTTAAAGGAAATATGTTTTCTGTCTAGTCACACCGAGAACACTGGTTCTCGGTCACCAATTAGAGATATCGATCAACAGAGTCAATCGAGAACTCTTTGTTTGGCCAATAGTTTTCGGTTAAACCAACAGGGAAGAAAAACCCTTTGAGTTCGGCCTCGTAAAACGTATCATCTTCTTCGACCAAGCCGAGAACCCCATGACCAATAAACCTGCATTAAAATCCCCAAGAACCTGACAATGACTTTAACTATAAGCCGTTTCCAACATTATGTGGGTTCATTATATGAATCGTCAAGCAAGGACCCAAGCAGTCGTCTTTGTTACATCTCATTCAAGCCCACACATGTATCAAATCAATTAAATCTCCTTAAAATCATACGATTTACTCAGTGTGTTCATTACCTGTTGATGAATCAAGGAACACTGAGACAAGATTGAATATGATTGGAATAGCAAGGGTTAGGTTTTTCGGCCAGATAAGATCTTTAGAGAGAGAATGGTTTGAAAATAAGGACAATAATTGAGATACAAAACCATTTATATCCCAAGCCTAGTGGGCCAAGAACCCGTATAGACCCAACCAGACGATCCCAACCCGAAGCATAGCCCAAAACCAGATTATAAGATAACCAGAAGACAAACTCAAAGCCCAAAAGGTTTTAACTAAATCAAAACTAGCCTGTTTATAGCACTTGATTCGAGGAGAGTAGTTTCGAGATGAACAAAAATTTAAGCAAAATAATAAAAAAACAAAAAAAATGATAAAACATAAAATAACACGTAACACCAGTCTTCTTGTAATTTAATGAAATTTTGGGATCAAATTTCAGTTTTTGATAAAAACGCCGCCATTATGAAAACATCAGAACATGGAATATTGATTGAGGTACTTTCACAAGGATTCATGTTCAGCGTTATTATGACATAAAGAAGCAGGTTGATAGCAGGTATAGCGAACTTAGCATGATTTTCAGTGCGTCAGTGATATGGATTAGGTTCATGTAGGCATAAATCTTAGATGGACATCATTGATGGACCTGTGATGCCTCCTATCTCTTCTCAAAGTGTATTTGGCTTTCCCAGATCACCCCAATTTGACTCCAACCCCTAGTGCTTGATCAAAAATTTTGTAAATAGGAAAACTTTAAGCTTTAAGGTTGAACGCTGGAATTACAAGCCGTCCGAACTTACAGGCCTTTCATTCAAGGTGTATAGGACTTACTTGAATGCCCCACCCATGTAGTTCTAGTTTGACCCCTCTAAGCTTTTGAAAACGAGATTTTAATTTATATATATACATATATGCAATGAACTTAATTTTTTTAAGCAAGTAAAACAACACAATATTTTTGGTGATCAAGACACTAACAGGCTCGTGTATGACTGGGTAATTGCTTTTCTGCCTATCCTTCGGAGAGTTGTATATGGAGGCATGCACATTTCTTCCAAATGACTCTCCACAGTAAGTTTAGCATATTTAGTTTATATCACTTCAACTTTTATGCATCAGGGAAAGCTACCATACAAATCAATAACTGTTCTAGAGCCTTTTAAGCTTAATAAATTCACTCGTTAGGCACATAGAAACAAGTTTTCTATCATTTTCCAAAGGTTGGATCAATTTTCATTTGAAAAATGTTTTGAAGCTTCAAAAAGCTGTTAACTGAATAATCATATCATTTCCCAGAAGACAGTTTAAAACTCAGTCACCCCGGTCACTCTTAGTTTTCAGGTAAATGGCTCTCCCGTATGTTCACAAGTGGTTAAAAAGACCAAACACATATGAGAATACATGTCCCTCCAACTTAGAGTTACCGACATAATTTTAAGTGAAAGAATTCAAAACACAAAACACATCACAATCGCCCCGGATGCTTTCAGTATTTAGGTAAATGGCTATCCTGTGAATCTACGAGTAGATGACTGGACCAAACATATACAAGTATATGTCCTTCAATTTGAGTAGCCGACATAATTTTAAGGGAAAGTGACTAATCAAAGAAGAATAACGCACGCACGCTCTTTTTGCCTTTTTTATTTTAAGAAATAAAAAAACGCGCACACACTATTTTTGACTTTTTGATTTTTCTCCCCCTAAATATGTGCAAAGTTTTTGAAAGTACAAATTTATACTTAAAAAGACTCAATCCTCGAAACAAAGCATTTTAAGAAAACTCACAAGCACATTAAATCTGGCTGTTTCGACCGGTTTTGTAAATAAGTCTACCACATTATTATCAATATGAACTTGCTCAAGATGAATTACTTTTCGGTCGTAACATTCGCGAATAAAATGTATTTTAATATCAATGTGCTTGGTTTTTGAGTGTTGAACCGGATTTTTAACAACTGCAATGGCAAGATCATTATCACAAAAGATAGGGGTGTCAAGAAATTCCAACCGTAATCCAACATGTTGGATCATAAAATTAGTTAGACTGACGCATATCAAAAGGCCACGACATGATCAAGACTAAACTGAAATAAACGAAGATGAGTTGAAGAATTGCATTATGGTTGTGATGGTGAAATACCGAAATCCCTATGGATTTTGGTTTGTCTAGTAACACCGAAATCCATATGGATTTCGGTCAGGCTAGTTTAGGCCTATTTGGGCTTGGGCTTTGGGCCTTTTATGGCAACCCTAAATATAGTTAATGTTTAATTATTTTAGGGTTAGACGTTGTTGAACACTTTGATAGCCACCATATTCTAGAGAGCAAATACCGAGTTGGGTAATATCATGTACTAGACGATTTAATAATATAATCGTGTGCATTTGGAGTATTACGTGTTTATTATATTCATATTGTTCTTTTATCTCGTTCTTGAATCACCACTGTGTTAGGATTCGCACTAACATCGTGTTTGGGTTGATATCATACTATAGTGATCCAGATTTGGGACTTACAATTGGTATCATCATGTTTGGGTTGTGTAACATCCCGAAATTTCTAGAAATAATATTAAATATAATATTCGTGTCAGGTAAATTAACTGAGTTAGTGGAATAATAATAATATAATACTAATGATAAAGGGGTAACGGGCTTGGTTTGATGGAAGTAAAGATGGGCCTTAGGTCCATCGGCTTAAGGGAGTATAAATACCCCTTAAACCCTAATCCTTTCCATTATTATTCATCACTACACCATAGCCTACACCTTGAGAAACACACACAAAAACCATCCTTTAACCCGAGCCAAGATCCAAAGGTGAAAAACCGAACCCGTTGATGCTAGATCGTTGTGACGAACCAAAACAACATCAAGACTACACCGTGTCTATAAACCGACTCGGTTGAGGTACGTTTATATCGAGAACTTGTTCGTTTAATTTCGGATTTAGTCTGGAAATCATAGATCTTCTTAGTCTGGTAAAAGCGAATCCAATGAAGCTAAACTTACTGAAATTGATTAACGTTTGATAAGTTAATTGTTAACCTAAAGAAACCAGTAATAAAAAGGCTTAAATCGCACCATGTAAACGCGAATGTTTGGATGATTAAGTGATTGGGGTTTGTAGGCGCTACATAGACGATTCCAATGATACCTAAATCATGATATTTTGTTAAGAAACGAAGATCTAATTGCAGATCCAAGATATGTTGACTGAATACTATTCTTGACGATTTTGACTTTGACTCTAAGTCAAGGTCTGGATAAGAACAAGGGTGATTCGTTATAATTGATCAGTTCGTTACGCGTTCCTAACGAATTGGACTCCTTCGTGTGGCTTGATAACGAATGGGCCTTTAATTCGTTATCTACCCATTCGTTACATTAGGATAACGAATCAGCTCGCGTCAAGATAACGAACTAAGGCTAACGAACCGAGAAAATGAATCAGACGAATCAAGTGATTCGTTACTTGCCCAATTCGCTATGTTCAGCTAACGAATTAGCTAACGAAACAGATTAATGAAGCGGATAACGAATTAGGGTGTGATTGGATAACGAATTAGACTATAATCTGATAACGAATTAGACTTAATTCGTTATAGAAAATGGCATGGAGAATTAAATAATACTTAATTCGACCCCAGCCAGGGGCTCTGCCCCTTGGACCCTGCTAGGGGCTGCCGCCCCTTGAACCCCGCTGCTAGGGGCGTTGCCCCCGGACCCCCATTCATTGTGGGTAATGATTGAGACTAGAAAGACGATATGAATAGTGGTAGTTAATTGACACATGTAATTATTATACAGTTAGTCGCGCACAGCTCAAGAAGGAATAACCAATAACAGAAGAAGTAATAGCATTCAGGTGAGTTTCTAGCCCCATTTCCTTGTTATGTTTTCAGGGCTGTGTGCATACTCGATGTGAAGTGTGAATACACTTACCTTAAGTGGTAAGTGTATGCTATAGATGTCATACTATGTAGCTATGCTTGTCGGTGTGTGAACGATTTTCGGATATTGCACGTATCGTCAAGGATAATGATTGTCTAGTGGTTATTTGTGGGTATAAATGCTATGATATGACTTGCTTATTATGTAAATAATGAACTGATAGGAAGTGTGATATAGATAGTAGAAGTAGAGTGTGATAGAAGTGGATAGGGGTCTAGTAAGAGTGTTAAAGTGGCATAGCGGCATAACGATTATTCGTTATTAAAGTGGAAAAGCGGCATAACCATTATTCATTATTAAAGTGGAAAAGTGGCATAACATTATTCGTTATTAAAGTGGCAAAGTGGCATAACGTTATTCGCTATTAGAGTGGCTAAGCTGTAGGGGTAAATAAGAGGTTAAGTGGTAAGGTGAGCAGGTTAGATAGTGGACTATGTGTCTTCGGATACGTATATAATGCATGTAGTGGTTGTATGATAAGTTGCTTGATTAACTAGAACTCAATCAGCGTAGCTGACTTTTAGTATGCACGCAGGTAATTATGTTTTACAAGCTGGCATGAGGATGGCACATGGCATGGACTGAACGGCTGGTATCTGAAGATGGATGAAACGCCGTTTTAAATATGATCTTTTATGTTATGATCTAAAGACAAGTTGTACTGTTTTATAAAAGAATGATTGAGGTTTTATATTCCGCGAAAGTTTTAAGTAACTCTGATTTGTAGAACTGTGTTTATGAGTAAATCCGACGTTAAAGTGAGGCACCGGGAACGGGGCCTTACAGGTTGATATCAACGGATTCAAGATTCTTGTTTATTTGGTATTGTGGGTGAGTTTTCCGGTGAGTTGTTTATAGGAGAAGAAGAAGAATTATTTTTGGTGAAAGATTTGTTGTTTGTTTGGAAACAAATCAAATCCCACTAAACTTGGGAATTTTTTACTGCCAAAATTCAACTGTTTGACTAGTTTTCGGCCCAACTTTAGACAGCTCTCAGGATCATTTAAAGGATCTCGGCCAAAATTGGGGTGCTCTCGGCCACTTTGAAGAGTTTTCAGTCAACATCCCTAGTTCTCGGTCAAGATTCCTTAGTTCTCGGTCAACGCCTTCAGTTCTCGGTCAACACCTTCTGTTCTCGGTCAATTTGGGTTCTCTGTAAACTCTTGTTCTCGGTCAAAGTGGGTTCTCGGTCTACATTTAAGGGTTCTCGGCCAATATTTGGGTTTTCTGTCAAGCTTTCAAGTTCTCGGTAAAAAAAATAAATAAAATTTTTGGCGGGAATTTTTTTTAAGATAAACTAAACAACGAACACATACTATTTTTGACTTTTTGATTTTTCTCCCCCCTAAATTTGTGCAAATTAATAAAATATGTACAAATTTATTCCCAAAGTTTTTTTGCCGGGAAAATTTTTCTTGAACGAAAATTTTTCAGAATACTCCTTATAAGTAAAAATTCATTTTTGGAAATTTTTGGCAAAAATACTTTTTTTTTTGTGATTTTCGGTGATTTTTTTGGCGGGAAAATCGTAAAAATTTGTCTTAGAACAAAATTTTTACTAGACACTTATTTTGAGTGGGATATCTTTCTTGAGAATTTTGGCGATCACATTTTTTTCAAAAAATTTTGGCGGGAAAATCAGATTAATTAATTCCTTTAATTACTAAATGGATTCTCTACAACCCATCTCAATGTTTAGAAGTACTCTTAGGGGCTGTTTGGCAAGTGCTGAACCATTAAGTGCTGAACCATTAAGAGGTCTGAATGATTAAGAGGGTCTGAACCACTAAGATCAGAACAAGTTAAAATCTGTTTGGTTGGACATCTGAGTAACTGTACAAAATGACTATCTTACCCTCTAACTATTTTATGCCGAATGAAATGTATCTTTTTGTTTAAAACTATGAATGATAAATAATTATAAAAAGAAAAGACAAAAATCATAGAAAATTCAAATTGCACATTATTACTTCAAAATTCATGGAAACATACTAAAATCCAAATAGAAATTAATACTTTGTTTACAATTTTAATTTTATTAATTTGAAATTAGTCGAGTATAAATTGCGGTTCAGTTTAATTTCAAACTAGTTTCTGGATTGGATCGAATCGGTTTATTGGGGTCCTAAACCGGTTTGATTTCAAACCGTTTTATGGACCCGAACCGTTTTGACCCGTTATCCGCCTAACCTGACTCATCCATCCAAATATACAAACTTTAAGTAGTATTTTTACCCAATCATTGAGTCATTACCCGACCCACTCAACCTGCATATATGCTAGTTCAATATATATATTTCATCCCGTTACATAATTAATTCTTTTACAATCATTTTATAGCATTATCAGTAAATTTCATTACTGGTTATTTTTATTTATATATTTATTTAATTAGTTTTCCCATTCTTGCAGGTTCAGGACAATGCATTACTGATTTGCCTTATGGGGACTGCTGCTAATCCTCGTGTGGTGTTTTGCTTTACGATATTTAGAATAACTTTCCAAACAACCCGAAACCCAAAAAAATAACTCAAAGAACACCCCTAATTGAAACCATAATCTCTAACAATTATGACTAATCTTATAATTCATGTTATAAATACAAACACACAAACATTATACATGCTTAGCAGATGGAGAACAAGGATCGAATGATTCATCAATTTCAAAAATAAAAATCTCAAATTGCTATTGAAGAAAACAATTACCTGGTTGAGGGATAGTAGATGAGAAAGACTGATTGGCAAGCAGCACTGCAGTAGCACCGAACTAGAAGGAGGTAGGCTGATTGAAAGGTTGAGGATGGGGAGGGATAACAGATGAAGAAGAAGCGTGTATTAGGTTAGGGTTATTGTTGTCTATGTTCTCATTCAGACTCTTTATGTATCTGAGCGATTCAGAAGTTTAATTTTTCATTCAGATGAAATTTTTAAACGAAATAAACGGTCTGAATCTGAGCGATTCAGATATTCATGTCTGAATGGTACCGTTAATAGGTGAAACAAACAGCCCCTTAATCAGTCTGCTCCCTCACAAGTAGTATTTTAGAGTTCGTCATTTGAGGTAAGTTTTCAACCATGTTCTCTAGATTGTGTTGATAAGATAGAGTTATATAAGCTCCATAATGATAACTTAATTAGAGACATGGAAAGAATAAAATCTGAAAATTTCAAACTTAAGAAAAATGAAAAAGATTTTCTAGATAAGACAGAAGCAACTCAAAAGGATTTCTCAAAACTTAAGTCTGAATTTAGTATAAAATGCTGTCATTACCTAGACGCCCAACAAGAAATCGCTGAACTAACTGCTAAACTGGAAGCCTCCAAGTTGGAAATTTTGAATCTAACTAGTAAATTCGAAAGGGCTGAACTAGATTTTAAAAAATTTGAGGGTTCCAGTAAAGTAGTTAACTCAATGATTGAAAATCAATTGTGGTGGAAAGAAAATGAAGGTGAGGGCATATGATATAGTCAAATTACCCCACCCTACAACCACATAGTTGTTAGTACTCTTGTTACCAAAGAGCATGAAGAAAAGGTAAAAGACATGAAGTATGGTAAACATGTTTAATCTGAAAATATTGGATCAGGATCCCTAGAGGAAATCAAGCCTGTTTTTAAATGTGTGAACAATTTTGATGCTTCTACTTCATGTGCAGATAAAGTAAATGATGTTGCTTCTAATAGTAAAGGGTTCAGGCTAGTGAAAATGAATCTTATTCTAACGTGTCATCAAACTCAGATGACACCACAACACAAAATTTTACTAATAATAATACACAGAGTTGTGGAAACAAAGGGAAGGCACATAAGAAATCGGCACACCCAGGGCAGTCTCGTCCTCATAGATCCTCCGGATCACCATGTGTTGATAAATCATTGGGTGCTATTTATATTAAGAGGAAAACATGCTACCACTGTGGCACGCCAGGACATATAGCTAGAAATTGTGTTCATCGTCTATATGTTCCCTATTACAAGAAAAAATCAGAATGCTGCACCAAGGGGGAAGAAGAATAGAAAAACCTTTCCTAAGAAGGAATTCCAACATGAGGCAAGTACTTCCGTTGACATTAGAAGAAGGATGAAGGCGTGCTTCGTCTGCGGGAGCGGCGGGCATTTGGCAAAGGAGTGTCACTACCGTCCTGTTAATAGACAAGCGCTTCAGGTGACACGTAATAGGTTTCAACCGAATCCAGTGGTTAAACAAAATGCTTATTATAAAAAACCACGAGTATCTGTACAACGGGTGATAGATACTCAAGGATTCAAAGTTAATATGACAGGTTTGCACTCAAATGATTTAGAAACTGTTAAAAGAAAAATAGATTTTCAGAAATCAAAGAGTGTTGAGAGTTCTAGAATTCGAATTTGAATTGTTTCACTCCAAAGTCTGTTCTTTCCAATTTCACTAAACCAAGACAGACTTGGAAACTTAAAACTTAGCAAGAGGTCCAATTTCACTCCAAAGTCTATTCTTTCCAATTTAACAAATGATTCTGTTAAAGATGAGAAAGATATGAGTTGGCAAGAGGTCACATATGTTGATGCTCAAGGGAACCCCAAGGCATTTATGACTCGGGTTCCTATGTCCAACTAATCCCGCTATGCGTGTAGGAACAACCACAAATTCATTGTTTATTAAATGGGTTGTTCCAGGCACATGACATGGCAAATATCCATTGTTTCTAATTCTTTAAACCATAAAATGGATTATTTGTTGCCTGGACGGGATTTTAGGGTGATCGAACATTTTTAATCTGCTCTCTAAGTGTGCAGGAACAAATCAGGGAATACATTGCATATTAAAATGTTTGTTCCAGACATTTAACTCGCAAGGATGCAGAATGTCAAAACAAGCTTAATCTTAGGGGGAGATTCTCATAAATGGGAAAATGATGTCTTTAAGATAAAAGTAAACCGTATCACTTTGGTATGAAAGATTGATCAGTCAAAAAGACTTTTGATTTTTTTTTAATTTTAAAATATAAAAATATGTTCACGTATAGTGTTTCAAGTATAGTTTTTTATTCTGTTTTATTTCAAAATGTGAAAATGACTTAATCGTACATGAGAAATGATAGTACATCAGTTGGCTAACTATCACACTTCTTCATATATTATTTTTAAATGCTACGTTTTGACGATTGAGTCTTTTTGAGGTTAAATTTGTACATAAAAGTTTTCCATCCGGTCAAAAATTTTGCACAAATTTAGGGAGAAAATTAAAATTAAAAATAAAAATAAAAAGAGTGTGTGTGTTTTTATTGACAAAATTAAAAAAATTAAAAAAAAGTTGTGTGTGTGTCTTTTCTTAAAAAAATTCACTTTCGCTTAAAATCAAGTCGGATGCTCAAGTTTGAAGGGCATATACTTGTATATGTTTGGTTCGGTCATCTACTTGTAGATTCACAGGATAGCCATTCACCTAAAGACTGAAAGCATCTGCGGCGATTGTGATGTGTTTTGTTTTTGTGTTTCGAATTATTTCACTTAAAATTATGTTAGTAACTCTAAGTTGGAAGGACATGTATTTTCATATGTGTTTGGTCATGTCAACCACTTGTGGACATACGGGATAGCCATTTACCTGAAAGCTAAAGAGTGACCGGGGTGACTGAGTTCTTAACATGTGTGTATTCTGTAACTCTTTGGGAAATAATATCACTATTCAGTTAACAGTTTTTTAGAAGCTTCAAAATATTTTCAAATGAAAATTGATCCAACTTTTGGAAAATGATAGATAAATTGTTTCTGCATGCCTGACGGGTGAAGTTATTAAGCTTAAAAAGCTCTAGAACAGTCATTGATTTGTATGGTAGCTTTCCATAATGCGTAAAAGTTGAAGTGATATAAACTAATATTGCTAAACTTACTGTGGAGAGTCATTTTGAATAAATGTGCATGTCTCCATATACATATCTTTGAAGGATAGGCAGAAAAGCAATTACCCAGTCATACACGAGCCTGTTAGTGTTTTGATCTCCAAAAATATTATGTTTATAAGTTATTGCTTAAGTTATAAAAATAAAAAATTATAAAAAAAATATAAAAAAAATTGATTATTGTGTTATTAAAAAAAAATCGTATGTCAAAAGCTTTAAGGGTCAAACTAGAACTACAAGGGCGGGGCATTCAAATAAGTCCTAAACACTCTGAATGAAAGGCCTGTAAGTCTGGACGGCGTGTAAGTCCAACGTTAAACCTTAAAGCTTAAAATTCTGTTTAAATATCTACAAAAATACAAAAATCTTTTGATCATGCACTAGGGGGTTGGAGTCAAATTGGGGGTGATCTGGGGAAAGCCAAATACGTTTTGAGAAGAGATAAGAGGCATAACAGGTCCATGAGTGATGTCCATCTAAGCTTTATGCTGAATTGAACCTAATTCATATCACTGATGCAATGAAAATTATGCTAAGTTCGTTATACCTACTATCTACCTGTTTCTTTATGTCATAATAACTCTGAAAATGAATCCTTGTGAAAGCACCTTAATCAATAAGATTTCATGTTCGGATCTTTTCATAAAGGCGGCAGTTTTTATCAAAAACTGAAATTTGATCCCAAATTTTTGCTAAATTACAAGAAGACCGGGTGATTAAATTTGTTTTATTTGTTGTTTTTGTTTTTATTTTATTTCATTTAATTTATTTTTACTTCTTGATTACTCTTGTCGAAACAAATGTGTTAAATCATTTTAAAATTTGTCTTCAGCTAATGAAATATGATATCGGTTATTGTGTTATAGTTGGTTTAGCTGGTATGATCTCATTTCAAGTCTTTTCAAGAAATTCATAAAAATCAGAAAAATAAGAAAATTAAAAAATATGCCTGTCTTATTTTGTTTTATTTAATTGTTTTCAAAATATTTTGGTTGATCTTTCTATCAAAGTTGATTATTCTTTTAAGACTGATTTCTTGCAACGGAAGCATATGAAGTATCTGAGATTCAAATCGGATGATGCTGCCAAAAAAGGGGAGATGGAAGAGTACTGGATGCAGATGCTGAAGTTGCTGATCATGTTCAAGTAAAGATTCTGAAGGTTTTGAAAGCATCAGTCTAAGGGGGAGATTGTTGGGTCATAAATTGGTTAGATTGACGCATATCAAAAGACCACGACATGATCAAGACTAAAGTGAAATAAACGAAGATGAGTTGAAGAATTGCATTATGGTTGTGATGGTGAAATACCGAAATCCCTATGGATTTCGGTTTGTCTAGTAACACCGAAATCCTTATGGATTTCGGTCAGGCTAGTGTAGGCCTATTTGGGCTTGGGCTTTGGGCCTTTTATGGCAACCCTATATATAGTTAATGTTTAATCATTTTAGGGTTAAACATTGTTGAACACTTTGATAGCCACCATATTCTAGAGAGCAAATACCAAGTTGGGTAATCTCATGTACTAGGCGATTTAATAATATAACCGTGTGCATTTGGAGTATTACATATTTATTATATTCATATTGTTCTTTTATCTCGTTACTGAATCACCAATGTGATAGGATTCCGGACTAACATCGTGTTTGGGTTGATATCATACTGTAGTGATCCAGATTCGGGACTTACACAACAATTGATGTTGCATCCAGATAACCTGTGAGCAGCAAGCTGACGAAGCAACATATTTCTCCTTGGCAGTCGATGTGGACACCGTTTGTTGTTTCCTGCATTGCCAAGAGATGAGATGATCGCCCAAGAATTGACAACCAGCAGATGTGGATTTCCTGTCAATGTCATCTCCACCATAATTGCTATCAGCAAAAGCATAAATATCAAAATCCGAGTTTTTGGGATGCCAAAGACCTAACTTCGGCTGTCCCTTAAGATATCTAAAAATACCTTTAACAGCAATTAAATGAGAGAGTTTAGGATTAGCCTGGAAACGAGCACATTGACAGACTGCGAACATGATGTCAGGACGACTGGCGGTGAGATACATCAGGGACCCGATCATCGATCGCTAGTACGTTTGATCTACGGGATTCCCTCCAGGATCAGACGATAGGAGAGGCCTTTCCGGCACAAGAGTGGTAGCACTCTTGGAATCTTGAAATTCAAATTTGGCAAGCATATCTTCAACATACTTTCCTTGATGCAGCAAAATTCCCCTTGAGCTATGACGAATCTGCAACCCCAGAAATGTTGTCATTTCTCCCAACGAGCTCATCTCAAATCTTTTTTTCATTACTTCTTCAAATTCTGTACACAACTCAGCACTAGTAGACCCAAAAATAATGTCATCCACATAAATCTGAACCAAAATCAAGTCTTTCCTGACTGTTTTAAGGAACAGAGTTTGATCAATGGTCCTTCTTTTATAACCGTGACCTAGAAGATGTGCCGTCAATGTAGCATACCACGCCCGAGGAGCTTGATGAAGACCATATAGTGCTTTATATAGCTTGTAGACATGAGTAGGATTCTTAGAGTCTACAAACCCCGGGGGCTGATCCACGTAAATCTCCTCCTTAACTTCGCCATATAGAAACGCAGTTTTAACATCCATCTGATAGAAGGTAGAACCCATGAATGATGCATAAGCCAAAAAAATCTGGATGGCTTCGATTCTAGCTACGAGAGCATAAACTTAAGTGTAATCTAAACCCTCAACCTGACGAAAGCCACGAACGACTAACCGTGCCTTGTTTCTAACAATAACCCCAGTGTCATCTTGCTTGTTTCAAAAAACCCATCTCGTATCTAGTGCTTTCTTTACCTCCGACAACTCAACCAACCTTCATACTTTCAATTTGTCAAACTGATTTAATTCTTCATGCATAGCATCCGCCCAGCTCGAAGCCTGAAGAGCCATTTCTACCGGTTTTAGTTCAATCTGAGATAAAACAAGAAAATAAGCAACTGTTGTCCTGTCTGACTTCTGGTGGACACGCCTGTTTCAAGAGGACCTATGATATTCTCAATTGGATGATTTCGTTGTGTTCTTGATGGAATCAGTTGTTTGGGAACAACTCCGGTAAAAGGTAAGTTTGATAGATTCTCATCAACCTCAGTGAGAGGATTCTTCCATCCAGAAGCCACCGTACTATGTGAGTACGGAGTGCTGGCAACGTATGAATTCGGAATGACATCGGGAAACAGAGTGCTCCAAAAATTTTGACGAATAGGACTCTCTCCCTCAACTGTTGGAGCATTTTCTAAAGAAGTTGAAGACACAGTTTCAGTAACTTCTTCTGGTTGATTGATGGAGACGGGCGGAGTGACATCAATTGGTTCTGTGAGATCATCATCTAGAATTGGAGACATGTGAAATACTGCATGTGGGTTTTCTTTCTTAGCATCTACGGTGGCATCACCTGAAGTTTCTGTGTTGATAACCGGAAGTACATTGAACGGTTTGAAGAGTTCATTGTAATCGAACAGTCAGTCAGGACCAACATGGGCATCGGTCTCGTTTTTATCCAACCAACGAACATCATATGATTCTAAAATCTGCTTGGTTGACTTATTGTAAACTCTGAAGGCGGTAGACCAGCGTAACCAACAAAATAATAATCATCAGCGTTGGCCCGAATTTTGGAGTTGACTCGAGATTCAGTAGAGTACACAGGCAACCAAACGCTCTGAAATGTGCAACTGTGAGCTTATGAACATAGACAATCTCATATGGGGTTTTCATTTGAGACTTGTTGATTATCACCCGATTCTGAACATAGCATGCCTTATTAATAGCTTCTGCCCACAAGAATAATGGTAATTTGGAATCACACAACATGGTCCTCGCTGCCTCGATAAGAGTCATGTTTCTCCTTTCAGCCACACCATTCTGTTGTGGTGTCCGAGCTGAGCTATACTGACGAAGCACCCCCCCCCCCCATTTTGAAAAAAAAATAATTTAATGAAGCATTCTTGAATTCCATACCATTGTCACAACGAATGCCCTTAAACTTCAGATTCAACTGATTCTCCGTAAGTAACACAAACCTTTTAATCAATTCTGCAGTTTCACTCTTATTTGACAAGAAAAACACCAAAGTAAAACGTGAGTAGTCATTAGTAATAACGAGACAATAAGAGCTGCAAGAGAGACTAAAAACATGAACCGGACCGAAAAGGTCCATATGCAATAATTGAAAAACAGATGAAATGGTATTAATCAATTTTGGCTTATGAGTTTTTCGACTGTTTTTACCCAAGGCACAAGCCACACACTTGTCAATTGTTACAAAATTTTTGACGGGTAAACCATGCACCAAATAATTTTTGGCAAGACGGTTTAAGTTTTTCACATTTGCATGACCAAGACGACGATGCCAAAGCATGTCATTATGTTTTGGCACTTTTGAAAACAAACAGGTTATTTCATCAGGAGCATTTTTGTTTATGTCGATTACGTAAGCATTATCTTTTCTTTATGATCGAACAAGAATCCAGTCTTCTGGTATGATGATACCTGGTTTTAAAATTAAACACTCTTTATTAGTGAAATGAGTTTTAAAACCTTTATCACATATTTTTGACACGCTTAACAGACTGTGCTTTAAATCAGGAACAAAATTAACATTTTCAAATTTTAGAACACCGTTACATACTGTACCCTTCTGAGTAATCTTCCCTCATTCTCCTCCCACAAAGACACTTACCCACCATTAAATATTTGAATGTCGTGTAGCTGGGAAATGTCTCCTGTCATCTGCCAGGAACAACCACTATCAACATACCAAGGTCTGATGATATTCCTACATAGCTGATCCTGCACAAGGTGCGAGATTAGTTAGACTTTGGTACCTAGTCCATAGTTACATTGGGTGACCTTGACTCATCTAAGGTTCTCACAGGTTTCCATGACATGTCCTTTTGATAATCTAATATTGAATTCAATGCCTCTTTTACCGGAGATTTTGGCAACCATTTATGTCTACCATTGTAAGATTTGGCATTATGTGTATGAATGGATGACTTGATCTCTGGTTTTTGAGTGTTAGAAACAGATGATTTTGTCTTTTCCACTTGTTTTGGTTTAGAAGTCGTGTTCGTTTTTGAAATCGAAGCATCTTTTCTACCCCTTTTATGAAGCATGTTAGGCTTGGTCTGATGAGGACTAAACCTATTAGATTTGTTTCTGTTTCAATCATCGTTAGAGGGATTAGCCGGGTTATGCCTGAAGTTTTGCCTGTAGGTATTATGAGGCATATGAGGCATATTCCTCTGATAAAATCCATAATAAGGAACGTATGGATGATGTGGAAAATTTCTGGCATTATGACCGGGAATGCTACAGTTAAAAAAAGTATGACGTTTTACATAGAAATTATTTTGGGCAACTCCTTGTCTGGACCGGTTGTGTGGACTAGTTTTCTTTACTTGATGTTTACTACTAGACACATGGTTTGACTTACCACCTTGTTTGTCATTAGAGCATCCCTTTTTAACAAACTTAGGCGATAAGTATTTATTAGAATTTTTCGATCTCTTAAACTTATTAAAAACCACATTATCTGAATTCAAAGTTTTTAACGGAATCAACCACACAAGTATCTTTGCTCTTAAAAACAGAGCTCAAACAATCGGAATAACAGAATTCAAAACATGTAATTTTAAAGAAACATCAGAAGTAATGTCTTTATTAACTGGAACACGAGACTCATCATCCTCATCAGGCCAATCCTCAATGATTACTCTATCTGCACATGAGGCAAACACATTAGAATCGTTCACTTCTTAAGTGGACTCAATGGCCTTTACTGAGTCAACCTTTTCGATCTTAGCAGGTTTACCATACTTCATGTCCTTTACCTTTTCTTCCTGCTCTTTGGTAAGAGGAAGACCGGTATATTTGTCATTGTGTGGTGGGGGTACTTGACTGTATCCTATACCCTCACCTTCATTTTCTTTCCACCATAATTGATTTTCAATTATGGAATTAACTACCTTACTGGAACCATCAAACTTTCTAAAATCAAGTTCAGCCCTTTAAAATTTTTCAGTTAGATTTGATACTTCTAACTTACAGGCTTCCAGTTCAGCAGTTAATTAAACAATTTTCTGTTTAGCATCTAGATGGTGAACGTTTTAAACTAAAGTAAGATTTTAGCTTGGAAAAATCCTTTTTCTGTGCCTCAGTTTTATCTAGTTTTTCCTAAGTTTATGGTTTTCAGATTTTATCGTTTCCATTTCTCTAAGCAAGTTACTATTGTGAGATTTATAAAGATCTACTTTATCTATACAAGCTTGAGAGCATAATTGAGAACTTACCTCAAACGAGTTGGGAGAAGTGAATGCCATGAAGGCGAATTGAAGTTCCTTAACTTGCTACTCAGCAACATTTTCTTCTTCAATGTCTTCAACATGAGCAAAGTTGGCAGTTTGATTATTTATGTTGAGAGCACCATCTGCTCAGACCATGAGAACTGTTGAGCAACCAAACCCCTTTTGACATCACCTGAGCTACCCCAACTTCTCCTCTAGCATTACCCACAGGAACCAATGTCCTTTCCATATTTCCTTCCTTGGCCGGATTGGTGCATTCACGAGCAAAATGACCCGGCTCGTGATAGTTGTAACACCTCAGAGTTTCCTTTTTAAAACCCACCTTCTGATTATTTGGCACATTCCAATTATTCCTTCCTGTTCTCTTAGTGAATTTCTTGGCCCGAGAAACTACCATGACTATTTGCCAAGAGATATCCATTTCTTCTACATCATCTGGATGAATTCGATCAAGCTCAGCAGCCACTACAGGTTGAACCAAATCTCCGGCTAGGAAGACATTGTAACAGTTCATGAATCCCTCCATTAAAGCGATGTTATCTTGAGTTTCTTTAGAAATAGCGTGAGTTTTACTAGAATTCTGACTAGGAGAAACACCAGACGATTGAGGCTGAGCACTAACATTAGGAGATTGACCAGGTTTAGCAAAGAACACTAGTGATGGTTGTAGTGAGACAGGAGAGAATTGACCCTGAGTGGATTTAAACATTGAGAAGTTGGCTTGAGGTTGAAATTTATGTTGTCCCTGAGTAGAATTGAACATTGAGAAGTTGTCTTGTGAGATGAGTGCATTATTGGAGGCAACACTGTAACCAGATGCGCTATAGGAGTTTGCATGATTTATGGCACGTTGTTTGTCATCCATGTCACATGCTTTAATGATAGCCATGACCTCAGACAGTGTTAGCTTGTTGAGCTCTTTCTTCTTTTTAATAATTGCAACATTCATATCCCAACTTTGAAGCAATGAGTTGACCACCTTATTGTTTGTTTCAGCAGCTGTTAAATTAATGCTTGCAGATCTCATCTCAGTCACAAGAGCTATGAACCTATGAAGCTGAGTTTCTAACGACTCTCCCAGAACATGATTAAACATATTAAATTTTTGTCGTAGTAGATCTTGACGACTTCTCTTCATGTCTTTATTCCCTTCATACACCTCAATCAATGCTTCCCACATTTCCTTAGCAGATTGCAGTTCTCTGAAACTTAGGGCAATCTCAGGTGAGAGTGCCATAGTAAAAGTTAAAAGTGCCTTTTCATCCTCTTCTTTTTTTAGCAAGATCATCATCATCATCATACATCGCAATAGGTTTCACAACAATTTCCGTAGAATTCTCACGTTGGTAAGTGATGACTTGGGGACCCCTAACTATGCTTCTCAAAATTTTGGCATCTTTCATCTTAACGTATTTCTCGAATCTAAATTTCCATCCGCTAAACCCCTCATGAGACAGCAGACGAGGTACGCGAGCAGTGGTTCCCATTATGGAGTCCAGTTTTTGATGAAGAGAAGCATTGGATGATCCACTAGTACTAATTATTTGATCCATTTCAGCTTATTCAGTCCAAATTTTCTACATTCCAAGAAACAAAGCCCAAATAGAGTTTGTCAAACCCAAATTTAAGTTACAGCATGCGTTGACCGAGAACCAGTTGTTGATAGAGAACACAAGATTTTGATCGAGAACGATCAAAAGTGACAAAGAACAACTGGTTTTGGCCGAGAACACTAGTTGGAAGCCGAAAACGATCAGTTCTGGCTGAAATTACTAGATCTTGGCCGAAAACCCTGATTTTTGGTAGAAAAAACTTGTTTAAGGGTCGAAAACTATTAAACACAGCCGAGAACACCCAGAACACGTTTGACAAGCTTATTTTGGTAACAACTAATCCTTAATTTTATGGGATTCAAATTGTTTCTAAGGATAATGTAATCTTTGACCAAACCAACCCCTGTCCCTCTTCTCCAATCAACACTTCCCCGAAAAACAATGAAAAACACCCAGAACACTAGATCTTAAATCCGTTGATATCAAACTGAGCCTTGATTGGTTCAAAAGGCTCTGATAGCAATTGTAAGTCCCGAAATCGGATCTATGAAATACGATATTAACAAACCAACGTTATTGCGAAATATAACGTAGGGTGATTCAAGACAATTAATAACGATACGTAAAGAACACGGAATCTTGCTTCAAAACACACGTTGTATTAACGTCGGGTGCTTAAGCACTTGATTACACAAACTCGTTCACCACAAAAACAATATGAACGGCCAACCACAAACCCTATACACATCTTCTATATATAGGATAGCTAACAACCAAGCCCAACATAAAGCCCAAAGCCCACCGAGATCACTAAAGGATCTCAGTTTACATACATAATCCAAAACCAAAACCAATAAACTAGAACTAAGTACAAACCACCAAGTATAGGCCCAACACTCATAATCGGACTCCTCATCCTCCACTTTTTCCTCTTCGTGGTGTTCAACGTTCAACAATGATCGATTAGTCAACAAATTGTGATGATTGCTGACTTGGTTTTGGGGAGTCTCGATCCACAATCATTGACTCTCAATCAGGGCTCTATCAACCTCCCTGTCTTGCTTCAACTGAGCAACCCTTGCAGCCATAGTGTTTCTGTCTTTCATCAGATTCTAGTTCGTGTCTTGTTGTTCTTTCACAAACTTGATCATGAGGTGTTATCGTTTCACTCTTTTCTCGTTTGATTCCTCCAGAGCCTGAATCCTATTAAGGATAGGATCCCGGTAAACTGGGGACTTCCTGAACTTCCCACTGGATAATGAAATAGCTGAGATGAGGCTTTGGGTGATTTTGGCTTTCTTCAAACTTTTAAGAGGCCGCTTGGGTTCCTCTTTATTATCTTCTTCCTGTTGTTGGGACATACCACCAGTAGAAGACTTACTGACAGCCTTCCTCTTCTTGTCATGCATTTTCTTTGTACGATGTTCACCTTTAACCTCCGTATCAATATCGGTAGCCTTACTATCAGGCTCTTGTTCATCACCACTTTCACCATCATCATCACGATCGTCTCCACTATCATCACCGTCTTCCTCACTTGTCTCTTCACTATCGGGTTCGGTCTCAGCAAACAACCCGAATTTAGTACGAGGCACATCTCCTTGATAACTATAACCACTTCGAGTATCAGGCTCCAACATAGCCTTTTATACAGTTTGTTTCACCATCTTGGTAGGGTGAGGCTCGGTGGGTGGTATCTCATTTCCTTCATCATCAACCTCCTCTGTGTAGACCGACCTTGGAACTTCTGGTATCAAGTCATCTAGAATAAGTTGTATGAATCTTGGATACATCATCAAAGTATTCTTTTAAAGCACATTAGATTGCATGCACTTAAAGAACCACTTGAAGAAGTTGAAGTAAACATTTTTTTGTCATGAAAGCCATTACCCCAAGCTATTCTGTCTTCTTCTCAGACATACAGTTTTTCGTGACGTGAAACAAGAAGTTCAAATATGGCGGCAAGTGCCTCTTCTCACATGTTGTCCAAACCACATCATACCCAATGTTGGCAACATATCTCTCCGAATCCTTCTTCTAGACGCGTTCATAGTAGAAATGAGGAGCATCCTTGTTGTTAAGGGCTCTATGAACAATATCCTCTGTGATTGTCAGCTTCTTCCTAGCTACCTCAGCTGTAATAGTATCATCGTTCTTCACCGTATTTGCTTTCGTCCAAATTCCTCAACCCAACAAGTAGGAATTTCCGGTTTGGCAGAGATAGCATGCATAAGCAGACATTCCCGAAGCCCCTTGATCATAGAGATGAACACTTTGTATTTCTTCTTCCGTGGAATGTCAAGCGGATAATACAAGTTATGTTGTTGCAAAGACATCAAAGAACAAAACATTAGGACTGGTCATTGAGTTAAAAACCAAAGATATATATATATATATACAAAAATAAAATAAATAAAAATAAAATAATAATAAAAAACAATATAAACAGAATAATAAAAAATGTTAGGGGAAAACGAATCGAATCGAGTTTGGATTCAAATGAATCGAGTTGGTTACTACTGGTAGAAAATATTCAAAGTGTAAATGAATCGAACCGAGTATAAAACGAATCGAATCATGTCTGGAACTCGATTATATTCGAATGAGATTTGATTCTATTCGATCATAATTTCAAAAACTCGATTCGATTGGAATTATATTCACTTCGAATCCTTTTGACTTGTAAAAATAGAAAATGTCCAATTCTGAATGAATCAAATCTATTTTGAAATGGAATCGAATCTAGTTTCAAGCGAATCGAATCGAGTCTGGAACTCGATTCGATTCAAATGAGATTCGATTCGATTAGAATCAAATTCCATTCAAATTGAATGCATGCGATTGTGATTCGATTCCTTTTACCTTCGTTTAAATATGTGATGATAATTGATTCGCATCGAAACTCAACTCGATTTGATTCAAATAAGAACTCGATTAGAATTTAAATGAATTCGATTTAAAATAACAGTTTGTCCAAAACTTCAATTCCATTTATATCTGGGTTCGTTTGACCCCGATATGAACTTCTAGACAATCTTTTTACATAAACACAACCATTTCAAGGGTCAATTAGACCCAAAATGGTCTGATAACACCCTAAAACTCAAAAACTATACAAAAAGAGATTAAAACTCAATTAAATCAATCCTAAGGTCCCTTGATTACGATAACAAGATTATATCAACAACATAAGCAAACAAAAACATAAAAGCCATAACGATTCACTGGCGGTCAGTCATGAACACCATGAATCACAAGAACAATAAAAAAGAATGAATACAAGATGATGGACCAATGGCAAAGGATCCATGATGTTGATTATCAAGTATGAAGCAGGACACTCAAAGCATGTTTGATTGTTAGGGTTTAAAATAGAATGGTGGTGGATAAAGTAAGAGAGAGAGAGAGAGAGAGAGAGAGAGAGAGAGAGAGAGAGAGAGGGAGGGAGAGTTGAGAGAGTTTGGGAAGTGTGAGTGGATAAAGGTGAATTTTGGTTCCACCTTTATATAGGGCCAGTCTATCTCGCGATAGGATCAAAACGTCTCTAGATTTAAATGATTGTACACTCTCAACGCCAAAATGTGAAAATATTTTCAGATAAAAAATCGAAAAAAAGTATTTGTGAACCGAATCCTAACACTCAAATATATACAAGATATATTTTGTCGGTCCACTCATTAACAACATTTTCAATATGGACCGTCAACATTGAGCCATAAATAACATAAATATGAAAATAAATGAAGAATAAACTTAAAATTAAAAATAAATTAAAATTAAAAATAAGATCAAAATTAAAATGTAATAAAAAAATTAAAATAGAAACAAAAAAAAAAACAAAAACTAAAATAAAAGGAATATTTTAAGAGTAAAGATGAAATTAATATTATATATTATATACTAATTTTAATCATTAAAAGTTCACATATTTTGGCAAGAAAGATAACGAAATTGAATCACATTATCCGTTAACGTTCTACAGCACATTTATATTTCAATGTATTATGCCAGGAACTCAAAGTCGATTGTAGATATAATTTGTCCACTTTAAACTTAACAAGTATTTTGAGGTCAATTTGATACGTTAAGGTATGTATTAAGCACAATACTTATGTGGTCCACATTTAATCCGAAAAGTTACTGACTCCATCATACCTCGGGCATAGTTTGTGTTTATCAGATCACCCCGATTTGACTCCACCCCCTAATGACCGATCATAATATTTTAAGCTTATTTAGACTTTTACAAACCTTTTCAAACAATAAAGGTTGAACCATGGACTTACTTGCCAAGTTCGGACTTACGTACCTTCATATAAAGTGTTTAGAACTTACTTGTTTGCCCCACGTTACGTGGTTCTAATACGCTCCTTTTTTGTTTGTTAGTTATCAACATTTTGTGTTGAATTTAAATTCTTTTAAGCACTTTGCAGTTTGTTCTGCTTTTTTATTTTGATTTTTAATATATATATATATATATATATATACATAGGGGTGGGTTATAATAAAAAGAAATAGTTTTCTAGGAAGAGAAGAGTAAGAATCAATCTAGGCCAATGGATTTATGATCTAATGGTTGATATTGGTAGTTTTCAAACTACCAAATAGTTTCCTAAGCTTAAGGATTTATGCTACATAGTTTCTTTAACTCTAAATTTTGTGTTATTCCTACTCTTCCTACAAAACTATATATATATATATAGGGGTGAGATCTAGAGAGAACTCCTTTTAAAGAGAGAACTAGAGAACTACTAAAGAATTATTTTTAACTATTTTAAAAAAAATATTTTGTGATTTATTTTCTTTCCTCCTTCAATAAGATGATATTGATACTAAAAAAAAACCTTGTCGGTGTAGTACTGTAGTGCATATGTGCACTAATGTCTATTTCATATATACAATAGTGTTTTATTGCATATAATACAACACAATTGCATTATCCAATACACACTATTAAATATATGCAAATGCGACACTAATAATTGTATGCAAAACACATTATCGCATATATGTAATACAACACTAATGCACATATGCACTATATCGATTTTTTTTAATTTTTGTATATAATATAACACTATTGCAAATATACAATACAAACAACTATATATATGCTATTCAACACTATTTCAAATATCAAAATGCACACTATTGCACATATGCATTATAAAAAAAGTCGGTGTATTGCATATATGCATTACTCGTTAATTTTTTTTATTTTTATATTTTTTGTGGTGAAGAATAACAACATATAAGAATGATGAAAGAAAAAAAAATTTAAAAAGATTTTTTAATTAAATTAAAAATACTTCATTATTAGTTCTCTAGTTCTCTCTATAAAATGGAGTTCTCTCATGATCCTCTCCCTATATATATATATATATATATATATATATATCAAAGAAAGAATAATTTTATGGTGATCAATCACTAACGGGCTCGCTGATGTAAATGTCATGCTTTAATCAAAAACAAGTATTTTAAAGTCATAAATACTTATAATTGGTATAGGTATGTAAGGTCGTCTCCACAAGAAATTAATGGAAAATGCTAGTGAAACTTATAATTTATTAATTACAATATTTAGCTGACATTCGATGTCAAGCGGTTATGAAAGATATTTTAAGAACACTTGATTACTTTTATAACTGTAAACAATTTTGGGAAAACGATTCACTTTAGGTTCAGGTAATGCGATGCCCAACTAATCATAGATTCAGATAAATTGAATGCGCAGTAATTACTAAACCTAATAGTTGGGTTGTGATGACAAGCGATACCCTAACTGAATTGTTGACACAACTGAACCCGATCTACCCAATTACCAGTTTTATATTATGAAAACCAATTAAGTTTCAATGACTAATGATTATTAGTTCAATGACACAATTATTAACCCTAAATTTTGATGAACTCAAACAGATAAGTGATGCAAGGTATGATAATCAAGACAATAACCGTTTAAAAAATCAATTAACATAAACAAGATCAAATAACAAAACTCAATCAAGTCTTAATCATTGAAACACATAGAACGTGATCGAAGTTAGTTTACACAAAACCCCAGCCTAAAGTGAACACGAAGGTTTTTAGCCTGACATCGGCATAACGAATAACTCGCCTATTTGATGAAAGGATGAAAATATGTTATGAATTGATGAACCAGAAGCTTCGGGATGGTGCAAAATCATCCTAGGGCTTCTCTCTGGTAGCTGGAATGAAAGATATGTCGAATGAGGGCTGAAAACTGATTATATTAAAGTTAGGTCTAATTTTCCTGTCTTGTGTTGGATTGCGTAGCCCTAACTGTCTCTAACATGGTCCTTCGCGTCGCGCGAGGGACAAAATAGTCAGGATTCATTTTGAAGCTTCTTCGCGTCACGGGAAGAAACTCATCCACATCACTTAGCGTCACGAGAAGGAACCTTTTGACAGGGATTTTCCTAGCTTCTTGAATAATGCACCGGGAAACGTGCTGGTCCAGTTCCGCCCTTCTAAGTCTTCGTTCCAAGCCCGTAAATCACCCCGATAAACATCCTTATTGTTTTATAACCTGAAACACATAAACACGCTTGAAGTACCAATGTTCACTCAATATTTAAACTAAACAAAACAATTAATATACTAATATACACGACTTTTACCTGACCATCACTCGTGTATGACTAACTAATAACATTTTTGCCTTTATCGATATGACTTAACATGGAGTCACGTGATTGCTTCATAAAGGTAAAACCACTAGCATAGGCAAATAATTTAGTTTATATCACTTTGACACTTACTCATTTTGCAAGCCTATCTACACATCAAGAAATTACCTTGTTGGCTTTTTATTTACTATTTTCATGTGCTAGGATCATTAAAGACGAGTTCTTATCATTTTCCAAAGGTCGGATCAATTTTTTAAGATTTTATAATTTTTATATTATCCGACTCCTTCTATACACGAGCTCCCTCTAGATGGGAAAACATTTTGGATCATTTTCTAATTTTCATAAATAAGTTTTAAAATATAAGATTAGATATTTTTGGCAAGTCAAGTGACTAATTTATTGTTTTTCTTATAAAAACAAAAGGAAAATCTTTTTGGTAAGTTAAAATTAACTCATTTCTCCCTCTAAAGTTATGACATATTTTAAAAATATTTACAATTTTAAAAACACAAAAAGATAAATAAGACTTGTAAGATCCCGAAATCCGGGTGTCTTATAGTTGGTAATCATTCCAAACAATTTCAAAAATAAAGGTTAAACTTGTTTCTTAAATCCGAAATTTCATTACAGAGTATTCTTGCAGCGACATCAAATTTTTATCCTTAAGACATAAAATTGTAAATTAAATTATTAAAAGATAAATCAGTTTCACATAATTTAAAAATCCAATTCAGAGTAACCTTGTAGTGGAAAAGTCAATGAAACATTCAAACATTATATCTTTTTAAGACAAGAAAAGGTCATCCATGGTTGTGGTTGTCTTAATTATTAAAAATAGAAATGGGCTTCGACTAGAAACATATTATCCTTAAAACAAAAATGTAATTTAAAACATTCCAAAACGATAACATGACGAAGAACATCGACTAGAACTGCCTCGGCATCACGGGTAGTCTTGAGCACCTCCAAGCGGTAATACCATCCACGTGCAACCTGAATGTCATTCTAACATACAAACAAAGTCAGCTTGAGCTGAGTGAGTTCATGTTTTAATCATAAAAAATATTTTAAAAACCAACCAAGGTGTTTAACATATGACTTCCATAATGATATATAAATAACATCATGATAACACATAAATAACATCAATAAATCAATGCATAAACTTTCCTCAATCAAGCACGTAACACGGGTCACACTCCATCAAGTCCAAAACACAAAGTTAAGGACCTGAATAACCTTCACCCCAATGACAGATAAACTGTTAGGGGATTTTACATTCATTCCCCAAGGATAGTACTTCATGTCCTGGAACACATTCACCTTAACCCCCAACAGGGAAATCAAGGAATTTTTACATTAACATTCGACCCGATCACGTCTTAACAAAAACATTCATGTGGTGGCCACACACAAACATAAACATAACATAAACATCAAACTTGCAAACTTACAAGCATAGATAGTAAAAATAACATAAACTATGCAATATCATTCAGATGATTCAAAAGGGTAAAATCGTCATAAAACGTGTATGCTAGCCCAAAACGTAAAACATTTGAAAAGGGGCATCATGAAACTCACCTGAAACGAACCATGCAAATATCACAACCAGATCCTCTAGCTAACCACTCAATAGATCAAACTCCTAAAACGAATTAAACAACTTTCATTAATTAGACCGACACGACTCGTTCAATATACGAGACGTCCTAACGGGTTTGGATTGACCCAAATACACACCCAACATCCATATCCATCTACATCAGCCCTCGGAGTCCATAAATTACCCAAAACTCCCTTTCCAATAAATCATCACCAACGGTTCCCCAAACTATGTTTGTCCTACGTTAAATATGTCGAATACGTGTGTTAACGAACCGATTAACCAACCTCCAACCAAACCATCCCCATTTTAATTATGTTAGACAATATCACAGCCCACCCATCATCATTTAACCTCCCAAGTTGATTTGGTTTGAAAATTCATTCTCTTTTCCTTTAATTCACCAATAACCGATTTTTACGTGTCATTACGATTCGATTAAGGAGTCACCAATCTAACCAGCCCCTATGTCCAAAAAAAAATAATTTTCCTACTGCCCTTACACTATCATGAGACTCCTAAAACTGATCGGGTCGACCATTCTTTCACACAACACCTGAAACACAACAATTACCGATTTCAACACTCAAGAACCATAGAAATCGGTTTTTAACAATTGACCTATCAAACGAACTCCAAAAATCATGAAAATTTAATATGATATACTAGACATACCTGGGAAACTTTTGACACCAAAACTCAAACTTTTGACCTCGGGAAGTGCATCAATCAAAATTAATCTAAAGTTGTCCCTAGTTCAAGAAACGGCTTAATTGACCATCTTCACGACCGAGATAATGGAATTAAAGATCATGAGAGTGTAGTAGACGCCTAAGACGACCTCCACAAGCTTAGAATTGAATTAATATGATCAAAATCATAGGGTTTGGGGCTGGTGAAAATTGCGGCCAGAAGAGAGGGCCGGGGGGGGGGGGGGTGTTAAGGTTTGGTGTTATATTATTGAAATGTTACAATTCCAGTCCCTACACTTTGTAAACTCATCCCCCTTGTCCCCAAACTGATAATAACACTTCTTATACATGTTCAAGAGTCTCTGGGCCCTTAAGAGAAAGCCGATAAATTACTTTACAAACTCTACACTCGTATTATTCGACTTACGAGAATTTTGGGATGTTACAGTTTAATAAAAACAAATCATGGCAAGCGGCTCTACGAGATATAGAAATATGGCACTATCAAATGCTTTTAGAAAACATCTGCAAAGTTGTGGTCAGAGTGGACCATTTCAATACTGACAAGTTTCTGGTCATAACAATCACGAATGAAATGCATTTGAATGTCAATATGTTTTGTCTTAGAGTTTTGGACCAAGTTTTTGACAGCACAAACCACTGCTTCATTATCACACTTGATATGGGTGTTAAAGAAATTCAAATCATAATCTAGTAGCTAATGCTGGATCCGTATCACTTGTGAGCATCAGGCGGAGGTGGCAATGTATTATGCTTCAGCTATGGAGGTAGATATGGTGACCTACTTCTTGCATTGCCAAGAAATTAGTCAGTATCCCAGGAACTGACATCCTCTGGAAGTTGATTTTCTGTCAAGATTGCATCCCTCGTAATCACTTTCGTTGAACGCATGCAACACTAAAGGAGAGTCTTTGCGATACCAAAGACCTAAGCAAGACTTTCCTTTAGATATCGAAAGACACGCTTGACAATAGTTAAGTGGGATTTTTTTGGCCACCTTGATATCTTTCACACTGACAGACATGAAACATAATGTCCGTCCTGCTTGCAATGAGGTACATTAGGGAGCCAATCTTGGACGTGTTGATCGATTGACTTTCCTGATGGATATGGAGCTAACACCGGCCTAGTAGCAATTGTATTGACATGGGAATTGGTATCTTTGAACCCAAACTTCCGAACAATTTCGTGAACGTATATCACCTTCTTGATAAATAGTGTTTGATCAATAGCACATCCTCTATAGCCATTCTTCAAAACATGTTATGTTAAGGTAGCATACTACGCACAAGGTGCTTGATGAATGCCATATAGAGGTTTATCATGACGGTAAACATAGTTTGGACGTTCAGAGTCCTTAAAACCTGGCGGTTGCTTAACATAAATTTATTCTTTTACTTTTCCATACAAGAAGTCAATCTTCACATCCACCTGATACACTTTGAAGTTCATGTATGAAGTTGATGTATAAGAAATTATGCATCTTTTTTGTTCCAAAATATCTCCAAACAAGCTTAAATTTGGCAACAATATTTGAATAAATAACCACTAATGTTTATAATTTCTATCTATAGGTAAATATAGTCCTAAGGAATAAAACAAGCTGAAATATGAAGAAAAACGGAGATAAACAGTGAAAACTAACAAGCCACGTCTCATGGTGAATCAAGACATGGCCATGCCTAGAGCACACAAAGTAAAGACAAAAATCAGGAAGTCAAGACATGACCATGTTAACTAAGATACACCCCATGTTATGGCAATAAGAAAAGAAAAAAATGAAGGTTTCCGAAGAAAACACGGCCATGCCTTCAGAAAAAAGAGAAAAAGACAAAACAGGAAGAGTTTGGACTGTTGTGAAACTCAACACGGCAGTGCCTTGCTTAGCATGATCGTGCTACCCTTGAGTTGTACGATCTGACAAGAGTAATTAATGTAGCAGGACAAAAATGGTGCGCCTTGAGGGTCTTATCAGCCTATAAATTGAATGCTCTTATCCTTCATTTAATGGACTTGAACACCCTTGGAGGAGCATTCAATACTCTTCAACCACTTCCTTTCACCACCATTAATGAGGAAATCAATCCCGTCCATCCAACACTAGAAGATTAAGGAGATTAAGCTTTTGGGATAGGTCATTAGCATCAATGATTAGTCATCCGAATTGGTTAGATTGCTTTAATTTTATCATGTGTGTATCTATTACTTTGACAACTATCATTATATATATTAGTTGCTAAACTTCCAAATTATCATCTTGGCTTATAATGAATCTTACTTAGAGTTTGATAATGTTAGTAAAGCATATGATCGGTTTTTTATTACTAATGGTTGTGTTGCAATTATCAATTGACGAGGAATGTTAAAATACTCTTAAAAGATACCCAAAGTGCTAAGCTTGATGATAAGCAGAGAAATTGCAAGTCTTGCGAAACCTTGGCGAACCTTAAAATAGACACCACGACCCCGGACTTGATGATAAGTCGAGAAATCGCTATTCTTGTGAGGACTTGGTTGATAAATTAAGAATCCTTAAAATCAACCCCCAAACGCCGAGCTTGACGATAAGCCTGGGAACCGCCACTCTTATTAAGGTTTGGGGAATAACTTAAGAAACTTTTAAAGAGCCGCCAAGATTCCGAGCTTGATGATAAGTCAAGAAATCACCATTCTTGTACTGGCTTGGTTAGTGAAAAAACATGAATCTTAATATTGACATGCACCAGATGTAATATTAATAGTGATTGACCATTTTAGAATGAGAACTGTCAACAATGTTGTGGAAACGGATTGTTGGTGTTCATTCAATAAGATCGGTTAATTACTCGTTGAGTGAGTGTGCAACATACCCAATTCAAAGCAACTCTTGAGTGGTTCTATAATTGTTCAAGAGTTGTGTGGGTTAAGATTTTGTAATTCAAGGTTAATCCTCTAAGACTCAACTAATCATAATTGGTATTGTAGGCATAATACAATGGTTATTTTACTAAAGTATCAAGGACAATTCACTTAGTAATTTAAGGGATTGTCTCATCTTTAAAGTGAGTTAACTTATCAGTATTAAAAACCACTTTCTTACATAAGATGATATTTAAGTAAAAGAGGTCGAGAGTTATCTCTTTCTTTAATTATCATGGAATAACTTGAGTAACTATATTATTCTCACATTTAACCACCATAGCAAGCTCAATATCACATGTTTACTAATCAACTATCAAACCTAGTTAAGGGAAGTTTTAACCAAGATGTTATCCTTTTATCTTTGATTTTCTTTCCACCTGAAAATATAAAAACACAAAAATATTGCCTTTTATTTTATTTCTCTTTGAACTTATTTACTAAAAACCAAAACAAAAATGATCTTTACTTCCGGTTAAATAACAGAACGATTAACTCAACAGCTATGACAATAGCGTTGAACCACCCGGAGTACTTCATAACTTCGAAATAAAACTTAGTATCATTCATATGATCGAAATTGTATCCAATTTAATGAACTTCTCGACGGAGTTCCTTTATGTCATATATCCCAATTCCTTTGAATATGTTGATCTTTCAAAATTCAACATAGATCGAAAGATCAGGTTAGGCTTCAACTCTTCCCATTTTCACTCTGAGGCAATGCGTTGGAATGGCTTGAATCCATGCCATCTGCAACTGTCACCTATTGGGGACAGATTGTGGAGCCATTCTGTCTAAAATACGTTCTGCCTGATAAAATTGCCAAGTACCGCGCCAGCATCACTGGATTCCGGATAGATGAAGACGAATCACTACACGCAGTGTGAGAGAGATACAAGAACCTTCTTCGACGATGTCCGCACCATGGTTTGAATAAATGCCTTCAAGTACAAACTTTCTTCGATGCTCAAACTAGCCAAAACAAACAAGCAACTAATCAAGTCACCAGTGGAGATCTCGGAACCAAATCACCAAATGAGGCATTCGAGATCTTAGAAAAAGCTGGCAATGTAACATCCCAAATATTTCGATCCAAATTTGACAACTTAGGAAAGTTGAAGGATCAAAAATAATCTCAAGACCAGTAAAGGAAAAATAAAAGACAAAAATAAAATAATTTCAAGTATGAGAAAAATAAAAATATAAATAAGAAAGTTCAATCCCATATTAAGAAAATGGGGAAAAGAATCCATCCCACATGGAAAGATGTAAGAAAATTGAAGTATTCCACATGGGTGTAAATAAGGAATATAAATCCCATCCCACACGGAAAAGAAGAAAGAAATGGAAGCTCTTTATAAGGAAGAAGTTTTCCATAGTAATATTCTTTTATGCCAAGCATGCATCTAGTGGTCCTAGCGGAGGGTACGTAGCACCCGACACAAACGCGCACGGGCTCGGGCGATGACGATGGCGATGCGAAGGGCGTTGGGCGAAATGTGGCGCACTTCTCTTGATCGCATCGTCGCGAGCCGCTTGAGAGCCACCTTAGTATTTTTGGACATTGCGAGTAGGACCCAGACATGACAAGTTATCAAAGTAAAGGGATTAAAAATGAAAAATCGGATATCTTAACCCATCGCGATACACGATGGGCATAGCCAAGGAGCCATCGCGATGCGCGATGACGTGGTCTGACGAATCATGACGTGTGTACACTACGTGGCAGGCGTTGCGACACGTGGTGCTCTCTGAGCTGCATGAGTCATCGCGATACACGATGACCATAAGAAAGGATTCATCGATTTCTGCTATAAATAGGATGGGTCACGACATTTCACAACTCACACCAAAAACCTTTCTCTCTCTACCTCGTTTTGCGTGTTGAGCATCGTTTGGCGCGTCGAACCTCGTAATCCGTGTCATATACTCGACGTTTCCTCGAAGTGTGTGCCACCCAAAAGTAACCCGACATTCTGCCCGATTTGCGTGCCAAGAAAAGTAGATCAAGAATACCGCGATATTCGTGCAAGTGATGTGGTGCTGCCGAAAGTCTAGATAATTATTAAGCTAAGCAAGGAAGGGTTCTGCCCGAATAAATTATTATTATTATGGCTGAGACCTTAGTCGGGAGTATAGCTTAGACCTTGATCAAGATCTATAAATACAAAGGTCAAGATAAAATAATGTTTCATACTTTCATTAAATTAAGAAATATAATATACATGAGGATATAGTTAAAATATTATTTCTTCATGATTAAGAAAGATAAGTTTTTGCCTACAAGAGGTATAGTAAAAAATAGTGTTTCTTTATGATTTAGAAATCATAAGAATTTATATATCAAGGTTATGGACAAATGACGTTTCTTTTTGAATAAGAAACATATCATAAACATTTCTTCTTGAAAAAGAAACATATCACATGATTAGCAAATAAAGAAAATGAATTCATGTCCAAAATATGTTATTCAAACAAATGATCAATCAAGGTTTAGAGCTATCAAAACCAGACTAAAGGTCTATATCCGGATTAAAAGACGATCCGGATATTTATATAAAACTTTTTTATTATAGGTTAATCATTCATTCATTCACAAATGTTTCAAACAAGATAACCACATCATTCAGAATAGACAATCACAGGTGAATACGTTAAACCTTTTTCAGTCAAGATAAACGGGTTATTTATCTTAAACAAAGACAATCAATATTTATGAGATTACGTGATATCTAACAAAAAGATTTAAGGGATTACGTGATACCTAATTTACAAGATAGAAAATAAAAGCAACTCAGACCGAGTACACATGTGTCTGGATCCAAACATAATTAATCTAGTCTTTCAATCAAGGCTACATGGCCGCAGACTAGAGATCATAATAAAAGTTCTCCAATGGGTGTCAGTTCCAGGAGAACCGTAATTGTGTGTGTATGGCAGTGGCAAATCCTAGAAATAAGAGACGTTTCTGCTGAGATAGTCAAGAAAACTATCTTGTCAGTCAAAGAAATATTTATTAAATGTTATTAGAGTCAACGATTCACCAGCATATCCAATGGCGAAGCTTGGACTGAGGCACCAGGGAGGCCGAGCTCAAAATTTATAAAACATTTCACAAACGAGGGGGGCGGGCTCAAATTTTCGGCCGAAAAAGGCTATACTTACACTTCGCATAAAATTTTTGGCTAAAAACGGGTAAATTTACACTATTGGGCAAAAAACAAGGAGGGTCGGGGCCCCCCCGGCCCCAACTATACTTCGCCAATGGGCATATCGCTGACGTATTTCCCCCCCATATTTCAGGAAATAAAGTTAGTACATGTAGCAACGAATTAGAGCCATTCAAGAAGATAGACAGGTCTAGTTCGTTACACATTCCGTAACAAACTAGACTCCTGCTTCATTACATTACCATAAATAACAAACCGCCTCCTGATTCGTTAAAAATCCTTAACGAATCAGGAGGAAACTTAACTTAATGTCTAGTATGTTAAACATCCTTAACGAACTAGACTGTTCCTTTAACGAACTAACTTAATATAATAATAAATATTACATTAAAATAAATGATAAATACAAAACGATAATTACAAAGACTCGACACGCAAAACCGTGTACTAACAGACACCCCCTCGTCTTGAGCTCTTTGTCTATAAATTACTTGAAGCATTTGGTCTGCCAATCTCTGCAGCTGTGAATACCATGTTCATGACACGCACGAAAAACGCATTGAAATTGCATTGCTCGGTCATAGTCTTCACGACGCTCAATTAATATCTTATTCTTGAATAGCACGTCATTGTCGGTCTTTGTCAAGTTCACGACCCACATCGGATCAATGATCTTTATCAGCTCGGTCTTTAAGCCCTTACCCAACACAATAACGGCCTCACCAGTTCGATTGTCGTAATAACAGCGGTTGAAAGATAAATACATATGTTGATTCAGCATCTTGACCGGTACACGCCTCATTATCTTTGGAGGCTTTACTTTAAGCACCAACTTTCTCCAACCCGTCCTTGGATCAATCTCATCGATGCACTTTCGAATCGGAATCTGTGGCTTGAAAAATTTAAACCCATGGTTGATCTCGAACAGCAGATGTTGATGAAACCAATCTGCATGTCGATTTCCCCCACGGTTCATGAAAGGTCGACACGCGAGGGTACGAACGTCCCAACGCGGTAATGAGAGAACATCGGTAATCTTTGCATAATACTGAATGTCGTTCTCCCATTTAATAATACAGACCTTTAAATCTGAATCATAAAGCCATGAAATAATGTCACCACGCACTTTAGATACGGCTTTAAAAGATGTCATTCGATTTGCTTGAGCGCGAGCGACAGCTTCAACTTTCCGCTCTTTATCCACATACCTGTAAGCATCGATAATCTTACGAGCTTTCGTGTTCCGATAAGCGAACCATCTTTAATTATCAGCAACAGTCGGATCTCGTATAGAATCAAATCTTGTATCAACAACATTCTTGCCTTTTGATACCTTTTCCAGATGATCCTCGGCTTCTTTAACTGTTTCATCATTAAATATTGGAGCACCCTGATCAACATTAGTGTGTTGAAATAAGTCAGGGTATTCCTCAGCAGTCATGTCCTCAGTCTCGATTTCCTCGTCTTCATAAATAAAAGACGTGTTCATCTCAATAGTTGGATCATTTAAGATCTCTTCATCGTTCTCGACCTCCACATCGTCCTCAGCCTCTAACACGGTTAATTCATCATTATTTAGACCCAGCAGTATAGAAATCTACTCTCGTGTTAGAGACCTTTCAACAAATTCTCCTTCTTCAATCTCATCAGCATTAACAATGCTTCTAACCACCCCGTACCATCAACAAAGATGACAGTATTAGCCTTGATCATCTCAATGGGTTTAGCGGCTGTATAATCACGATAAACAATTATCTGCTTTCCCGAATCACCAACTGCACTTGTACCAGCACCAAAGGATGAGCCGTGAGTTTGTTTCGGCTCACTTCCTCCAGTACCCGACGCATTTAGATCTTCATCATCATTCTTAAGCTTCTTCAGTGCGTCGTCCTTGCATGTCAGCTGCAAGATAAGATCCTCTTGCTCTTTTATTTTCACCCCTGATACGTAACAATCTCACGAAGGGCTTTGGTCTCTTTTTGACAAAAGGAGACATAGCTCAGCAAATTCTTCTGATTCTCCATTACGCTCTTGATTCAGACGATCAGCAGACATTTGATTTTCATATAGATGAAGTAAACTCAAAAGCATATTCGTCTGCTGATCCTGAGTCATAGCATGAAACGAGGGAGGGATATGCTGAACAGAACCTTGAGGATGATTGAGCCTCATAAATGAAATATCCATAGGTGGTGGAGGCATCATCATCGGTATCGGAGAAACCACCGAAGTTACAATCATAGGTCTTGGTAATGTAGATAAAATCGATTGAGGGATCATACCAATCCTAGGATCAGCTGTGAGTGTGGTCGTCAACGGAAGTTCCGGAGTGCTAGTAGTAAGCGACACCGCTGGGCGTTAAATAATGGACGACCTTGGAGGCTGGACTCCAAATGATATACCAGCTCCAGCAGTCACTCGACGTTTCGAGGATCCTTCACCAGCTAACTCCTTTCCTTTCCTTTTACGTTGAGCAGCTATAGCAGAAGCTGCCTCAACCTCGGCCTGTTATTGAGCTAAATTTCCACCATCACCACCATTATCACCATCACCACTATTACCATCATTATCATCACCCTCGTTCCCACCTGCTCCTTCCTCACTCTCGGAATCCGAGTCATCGTGGATCCAGCGATCATTGGGAGGACATACATAATCTGGATTAACCAGATAACCAATCAAACGTTTGGTCCATGGAGGATCTTTCATATAAATCTTCATCCTTCGTACAGTGTCAGCAGTCATATGCTAAAGCGGTAGCACATCATCTACTAATGCTTGATCAATAAATAAATTTGGAATCAAATATTGAATAATCAACTGAAGGAATCGAGGATACATCAGGAACTTCTTTCGTTGAATCACCATAAGGCATTGTTCCTTAAGGTGATAGAAAATCAGCTCAGAGAAGTTGAATGGCTTGTTCAGTATCAAAGTAACAAATGCCGATTGTAACATAATCCGACATTCGTCGAAGCCACCTTTAAGTCCTCCTAGACAATGGATTAATACATGCAATAAATACTTGTAAGTGGGACATAATCCTGCCTTGTTATACATAGAAGCTTCAAGGTCACCACCATAGAATACACGACGAAATAGACCCCGAATCAATCTTTTGTCAAACTTACAAGGATTACCAATAGTGTCTCCAAATCGAAGCACCCGTCGAATAACATCAGTATAAAAAATAATATGTGTTCGGTTGATCGTAGCTTCAATGTGGTTGTCGGCTTCAACATACCTAGCTGTATTCCACGACAAAGATCGCTTTAAAATCTCCTTTATCACAGGAACCGGTTTTGATTGGTCCTTGACAAATGATGAAGATTCTGAGATTTCTTCTATCCACAATTTCTCACAACATGACCTTGTTGATCACAAAGAAAACAACTTCGCATGTCCACACGATCATTTTGAGATTTAGCAAAAAACGGATGCCACAGAAGGTTGATGACTCACATTCTTAGTAAAACTCTTGGCCAAATCATCAGACGACACCGATTTCTTTTTCAAATAGAAATCAAGATTAGAGCAGTTTGAAAAACTTTGCAAAGTGTCAGTTCCAGTAGATTTCACAAACTGAACTTTCTTAGCATTTTTTAACACTTGTTTAGCTTTAATCAATGGGTCTGATGTGTTTGATGTTTTGGCACAAGCATACTGACGTTCAAGATCTTGTATCTTGAAGGTTTCATTGTGAAAGACACTTTCAATCAGTTCTGGTTTGATAATGCTAATCGGAATGTCTTTCTCAGTGAACATTGTGTCTATTCCCTTTAATTTAAACACACGGCCAGTTGATGGCTTGGAAACATTAGGATTGATAAAATGCATCAAATCCTCATTAGAAATTTTGGGTTTTTTCGATTTCTTTACCTTCACCGGTTTAACCTTAACTTGTTCTTCCTTTCTCACTTGAGTTGTGTAAGAACCATACACGACCTCCTCAAATTCATGAGGTTCACAAAGAATGTGATTAGAACTTGGAATGTTCTGGTTTTTGTGTATTATTTCGGGTTCAAACACATCCTCAATGATGAATTTATCAACATTCTCAACAAAAACTTTGTTACTTTGCACATGAGGTTTTTGAGTTTGTGGTTGGGCTTTAACATTTTAAGATTTTACTGGTTTAGGTTTGTCAGAAATAACGGGTTCTTTCACAAACATTTCTACTTCTTTTCTAGCAAAAGGATTTGCTTTATAATCATTTTGAAATGGTGGTGGTATCTCAACAAAACATATACCCTTTTTAGAATCTTTTTGCTTACCAGATACTTCGATTATTTCATTTAGCAAAAAGGATGAATTTCTAAATTTTCCCAGATTATTTTTCAACTCAAGAACTTCATTCTCAAGCTCGGTTATCTTAGAACGATGTTTCAAGATTTCTTGAAATTTTTTATCGTTGATACTCATTTTGACAGACAATTCAGCTTTGAGATCATGATTGCTTCTCGACAATGCTTCAATTTTCTCCTTTGATCTCATTTGAGAATCTAAAGATTGTCGATAAGTATCCTTAAGTGAAACAATTTCTTTTACTAAACAATCATTGTGATTTTTCAAAGAGTCTAACTTAGACTTTTTTTTCTCACATTCAACACAAGAAACAGAAGAACTAACCTCATTGATTTTGGTCATCCAAGCAAAAGTAGTTGGAAGCTTTTAACACGAGTCGTCAGAATCAGACTCAATATCATTATCAGAAGATAGCTCACTCCCACTTGCATCTTGGAAATTATCATTTGACCCAAACATAACTAGATTCACTTGATTGTCATTGCACAGCAATCTTTGTGACCAACCATTTTCATCCATGCTGGACAACATAGCTTGTGATCCAGAAGAAGATGGTTTGGTACCAGAAGATTTAGCAGCATCATTTCCATTTTTCCCAGCTGAACTTCGATCTTGATTTCTAGAACCATTATACTCCTTCTTTGGTTTATCACATTCTTTGGCAAAATGACCAAACTGTTGACAATTATAACACTTAACTTTCAATTTATCGAATCCCAACTTCTTGTTTAATGATGGAAGATCTTTGCCAGTTTGTTTCATAAACTTTTTCTCCTTTCTGACGATCATTGCCATATTCCATTTTAAATCCATGAGTTCCAAATCATCAGGATCGATTTGGTGATAATCTTCATCAGTTAAATCACTTGTGGAAATTTTAATACCAACCAAATTCTCATAAGAAGTCATGAAGGCAGACAAAAAAACAAATTTTTGTTCAGCCTCCTTCATGTTCACATTAGGTTGTGATGAGAATTGATTTGCAATAGTTGAATTTCCAGACCCTCCAGAAGAACCAGAGGCACCAGGTGACCCAGAATTTCCAGCAGTGTAGAAACAAGCACGTGGATCACTATAGATAGTTGTAGCATTGTCACTTGCATTTTGTGTAACAAATGCGGTGATTAGAGAAATTGTTGAACTCAAAGGCATACTTCCACCATAAAAAGCTGGATCTTGATTTTCCGTAGAAGACTTTTGACACCTAAGATCATATTCACGAGCTTCGATCTTTTGCATGAATTCAGTCATAGTCAAATCTTCATTACTGAAATAATTATTTTCTTTCAACACCATTAAGAAAGTTGAGTAAGAACTCGGTAAAGCACTCTTGATGGTATCAATTTTATCACTTTCAGAAGGTTCCATCTTCATCTTATCCATTTCGGCTATCAGATGATTAAATCGTGTTGTCATTTCTTCGACAGTCTCACCTTTAAGTAAGTTAAAATTTATAAATTGAAACTTTAACATCACCTTCTTGCTTTCTGCAGTGTTACCCATACTCCTCATACGAATGTGTTGAAATAACGAAGCACAAATCTTGATGCTACCAACTTGATGAAATATGTTTTCAGGTAATGCCATTGTAAGAGTTGAGTATGCTTTCGTTTCAATTTCTAAAGCCTTCTTTTCTTCTTTAGAGTATTGTGAAATGGCTTTAGGTGTGAATCCAATTGTTACATCTCCAATCATTGGAACAGTATACACTTCATCCAAACAGTAAGAACAATCAAGGTGAACAGAACCAAGATGAGCACGAAAACAAGGTTCCCATTTAGCAAAGTCACTAAATTTCATCAATCGAGGACACTTGGAATGAGATCCAATTTCAGTGTCCATTTGTAACATTTGTTGCATGAGCACATTTTGACAAGCTAGCGCGTAAAAACCAGCCATCTTGATAAGTAACAAGACAATAAAACTTCAAGTGTTAATCTTGAAAATATATTAACAAATTGGGAACAGTAAGGTTAACAAATTGTGAATAGTGTTTAACAAATTAGAAATATCACGAATTAACAATTGTCTGTGTAACGAATCTGGAACAGTGTCACACGAACGGAGTCAACAAATCAAGTCAAATTGACAAATCAGTTTGACGAAATAGGTTACAAATCAGGTTAACAAGACCAGATTCAAAGTAACGAATCAAGGTAGCGAATTACTAAGTTTACTTAACGAATCAAGTGACGAATCATTAAGTGAAATCTTAACAAATCACAATGTCAACTCAACGAATCAGATAACGAATCTCTAACTCAAAGTAACGAATTAAGATAACGAACTTGCTACAGTTGATAACAAATCAACTATAATGAATCAGTTTGTTAAAACGTTTATAACAAACTCAGGCAACTATTCCCACGTGGCAAAAGTTTGTTAGATTTGAGGCTAACGAACCAGCCTCGTGTCTGACGAATTGAAGAACACGAAGAAGCTTTGATGATGAATTACCAATAGGATAACAAATTGATTAAAGTTAACGAATCACAATAACGAATTAGTTAAAGATATAGCGAATCTTCAACAACAGATGAAGATCTTCAAATCTTCATCTGAATTTCCAGATTTCTGGAAAAAGATGAACACACAAGAACCAACATCAAATCGGTAATACTCCCTCAATTCCACACTAAATCGTACACTCTATAGCTCAAATCAATTATGCACTCATCGCGAATCCGAATCAACACATCTCGTAACCAATTAACTTACAATCAAATCCAATTTAACCAAACTTATACCCTGTTTCGGCCAAAACTCAGATCCAATCTAAATCAACACATATCCAATTCAATTTCCAATTCCAGATCACAAAATCTTTCCAATGCCTTATCAAACCACAATCCAACCAAACTCAATCCATATTCCACCAAATTCACACTGAATTTGATTAAATTCAAACCGAAAACTAAATAATACAAAACTTATACTTATCAGTCCTTAATTAACAAATTAACACATAAATCAAGAGCAATCGAATCCCCGAAAGCTCTGATACCACTTGTTGTAGCCTGAGATCTCATATCTAAAGCTTAATACACGATTAACGGATCTAGTTCATCATTACTCGTACTGATTATATGTTATGTAAATATTAGTATTAGTTGTATATTGGTGTATATATAGATTAAAGAATAGATTAACTAGATGAAGTTTTGATCGAGAGGAAACTTGGACAGCAATTCAATATATTAACTAAAAACTTCAATTAAACAGAGGATAACACCTCTATATATAGAAGACAGGTCTAGTTCGTTACACATTATGTAGTGAACTAGACTCCTGTTTTGTTACATTACAATAAATAACAAACCGCCTCTTGATTCGTTAAGCATCCTTAAGGAATCAGGAGGAAACTTAACTTAATGTCTAGTTCGTTAAACATCCTAAACGAACTAGACTATTCCTTTAACGAACTAACTTAATATAACAATAAATATTACATTAAAATAAACGATAAATACAAAACGATAATTACAAAGACTCGAGACGCAAAACCGTGTACTAAAAATCGTAGAATGTGATTTTGTAAGTCGACAAAATAACACTTATGGCACCAATTAGGACCCTGGTAGGAGAAACCATCCGAACTTCAGCTGGAGGGATAGAGCTAAAGCCTTGTCGGGCTTTGATAGAAGACCCTTCAATCAAAACCAACCCTATCAACCTAAACCTCCATACCAGAGCCAAGGTACAAATACTAGCCATCAATCAAGTTGTGGATCTACAGTGGAGACACTGCTAAAGCAACTCATAGCAAGTGCTGATGCTTCAAACAAAATTGACCGAGGACCGATTCCTGAAGAATGAAGTGGAGCTAAGGAACCAAAAGGCTCCGTTGCAAAACATTAAAAATCAAGTAGGTCAGTTAGTCCAACTACTGTCTGAGAGACCAACTAGAAGACTCCTTAGTAACATCATTACCAATCCCAACACTCAAGCCAATGCCATAACCCTTAGAAGTGGCAGAACTGCCATAAACAATTCGCGGGTCATAACTATCCAATCTGAAGGTGAGACTGAGGTTATTGACACACCCGACACTCAACCTATTCCTAAAACTGTCAAACAATCTGTGAAACCATATATTCCACCAATTCCTTATCTAGCTCATCTGAAACAGGAAAAGATGGAGGCACAATACGACAAATTTCTAGAACTCTTTAAGCAATTGCATATTAACCTTCCATTCATAGAATCTATTTCACAAATGCCAAAGTATGCAAAGTTTTTGAAAGAAGTTCTATCCAACAAAAGGAAGCTAAAAGATTTATCCCACGTGAAACTCAATGAAGAATGCTTTGCCATTCTCCAGATCAAGCTTCCAAAGAAGATGACTGATAGGAGCCAACATTAACCTCATGCCTTATACGGTTTTCTACAAGTTAAGACTAGGAGAACCTACTCCAACCCATGTGAGCATTCAGCTAGCAGATAGATACGTGAAATACCCATGATGCATAATTGAAAACATATTAGTCAAAATCGACAAGTTTGTCTTTTCAATTGACTTAGTTATTCTAGACATAGATGAAGACACTTCTGTACCCCTTATATTAGGAAGACCATTCTTAGCTAATTCTAGAACACTCATAGACATTTGCGTCGGCAAACTCAAGCTTAGGGCAGAGGACGAAGAAGTAACTTTTGACATAGGAAAGTCAATGAAACACCCGTAGTACATAGATGATTCTCATACTTCCTGGATATGTGCGAATCAAAATTGTGTTGTTAACTAAGGAAAACAATTGAGAAAGAAGCATGTGACACGAAACTGATTGAAGAAAAAGTGCATGCTGTCAATATAGAAAATTAAGTTGTGGAGGAAGAAGAAAGCAACTCCGAAGAAACATTTGAAGAAGTAGATAGAGATATAGAACCTAAAGCCAAACCCTCTGTTGAAGATCCACCTACTTTAGAACTTAAGGAAATACCCAAACACTGGAGTATGATTTCCTCGAAGGAAATTCTCAGTTTCCTGTTATCATATCCTTTCCGAACTCTCAAGCGATGAAAAAGAAAGACTTCTAGAAGTTCTTAAATCTCACAAAAAAGCCATCGCTTGGAAAATTATGGACATCAAAGGCATTAGCCCGTCATTTTGCACTCATAAGATTTTAATAGAAGAAGACTTCAAACCCGTAGTGCAACATCATTGACAACTGAATCTGGATATGCAAGACGTGGTGAAAAAGGAATTCTCAAACTGCATTATGCAAGATTGATTTACCCCATATACGATTCTCCATCGGTAAGTCCTATTCAAGTAGTCCCGAAGAAAGAAGGACTGAAGGTGCTCACCAGTGACAAGAACAAGTTGATTCCTATGAGAACTGTCACATGATGGCGAGTTTGCATCGACTATCACAAACTCAAGGATGCCACAAAGAAAGATCACTTTCCTCTCCCGTTATTCAATCAAATTCTCCAGCTTCTATCAGGAAAGATGTACTATTGTTTCCTTGACGGATTCTCCGGTTATTATCGAATTTTGATATCACTCGAAGATAAAGAAAACAAAATATTCACATGTCCCTGTGGAACATTTGTATACTGACGAATGCCCTTTGGACTTTATAATGTTCCAGCTACCTTTCAAAGTTCATGATAGCTATCTTTCACGACATGATTTAAGATTCAATGGAAGTTTTAATTGACGATTTCTCTGTCTTTGGCAACTCCTTCAATATATGTCTTAAAAACCTGAAAAGAATGTTAACAAGATGTGAAGAAGCCAATCTTGTGTTAAATTGGGAGAAATATCACTTTATGGTTAAAGAGGGCATCGTTCTCGGGAATAAGATATCTTAAGCTAGATTAGAAGTGGATAGAGCCAAAGTAGAAACCATTTCAAAACTTCCACCACCTGCATCTATTAAAGCTATTCTAAGTTTTCTTGGCCATGCAGGTTTGTATCGCCGTTTCATCAAAGACTTTTCAAAATAGCTCTACCAATGACAAAACTTCTTGAAAAAGATGCTCCATTCATATTCTCTGAAGAATGTTTCGGTGCATTCCAAATTATGAAGAACAAACTCGTAGACGCTCCAATCATGGTAGCCCAAGATTGGACATTATCATTCGAACTTGTGTGTGATGCAAGTGATTTCACAGTTGGAGCAGTCTTAGGGCAAAGGAAATATAAGCATTTTCATCTGATCTACTACTCAAGTAAGACACTTAATGATGCTCAAGAAAGTTACACAACTACCGAGAATGAGCTTCTGGTTGTAGTCTTCGCTTTCGACAAATTCCGTTCTTATCTTGTTCTTTCAAAAACCATTGTTTACACTGATCCTGCGGCAATTAAATATTTGTTCACAAAATAAGATGCTAAATCCAGCCTAATCCGATGGATATTACTTCTACAAGAATTCAACATCGAAATCAATGACAAGAAGGGTGCTGAAAATGTTACAGCTGGTTGTCTTTCTCGTCTAGAATGCCCAACTTCACAAGAAAAATCAGGGAGCAAGATAAACGACAATTTTCTCCATGAATTTCTCATGCATATCCAGACTCTTGAAGGAAAATATCTTTGGTTCGCTGATATCGCAAACTATAAAACTAGTGGAATCATTCTCAAAGGAATGACATATCAGCAAAGGAAGAAAGATACCAAAGAAAGAACTTCGCTAGGATGCCGTTGACATACTTCGTCTGGTGAATAAAGATACCATCAGGTAACTTCTCCACTTGAACTTCTAGGTAAAATTTCATCTCCCCCATTGCACTCATCTCAAACATTGACTTCATTACAGCTTCAAATTCTTTGCACGGACAATCGTAGGCTGACCTAAAAATGATACCATCCACATAAAATTGAACGATAAACAGATATCTGTCCACCTCCTTGGTAAACAATGTACAATCGGCCGTTCCTTGAATAAAGTGATTATCCAACAGATGTTGAGATAATGTCTCATACCAAGCTCTCGGGCTTGATGTAGACCATTTAAAGCTTTTCGAGTAGGTACACCTTATCTTTGTGGATCGGATCGACAAACCCCGGTGTTGTCCAACGTAGACTTCTTCACCAAGTTTCTCATTAAGGAAAGCATACTTGACATCTAGTTGATAAACTTTGAATTCCTTCCACGAAGCGAATGCAAAGAAATATTCGAATTGCTTCAAGTCTAGCTACGGGAGAGTAGACTTCATCGTAGTCGATTCCTTCTTGTTGATTGAAACCGAAAATGACTAACCAAGGTTCGTTTCTAACAATTATCCCATTTTCATCACACTTGCACTTGAATACCCGTTTGGTATTGATACACTTTTTGTATTCGGGCAAATCAACAAGCTTCAACACACCCAATTTCTCGAATTGTTGCAATTCTTCTTTCATAGCATTAACCCAGCTTTCTCCGGTTAACGCTTCCTTGTAAGTCTTCGGTTCACTTTGTGAAATGAAACATTTAAATGAGAACCGATTTTGTAATGGAGAGACTTTTGTGTAGAAACACCGAAGGCTTTGATTGATTTTACTTCTCGTTCGAACCTCTTTGTTTAAATCTCCAACAATGTTTTCCTCATGATGTTATGGCACGTTTCGAGGAACAACATTGATCGAAACAGTCACATCATGTGGTAGATGAGTGACATTCTCTTCATCATTCACTACAATTGAACTTGGAGCAGATGATTAAACCAAGGATTCAATCACATCATCATGATCTTCTCCATCATCTCAAATAAAGGTGTAAAGGAGTAGCAACATGACTTTCTTCAAACATTGATTCTTGATGATTAGGTTCAACATTGAATAATGGAATTTCGGGTGTAGACTCCTCTGCATAGCTATCATCCAAATGTTGTTGAAACAATGAAGACACAACTCCATCATATAGATCTTCATCAGGAATATTGAAACATTTGCACATGTTATCATAATCAAACATTCAAGCATCTCCTGGTTTCTAAGTTGGAATATTATATCTTTGGCAGTCAACGCGTTGTACTTTCACTATCCGGTTTATGCTTGGAAGAAATACACATTTCAAAGGAATAGAATATCCCATGAAGAATCCCTCAACAAATTTTGCATCAAACTTTCTATCAGGATCTAGAACCGTGCATTGTAACCCAAAAGGTTCAAGCCACTTCAAATTTGGTTTTCTTCGGTTCAGAAGTTCAAAACAAGTTTTCCCAAATTTCTTCATGGTAAGAACACGGTTAAGAGTATAACATGCAGAGGCCACAATTTCAGTCTAAAAACTAACATGTAGCTTTGAGTTAGCTAGCATGGCTCGTGCAATTTCAGTAAAAGTTCTATTCTTTCGTTCAGCGACCCCATTTTTTTGTGGAGTGTAGGGTGCACTAAACACATGAAGAATACCATGTTCACTGCAGTATTGAAGCATCTTGTTGTTCTTGAACTCGGTTCCATTATCGCTTCGAATTCTTCTGATCGAAAGATTGTACAGCTTCTTGGAAAGAATCATTAAAATCACCAATGTCTCGTCTTTTGATTCCAAAAACATTGCCCACGAGAACCTTGAATAAACATCAGTAACCACTAAGCAATAGAGTTCACCAGTGATACTTTTGACATTAACAGGCCCAACAAATCCATGCGGACTCTCTCGAAAGGTAAGTTGATAGAATTAAGTCCCAATGTCGGATGAGACTCCTTCTTTTTCTTTCCCTTTTTGAAACTCAAACATTCCTCGTTTAGATGAAAAAAATTTTACATTCACACCATCAACTAATTGATTATGAACCAAATAGTTCATCTTTCACACATGAATGTGTCTCATTCTCCTATGCCACAAAATAGATTCCTTCTCTCATGATTTGGATACGAAACATTGAACGGTTCGTTAAGAATTAGAAGCAATGCTCATGTTGAGAACACAAATGTTATTCTCACGAGGTGCTCGCATCAATATCCATTCATCAGGTATCTTGAATCCAGGTTTCAAGATCATGCACTCCTTGTTCGTGAAGTGAGTTGAAAAGCCTTTATCACATATTTGAGAGATACTCAAACGATTGTTCTCCAGCTTGGTGATGTAGTTGACCTTGTCGAACATAACCATGCCATTAAACAATATTCCCTCTCCAACAATTGGACCTCCTTGATTTTCTCCTACAAACGCGAAATAACCTCCTCAAATTGATTTGACATCTTTCGGCAAATGAAGAGTATTGGTCTTGTGTCTAGAAGCTCCACTATCTATTATCCAACGTGAATCATTGGATCTTGAAAGCCCTGCACATCAGGTAATCAGTTTAGTTGTTTGAACATTTCAGACAACTCATACTCCAAAAATTCATCAAATTCACAATTAGATGACACATTATCAACTATTGAACTCACATTAGAAAATTCAAACTTATCATCAAACACATCAGGTGACTTGGCTTGTAAATCAATAATTTTAGTTTTAGCCACCAAATTTTGACCCACGTAATTTTTCTTCACATAAAACTTGTTACTTTTTGCTTGTGAAGTTTCCCCAATCTCAAACACACTCTTGATTGGAACAACCTCCACCTCTTTTTTGAGAATTTGTGCCGGGACAAATTTCGGTGGAGTTGTTTGTCTCACTTTTACAGGTTTTAAAAAAGTTTTCTTAACCCTTTGGGAACATGATCATGCTTCAATCGATTAGAGGATGCATAGAACATGTGCCCTAACTCGTTAATATTAAAGAACCTTCTCCGGTCAACTACCATTTCAACCGGTGAATTTTGATTCACAACTCGATCATGTTCTTCCATTTGCTTGGAAGATTCTTGATTAATTTGTTTTATAAAAATTGTTTCCTTTTCAGATTCAGAAGTTACATCTTTTACAAAGACAATCTTTTTGAAAGCATCTTTTGGCTTAGCCCCGTTAAAATCAACACTTTGCCTACTATAATAAAAACTTGTTTTAGAAAACCTCTTAGACTCGATCTTAGGTTCATGCACACAAGTCTTACATTTAACACCTTTATTAGTCAAATCAGCACACAACACATTCTCAACAACTTTTATGCATACTTCACTTTCACAATCTGAACTATTAACAGATTTCTCAAATTCTACATCAATTTACGCAGCCAAAAATTTCTTAGGATCATTTAGTGGAGTGTTAACTTACACATTTATCGCCTTAACAAACCTTTCGGGTTGTTTTGGAACTTAGGAATTCCAAATGGGAGGCGGAACATAATGATAACCCAAGTCATTTTTCTTATTCCCAAGACCAAAACTAGTTTGTTAGGGAATAATATGATCAAGCACATATGAAGATGCATTATAACTTTTAAGCTTTTAATCAACACGTTCAGTTTCAATCTTGATAAATTGTAACTCTTTCTTAAGAGCGGCATTCTCATCAATATGTCGATTGATGTTAATCTATTTATCCTCAACAGTATGTTTAAACATGAGAATTGTTTTCTTGTAAAATCCAAGGTTTTCTCACATTTCTATAATTTATCATAAGCCTCTTTTACTTTGTGAAATCTTGAAAAAGGTCATCATAGTTTTATTTAAGTGTTTTAATTTTAAAATCCTTAAGTTCACACTCTTCATAACATATCTCACACTTATCACGTTTAAACACATTAGTTTGAGAATCTACCTAGTTTGCTATAAAAGCATGTTGATAAGTCAACTCAGCTTCAACTAGTTTCTCATCCTTTGTTGATTCAACATCTTGAACTTGAATCTTGATAGCCTCTTCTTCAATATCTTCCTCCCCGAAGCCAATTTTTCTATGTGACATTTCTTCTCCATGAAACCAACCTGCAAAACTTTCAATAATATCATGTGGAAAACTATATTGAAAAAATCAGAAGGGATATGGTGAATCTTGTTATAAGATTGAGGTTCAGATTCTACACAACAATTTCATCAAAAATATCTTCAATGATGACATTATCTTCAATAGCTTTCACCTCTTCAATCATCACATCCTCAACAATTATCTCATCAGCAACAGTTTCAACAACATACTCCTTGATCAGCTAAGCTACATTTTCTTGTTGCACATAGTTGTTCCAGTTGAACCTCTCATCAAGTTGTAACAGCTCAAAGTTTTATATTATTTTAAATTTCGTTACCCGACCCATTTATACGTTCGGGAAATTTTATCAATAAAGTTATCGCATTTATCGAGTAAACTAATTATTATAATATTATTATTATTTACTTATTTAAAATATATATATATCTTTCAAGATATAGCAAAAACTACCCTAAACTAAACTATTGTCCAAGTTTGTTTCCACTTCCTAACCTCAAGGACTAAAATGCAAAATCTGATTTATTATGATCACCTTAATCCGTTTACCCATATCCATGCCCCAAACCTGCAACCTGTAGACTCGTTTAGTTAATTTGGACCTCAATTCATAGCTTAAACATGGAAATTAGAACAATAATATAATTCCTCGTCTTTAAATCAGCCTACCGACGTTTTTGATTTGGAAACAAGGATCAATTTATATACGATTTGATTATATTATAAATCGTCCATAACCTAGATTATTATTATACATAGTAGATGCAAAAAAATGCAATTGATCGCACACACACAATCACGTTAACAGCGCCAACCAAAGCCCTAACACTAATTGTCCAAAATCATGTCCAAAATCCCCTGTTCGTAAATGTTTCTGGCCCTCGGGTCTGCTTGCTATTTGCCTTCGATCCAGCATCGTTTACGGTAATTATATTACGCATCTTGTTCGCGCTGAATCATGTTACATTAACCCTATAATCAATTAAGCAAACATACAACCGATCGATCGAATTGCATTTCTAGGGTTAAGTTAAATTGAGGTTATACCAGTTTCAATATTTGTTAAATTTTTTCCATCTCTAACCAACTAAAATGCCTAACACAGTTGGCTAGCTGCGTATGTGCGTTCTCCTTGCTGAGTCGGCCACTGGCGCGGGTTCGAGTCCCGGCCACCCCCTTTTTTATTTTATTTTCTTGTTTATTGTTGTATGCATATTAATGATTTCTTTTTTAAGTGTTATTATTAATATTTAATATAAGATAAACATTATTTATTAAACCAACATCTTGAAATTTATTGTTTTTGTAAAATCTCATTAAAATATATTTTTACGTATATATATATATATATATATATATATATATATATATATATATGTATGTATATATATATATATATGTATGTATATATATATATATGTATGTATATATATATATATGTATATATAAATAAACATGTATGCATTATAAGTATATTTTTATAATAGTAAACCATATTCTTTTTATTTAAAACCGACACTTTAATTCACGTTTCTTGTCGTTGGACGTTTTTATAAATTTGCTCATATTTATATTATATATATATTATATTTAATAAACTTATTAAATAAAATTTTTCTTAAATGATTTAAACAAAATATTTACTTATATATTACTATTTTATTTATTCAAATACTTAAAAGTATATCTCACTTTATATTTAATTAAATCATTTTATTTAATTTGCATATTTCAATCATTTATTTATTTAGATTTTATAATTTCAAGCATATCTTATTTTATTTAAGTATTTAATTATATATTTTGTTTAATGATAATTAATGGTGATTTTATAATTAATAAGAATAATGATTTTAGCAAATCAATTCAACCGTTCATTCAATAACAATTCTAATCACAACATAACTCTAATCACACCGAAATTTTAATTCATTACATCATGTTATATCTTTATAATTAATCTTATTACCATTATTTAACTAGGAATCCTTGACGGTATATCCCGAAAGATTTATCTTTCTCTCATCATCACTTGTAGTTCGATCATCCGATCAGGTGAGTATCTCACTCCCCCTTTTAACTCATTTTTAACCGTTTTGGGGACATATGCGTTCTATTTATTTTATTACTATATATTACTCAACTTGCAACTATTGTCACTTGTGCTTAACAATTTATACCTTACTTGTTTATGTGCTTACTTGCTTTATATGTTTTCGCATTCGGAGAGGTCCAACATAATCTCAGTCTAGTATGATCATACAACCGCCGTAGTGGCCGGCGTCCGACGCATTAACAATGGTTTCACCGATACCCCATTTTTGGTAACCAATGCCCATTCGCATGGCAGCGGTTTAGCCCTTTCTTTCTGGTTTGATTTATTTGTTTATATGCTATGGTTAAATTGCTTGTCTCACTTGACACAGTTTGCTATCTTATTTATTATTATATAAAATCATGAAAATTTGGTGTTTTACTCACTCAACCTTTTGTTGACAAAACTATTTTATTTTCAACGCATATGCAGGTCATCGTATGATGTAGTTGAAGTTAGAAGATCGTTTAAGGACTTATGCTAGAAGAAATTCAATAAGACAATTAATTTTATGATTTTGATTTGTGTTTGTTTTGAGATATTGTAATGAATAATTTTTTTATTTGAAATTATTAAATAGATATTGAAACTTATAATGTTGCATGATAGTAACCTTGTGAGCTGTGACAATCACTTCATGCCCCGGCATTTCCCGCCGTAGGTTAGGGTGTGACAGATTGGTATCAAAGCCGAAGGTTTAAGATAGGTCGTTAGTGGTGCCTTAGTAACATGCTTAGGATCCCGATACGTGCTTATTTGTTTACCTGATGTGTTCTATTTGATTGTTTACAACTTACGTTATTGCCTTGCTAGATTAGAAACTAATTTAATTGCTTAGTTAACTGTTCATTTTATTGTCATGCACACACACACACACAACTCCGAAGCTATGCTTCACTCTCAAAATATTTTATTACTCTGAGACTATGTCTCATTCTCAAATCATTTTTATAACTCTGAGGCTACGCCTCAACCTTAAAATATTTTTATTTATTTTTATTAGATTGCCTTTTATTGTCGGGAAGTTCCCTAAGAATTTCCTAGCTTTGTCTTTGCTCTTTTTTACTTAAAGCTAGTGAGTGTGACAAGATTCCCCGCCATAGTGGAAATTGTCATGCGACCGACACTTTAAGCGTTTAACGTAATCGGCTAAACAGTTACACCCTTTATTGTGTTTTATTGTTTTAAATGTCTAGTTAACTTTCTCACGGATCCTCTGGAAGGGAGGTCTACTTTAAGACCAGCTTATATTCTTTTGTTCGGATGGGAATGGGGGAAACACGCCTGTGTGGATCTTACAGGAGTGTCTCCTCTTATTGGGCTCAGGGACCGTGGGTTTGTTGTGGGGCAGGCTGCGTTGAAGGCTGAATCGAGCAAAGTTGTTAAACACGAGAAAGCTTGTTTAGATAATCAACATGTCTTTCTATCATTCACCTTTGATACATTTGGTTTTCTGGCCCCAGAGGCTGTGAATTCTTTGAGTAGGGTTCAACATGTCGTACACGGAACCTCTTCAACTCCTAGGTCCCAAAGCTTCATTTTTAGCAGGATTGGCTTTGCTATTCAAAAGGGGGTTGTGGCGCAGCTTGTTGCCCGTTTGCCTGCCACTCTATTGTAATCGTTTTATAGTAAATTATATATAAAATATGATATAATTCATTAAAATGTCTAGTCAGGTGTAAAACCCATGGGACGCTATGGACACGCCAACTGTACATTTGCACAATTCGTTATATTTGCGATATTTTGTTGAAACATTATTATCTGTGGTGGTACACAAGATTTTTCAACTACTTATTCTTGAGTTTGTTTATTTGTTATTTAGTTTGGTCGGTCAAATCGCCATGTAACGCTCATGGGCCGACAAACTCAATTGATTCGTTGATTCGTTAATTAAGTTGGGCCATTCAAATTGCCATGTAATGCTCATGGGAGGCCGAATAACACATTTGTTTTGGTTTTGGTATGATAATAAGTTGGGGAAACAAAATGCCATGGAAAGCTCATGGGATACCCAACACCTCAAAGAAAATTCGTTAATTGTTTTATTTGTTTGATTTTGTACGAACCAATTTATGATTTGATTTAACTATTCAATTATTCTATTATTCTATTATTAAACTATTCAATTCCTTATATCAAGATCTATTGATTCGATCTTGTAACATCCCGAAATTTCCAAAATGATATTAATTATATTACTTAATAATAGAGGGAAAGTTTACTCGGGTTATCGGGAAATAAATAAATAGAGTAGGAGTTGGTATGGGTCGGGCTAGTGTTGGGTAATGGATATGGGTTATGGACTTGGGTTATGAAAGAAGGAAGGAGAGTCCATGGGCTTAAGCCCATGATCCCTAAATATAAATACCATTAACCACCATTTAATCCTCATTCTTACATATTCCATACACCACCAAAACACACACGACCCGAACCAAGATCCGAAGGCAAAAACCCGAGCTTGTTGGTGCTGGAATGTTGTGACGGACCAAAACAACATCAAGGCTTCCGTGTTCGTAGTTCGACTCGTTCAAGGTACGTTTATAGTTAGAAATCGTTCGTGTAGGTTCGGGTTAATTTGAGAAATGATAGATCTGAGTTCGTATGGTAAAAACGAATCCAACAAAGCTAATCTTACTGAAAATGGTTATGATTTGATGGGTTAATCGATTGATAAAAAGAACCCGTAACCTATATGCCTAAATCGCACCCTTTAAACATCGATGTTAGGTCGATTTGATGGTTAGGGTTTGTAGGCGCTGGTCAGACGATCCCGTGGGTACCTAAATCGAGTTATTTGGTTAAGAAACGAAGGTGATTAAGGGATTTAAGAACGAACAGTAGCTGCAGACGACAACTTCGCCTGCAAGCTAAGTTCGCCTGATGAACTTCGCCTGCAAGCTAAGTTCGCCTGATGACAACTTCGCCTGCAAGCTAAGTTCGCCTGATGACAACTTCGCCTAAAGCCAAGTTCGCCTGATGACAACTTCGCCTAAAGCCAAGTTCGCCTGATGACAACTTCGCCTAAAGCCAAGTTCGCCTGATGACAACTTCGCCTAAAGCCAAGTTCGCCTGATGACAACTTCGCCTAAAGCCAAGTTCGCCTGATGACAACTTCGCCTAAAGCTAAGTTCGCCTAAGGTTTAACTTCGCCTAAAGCTAAGTTCGCCTAAGGTTTAACTTCGCCTAAAGCTAAGTTCGCCTATGGTTTAACTTCGCCTAAAGCCAAGTTCGATTAGAGAAGAGATTAAAACGATAAGTAAAAGTAAGCTAATACTAGGCCACCAGATTAGATCAGGCGAGTATTGATACGTGTAACTTATACAGTCAGCCGAGCACAGTTAAAGAAGGGATTTACACCTATCAGAGGAAGAAGCGGAGTTCAGGTGAGTTTCTAGCCCCATTCCTTGTTATGTTTTCGGGGCTGTGTGCATACTCGATGTGTTGTTTATACATTTATCCTAAGTGATAAGTGTATGCCATATGTGATATATGTGATGGATATGAATGATTGCTTGTCGGTACGCGAACGATCTTCGGATATTGCGCGTACTGTCAGGTTAAAAATAAGAGTACGAATACTATATATCGAAGATGTATGAATATTACAAATGAATACTTGTCGGGGCGTGAACGATCTTCGGATATTGCACGTAACGACAAGGGGTATGGTTGTTAAATGAAGGTTGTAGAGAACGCCTAGAGTGTTCTTATGCTATAATGTAATTATTGTATATGTGAAGTATGTGTATACAGGTACACGAATGGCATGTGAGTTCTACGTTCGACATAGTAAGTTAGGATGGCAAATACCTCTAACTTCTGTTGGACATAGACTTGGCCGGTGATGGCGTAGTTAAGGACCGCGAGTCTTATACGTGATGTAGATGATAGATGTAGACGTAGATAGGGACGGTGGGCCTTATACGTGTTATAGGAGATAGACGCCAACGTAGATAAGGACTGCGGACCTTATACGTAACGTAGATAAGGAGTGCGGACCTTATACGTAATATAGATAGGCGTCAGCACAGGAAAGGACTGTGGACCTTATACGTGCTTTAGCATAGGGGAGGACTGCGGACCTCGTACGTGCTATGAATTAGGTTGCAACATAGGGAAGGACCGTGGACCTTGTACGTGTTGTGGATGTATGATGGTATAGGGAAGGACCGCGGACCTTGTACGTACCATGAATGGTGAACATAGGTAAGGACTGCGGACCTTTTACGTGTTCACGATCGTGAGTACAGGTATAGACGGCGGACTATGAACGTACTCTCGGTAGACTGAGGTTAGTGATTGTAGATATGTATGTATGTATGGTAGCAAGTATGTATGTAGAACAGAAGGGTAACTAGTGAAGTATGGATATGTATCTTCGGATATGTATGTATGTGTTGTGTTGTATGGCGTACGATTAACTAGAACTCACTCAGCGTAGCTGACTTTTAGTATGCACGTAGGTGAGTAGGATGAGGCAGCTCGCTTGAGGAGACACGTGGCACTGAATAAGAGGCTGGCATCGGAAGACTCAAGACGTTTAAGTTAAATGTTTCGATTATTTTGAAAGACAAAATGATGTTTTAAGACAAGACGTGTTTTGTTATGAAATGTTTTATGAAAGTTTTTATATTCCGCGAAAGTTTTAATGAACTATGATTTGTACGAACTGTGTTTATGAGTAAATCCGACGCTAAAGTAGGGCTACCGGGTTCGGGGCCTTACAAGTTGGTATCAGAGCAAAGTTCGAGAGATTTAAGCATCCTACATGCTTAGACTCGAACAGAGAATGAGATTTAAGTAAGAAAGGAAAGAAGATGCCAGTCCAAGAATGCCATGTGTCGCTCAAGCAAGATCAGTAACGGTAAATTGTATGATTAAATGATATATGTTAATGATAAAGAAAAGTTATGTGAACGACAGGGATAGGAATAATTGATTGTTTGATTTGACTAACTGCTTAAGTAGAACCAACACAAATACACTCATAAAGAGAAGTGTGTAGGACACGGAAAGCAACGTGATCAGCTAGTCACAGCTGGCCACTGTTATTACCTGTTAGCCTTGCTATCCTTGTACTAAATAGTTCCTTGAGTGATGATGTTTGTGTTTTCCCTTTTAGAATACGATGGCTGGAGCTGGAGAATTTGTTGGAACTGGGGGTCGCACTGGACGTCGTGGCAGGCCTTGTCTTGTCCGGAAACCCTCGGTAGAAGAAGCTTCCCACACCGAAGATGAAGGAAGTGCAGCTGGAGGAGACCAGAACAACAACGAAGAGGTTCAACTTAGCCCTGCAGTTCAAGCAGCCATTGTTTAAGCTGTAGTTGCTGCTGTGAAGAACCTGAATCCCGAAAGATCTGCTGAAAGCCGTGAACGAACTGCTGAAGGGGCAGGTGGTGATGGTAGGAAGGATGGGGGAGGAGAAAGAGATGCCTCGAGTGAGAATATGTCTGTGAAGGTCGATGACAGGAAAAGAGGCCAAGATGGGTGCAACTATAAGTCCTTCAAAGGATGCGACCCGCCAAAGCTGACTGGGTTGGGAGACGCAATCGCTACTCTCCAATGGATAACCGCTATGGACAAGATTATCCGCATTAGCGAATGCCGTCCCGACCAAGCTGTGGGTTATGCTACTCAGTCATTTGAGGAAGAAGCTATGTATTGGTGGGAAAGTGTGGAGCAGAGAAAGACTAGGGATGAGATCAAGGCGTTGAGATAGGACGATCTGAAAGAGTTGGTGATGAAGAAGTTTTGTGCAGATGCCGAGGTTGAAAGGACGGAGATGAAGTTCCTGAATTTAAAGGCCGGTATGATGACGCATCGTGAGTATACTACTGAATTCAACCGACTATCTAGGTTGGTGCCTGATATGGTTGACACTGAGGTCCAGAGAATCAAATGTTATGTGAGGGGATTACCACAGAGAGTCCGCATGTTAGTCAGGACAAGTAAACCTACTACTTTCGATTCTGCTGTCGAACTCGCAGAAACGGTCTATGCAGACTTGGCTGCGGATGACGTGGTGGTGGGAGACGAGAAGAAAGAGAAGAAATGGGTCGCTCCTGCTAAACGACCCGGTACTCAGTTATGGAACCCCAAAGATAAGAAGCAGAAAGTGTGGGAGAAGAGATCGTGTAAGACCTGCGGAAAGATGCATGGTGGTGAGAGCAAGTGGGGTAGAAGTTCTGATGTTTGTCTCAAATGTGGAAAGGCTCATGGTGGAGAATGCAGAATGGGGTCGAATGCCTGTTATAAGTGAGGAAAGGTAGGGCATTATGCTAATGAGTGCGGTGCGAAGCCAGCATGTTACAAATGTGGCAAGACAGGCCATTTGGCAAGAGAGTGCACTGAAGGATGAGATGAGTCTTGGTACATCGAGGGTCTCATGGACGAGCTACCTTAAATAGCTAAAACACATGACCACCATTCGATGGCTGCAAAGTCGGGAGTAAGAAGGATAACCCAGAAGGCAAGGGCGATTCGATAAAGTGTGTAAATATAAGAAGTTTTCCTTTTATAGGGAATAAGTTTGGTTTCGGGGACGAAACCTCTTTAAGGGGGGGAAGACTTGTAACATCCTGAAATTTCCAAAATGATATTAATTATATTACTTAATAATAGAGGGAAAGTTTACTCGGGTTATCGGGAAATAAATAAATAGAGTAGGAGTTGGTATGGGTCGGGCTAGTGTTGGGTAATGGATATGGGTTATGGACTTGGGTTATGAAAGAAGGAAGGAGAGTCCATGGGCTTAAGCCCATGATCCCTAAATATAAATACCATTAACCACCATTTAATCCTCATTCTCACATATTCCATACACCACCAAAACACACACGACCCGAACCAAGATCCGAAGGCGAAAACCCGAGCTTGTTGGTGCTGGAACGTTGTGACGGACCAAAACAACATCAAGGCTTCCGTGTTCGTAGTTCGACTCGTTCAAGGAACGTTTATAGTTAGAAATCGTTCGTGTAGGTTCGGGTTGATTTGAGAAATGATAGATCTGAGTTTGTATGGTAAAAACGAATCCAACAAAGCTAATCTTACTGAAAATGGTTATGATTTGATGGGTTAATCGATTGATAAAAAGAACCCGTAACCTATATGCCTAAATCGCACCCTTTAAACATCGATGTTAGGTCGATTTGATGGTTAGGGTTTGTAGGCGCTGGTCAGACGATCCCGTGGGTACCTAAATCGAGTTATTTGGTTAAGAAACGAAGGTGATTAAGGGATTTAAGAACGAACAGTAGCTGCAGACGACAACTTCGCCTGCAAGCTAAGTTCGCCTGATGAACTTCGCCTGCAAGCTAAGTTCGCCTGATGACAACTTCGCCTGCAAGCTAAGTTCGCCTGATGACAACTTCGCCTAAAGCCAAGTTCGCCTGATGACAACTTCGCCTAAAGCCAAGTTCGCCTGATGACAACTTCGCCTAAAGCCAAGTTCGCCTGATGACAACTTCGCCTAAAGCCAAGTTCGCCTGATGACAACTTCGCCTAAAGCCAAGTTCGCCTGATGACAACTTCGCCTAAAGCTAAGTTCGCCTAAGGTTTAACTTCGCCTAAAGCTAAGTTCGCCTAAGGTTTAACTTCGCCTAAAGCTAAGTTCGCCTATGGTTTAACTTCGCCTAAAGTCAAGTTCGATTAGAGAATAGATTAAAACGATAAGTAAAAGTAAGCTAATACTAGGCCACCAGATTAGATCAGGCGAGTATTGATACGTGTAACTTATACAGTCAGCCGAGCACAGTTAAAGAAGGGATTTACACCTATCAGAGGAAGAAGCAGAGTTCAGGTGAGTTTCTAGCCCCATTCCTTGTTATGTTTTCGGGGCTGTGTGCATACTCGATGTGTTGTTAATACATTTATCCTAAGTGATAAGTGTATGCCATATGTGATATATGTGATGGATATGAATGATTGCTTGTCGGTACGCGAACGATCTTCGGATATTGCGCGTACTGTCAGGTTAAAAATAAGAGTACGAATACTATATATCGAAGATGTATGAATATTACAAATGAATACTTGTCGGGGCGTGAACGATCTTCGGATATTGCACGTAACGACAAGGGGTATGGTTGTTAAATGAAGGATGTAGAGAAAGCCTAGAGTGTTCTTATGCTATAATGTAATTATTGTATATGTGAAGTATGTGTATACAGGTACACGAATGGTATGTGAGTTCTACGTTCGACATAGTAAGTTAGGATGGCAAATCCCTCTAACTTCTGTTGGACATAGACTTGGCCGGTGATGGCGTAGTTAAGGACTGCGAGCCTTATACGTGATGTAGATGATAGATGTAGACGTAGATAGGGACGGTGGGCCTTATACGTGTTATAGGAGATAGACGCCAACGTAGATAAGGACTGCGGACCTTATACGTAACGTAGATAACGACTGCGGACCTTATACGTAATATAGATAGGCGTCAGCACAGGAAAGGACTGTGGACCTTATACGTGCTTTAGCATAGGGGAGGACTGCGGACCTCGTACGTGCTATGAATTAGGTTGCAACATAGGGAAGGACCGTGGACCTTGTACGTGTTGTGGATGTATGATGGTATAGGGAAGGACCGCGGACCTTGTACGTACCATGAATGGTGAACATAGGTAAGGACTGCGGACCTTTTACGTGTTCACGATCGTGAGTACAGGTATAGACGGCGGACTATGAACGTACTCTCGGTAGACTGAGGTTAGTGATTGTAGATATGTATGTATGTATGGTAGCAAGTATGTATGTAGAACAGAAGGGTAACTAGTGAAGTATGGATATGTATATGTATGTGTTGTGTTGTATGGCGTACGATTAACTAGAACTCACTCAGCGTAGCTGACTTTTAGTATGCACGCAGGTGAGTAGGATGAGGCAGCTCGCTTGAGGAGACACGTGGCACTGAATAAGAGGCTGGCATCGGAAGACTCAAGACGTTTAAGTTAAATGTTTCGATTATTTTGAAAGACAAAATGATGTTTTAAGACAAGACGTGTTTTGTTATGAAATGTTTTATGAAAGTTTTTATATTTCGCGAAAGTTTTAATGAACTCTGATTTGTTCGAACTGTGTTTATGAGTAAATCCGACGCTAAAGTAGGGCTACCGGGTTCGGGGCCTTACAGATCTACTCATACACTCAAAACATTTTTATTCTCCTGATCGGATACAAATCCTTCATTTATCAAGACTCGGTTATCACGATCTAACCAAGACAATTTACACTCATTGAAATCGGTTTTCACCTATTCATCTTATCACATTGTTATAATATCAATACCTCAATTAATTCAAATAATATAGCACAATTTAATACTCATGACATCATATACATAAACTATTAAACATATTCAAGTATTCAATCTCAAATTTGTAATTTGTTAAAACATGTCAAACTTTGATAAAACTTATTCACTCATCAAATTAACTCATTGATTTTCAATTTGGATTCTAACTTATCCTTAAGTTATGAATAAACATTAGCATAACACATTTAAGTTTCGTTTTACGCAATAACTCATATGAAATCTACACTACTATCCAATCTTCTCATTAAATCATATCTTTATTAATCATAGAATGTTTTCTTAACATCAAACAACATCAATCATTTATCTCGCGACCACATGTTTAGTCAAGGCGATAGCTCATGTGATCTCTAAAATATAAACTCAATTTTTAAAACATAAATGCAATCTTGTTCATTAAGCTTCTTCGCTAATAAATTCAATTCATTTACCCCTACTCATTCTCATAACAACATCAATAACAAACGCAAGTCTAAATATCAACTATACATTGTTAAACAAAGTAACAATCAATATCAACAAAATCATAGCGTCTCAAACAAGAAACTTTACGTCAAAATTCACTCGTTATGCTTCACTAGCCACATATCACAAGACATTCCACAACGGTCTATGCCGACTAATTTTAAAACCCATTCTACGACGTTTGCTCAAATTTTATAAACTGCTACCGGATATTGCTACAACTATGGAAATCCAATCACCTACGCCATGTTTGTTTTCGATTCAATCATGTTCATCAAGCTCAAAAATTTCCAAACTTATTCTATTAAACCCTACTTTGTAACCTAATCAAAATATTTTAATTCAATCAACTTCAATTATTCAAAATTTTATAGATCTAATTAATCAAGTTATTTTAAATTAGATTAACCAAATCAAGCATAACTAAATTGACCAAAGAAGATGTTTTTTTATCTATACATATTTTATATTTCTCAATCGTACAAAATCTTTATTCGATTTTTGCATCTAAAACAACTTCAACTCTAATAATTTATTTTAAGTAATCATGCTCATGCAATAAAATATATCTTTTCAAAAACAATCGTTAGTAATACTATAATCTCAAAAGATGTTTTGAAATAATAATATTTTAAAATAACTCAAAACTTTAACTCATTTTTTTAGCAATATTTTACACAATGGGTATCTTTTATTTATAACCAAACTATATTAAAATTCTTGTTTCTTTAAAAAACATGTCTTTCAGTTGTTTTGTAACCCACATGATGGGACGAGTTATGTGGACCATCCGACGATCTAAGTAATTATGGAGGCCTACATAATTATCGAAGTCCTCTCATGGAAATCATAATGCGTGCAATTGTGTGTCATAATATAGAATCTAAAGTAGTTGGGATAACGGTACACATGTAGAGATGATAAAGACATGGTGGATACGCCACTGGTACATCATATATATATATATATAAGTGTCCTTTTCGGATTTTCATTTGGAGCGTTATTTTGACTATTCAAAGTTCTGTGTTATGATAAATTTTAAAAGTTATATTTAAAATTTTCTTTTTCTCGAAATGTAATGGTCTTGTGATAGTATACTTTAATTTCGGGACGAAATTCTCTAAAGTAGGGGAGACTGCAACAGCTCGAATTTTTATATTATTTTAAATATCGTTACCTGACCCATTTATACGTTGGGGAAATTTATCCAATAAAATTATCGCGTTTATCGAGTAAACTAATTATTATAATATTATTATTATTTACTTATTTAATATATATATATATATATATATATATATATATATATATCTTTCAAGATATAGCAAAAACTACCCTAAACTAAACTATTATCCAAGTTTATTTCCACTTCCTAACCTCAAGGACTAAAATGCAAAATCTGAATTATTATGATCACCTTAATCCGTTTACCCATATCCATGCCCCAAATCTGCAACCCGTAGACCTGTTTAGTAAACTTGGACCTCAATTCATGGCTTAAACATGGAAATTAGAACAATAATATAATTCCTCGTCTTTAAATCAGCCTACCGACGTTTTTGATTTGGAAACAAGGATCAATTTATATACGATTTGATTATATTATAAACCGTCTATAACCTAGATTATTATTATGCATAATCGATGCATTAAAATTCAATTGATAGCACACACACAATAGTGTTAACAGCGCCAACCAAAGCCCTAACACTAATTGTCCTAAATCATGTCCAAAACCCCCTATTCGTAAATGTTTCTGGCCGTTGGTTTGCCTCGCTATTTGCCTTCGATCCAGCATCGTTTTATGTAATTTTATTACGCATCTTGTACGCGCTGAATCATGTTACATTAACCCTATAATCAATTAAGCAAACATACAACCGATCGATCGAATTGCATTTCTAGGGTATGTTAAATTGAGGTTATACCAGTTTTAGTATTTGTTAATTTGTTTCCATCTCTAACCAACTAAAACGCCTAGCACAGTTGGCTAGCTGTGTATGTGCGTTCTCCTTGCTGAGTCGGCCACTGGCGCGGGTTCGAGTCCCGGCCACCCCCTTTTTGTATTTTATTTTCTTGTGTATTGCTGTATGCATATTAATGATTTATTTTTTAAGTGTTATTATTAATATTTAATATAAGATAAACATTAATTTATTAAACCAACATCTTGAAGTTTATAGTTTTTGTAAAATCTAGTTAAAATATGTTTTACGTATATATATATATATGTGTGTATGTATGTATGTATATGTGTGTATATATATATAAACATGTATGCATTATAAGTATATTTTTATAATAGTAAACCATATTCTTTTTATTTAAAAACCGACACTTTAATTCACGTTTCTTGTCGTTGGACGATTTTATAAACTTGCTCATATTTATATTATATATATATATATATATATATTATATTTAATAAACTTATTAAATATAATTTTTCTTAAAAGATTTAAACAAAATATTTATTTATATATTACTATTTTAATTATTCAAATACTTAAAAGTATATCTCACTTTATATTTAATTAAATTATTTTATTTAATTTGCATATTTAAATCATTTATTTATTTAGATTTTATAATTTCAAGCTTATCTTATATTATATAAATATTTAATTATATATCTTATTCAATGATAATTAATGGTGATTTTATAATTAATAAGAATAATGATTTTAACAAATCGATTCAACCGTTCAATCAATAACAATTCTAATCACAACATAACTCTAATCACACCGTAATCCTAATTCATTACATCATGTTATATCTTTATAATTAATTTTATTATCCATTATTTAACTAGGAATCCTTGACGATATATTTCTAAGGATTTATCTTTCTCTCATCATCACTTGTAGTTCGATCATCCGATCAGGTGAGTATCTCAATCCCCCTTTTAACTCATTTTTAACCGTTTTGGGGACATATGCGTTTTATTTATTTTGTTACTATATATTACTCAACTTGCAACTGTTGTTACTTGTGCATAACAATTTATACCTTACTTGTTTAGTTGCTTACCTGATTTATATGCTTTCGCATTCGGAGAGGTCCAACATAATCTCTGTCTAGTATGATCATACGACCGTTGTAGTGGCCGGCGTCCGACGCATTGACAATGGTTTCACCGACACCTCATTTTTGGTAACCAATGCCCATTCGCATGGCAGCGGTTTAGCCCTTTCTTTATGATTTGATTTATTTGTTTATATGCTATGGTTAAATTGATTGTCTCACTTGACACAGTTTGCTATCTTATTTATTATTATATAAAATCATGAAAATCTGGTGTTTTACTCACTCAACCTTTTGTTGACAAACTATTTTATTTTCAACGCATATGCAGGTCATCGTATGATGTAGTTGAAGTTAGAAGATCGTTTAAGGACTTATGCTTGAAGAAATTCATCAAGATAATTAATTTTATGATTTTGATTTGTGTTTGTTTTGAGATATTGTAATGAATAATTGTTTTATTTGAAATTATTAAATAGATATTGAAACTTATAATGTTGCATGATAGTAAACTTGTGAGCTGTGACAATCAGATCATGCCTCGGCATTTCCGCCGTAAGGTTGTGGTGTGACACAAGTTGAGCAGCAGCATGATAAGCTTTAGAAGGTGATGCTTTAGGTTTATCTCCGGGATTGGAAGATTCGGCATGGTGTGGAGAATTCTAGTGATAGATTGCTTTTCGGTTGTAATCTCTTCCAAACAGATTAACACTAGTATCACCCACTTCTTTGTTTGTACTCTCCCTTTTGAAGTGTCCTTTCTCCTTGCAACAAAAAAACCTCACTTTTAACTTATCAAAACCCAGTTTTGATGAAGTACCATCCAAGCAGTTCTTGCCGGTAATTTCTTTGAACCGTTGAGCCCTTCAGATAACACTTGCCATGCACCATCTGATATCTAACATCTCCATTTCCTCTGGATTAATTTGATCATAATCCTCCTTAGTCATGTTAAAGTCCACGACTCTTCCAGCTATTAGACATTCATATGATTCTAGAACGGATCCTAGAAAAGCCATATGTTCTTTGACATTGTCAGCTGGCAGACCACTATTGTTAAAATTTACAGCAATGTTGAACTGTAAAACATCTAACTGCTTGAATAATGTGAAGTTTGTAGAGTTTGAGATCCACTTTGCTGATTACCAACAAATGGAGACCCCTCGGTGTAGTAAGCAGTTTGAATCTTCAGATTTTGATGTACCACCAATTGAGAACTTTTGAAATATAACCCAATGTCTTGACAACCCGATGAACTCTTCGTCTTCTTCTTTTTCTTTAGTTTCACTTCTAGTGCTTCTAGCTTTTCAATGAAACGAGCTAGAGTGAGTCGAGCATAAGCTACCGGATTAGACTATTGGATCAATAAAAGTTTTTCATTCGTCAGGTAAAGCATTGGCCAGTTTGTCAATGTACTCAAATTCTTGTTTATAAATGCCCAACCTCCTCATTTCATTCACCAAGTGGCAGTATCTTTCAATCAATTGGGAAAACGATTCAACCTTCACCATAGTAAATATATCAAATTCTTTCTTAGAAAACGTTATCTCTGACTTTTTCATATCCGGGTTACCCTGGTCTTTGTTGAGAAGAGCTTGCCGGACAAAATAACATGAGCCATTATGCTGAAGCAATTGAATGATTTTGGCTTTAATTGCTTGTTGAAACAGATTCAACATTTTCTTCTCTCTAAGAGTGCCTTGTCAGCCTCAGGAATATGTGATAAACGATAGCTTGCTCCATTTTCATTATTCAAAATTAAGTACTCTTCCTCGACAGCAATCCACGTGTCATAACTCCCATCTTGAACGTGCGTTTCAAACTTATCAGCCCAAGTAGGACAGTCTTCCATTTAGAGAAGCTTCAGTGACTTATTAGATGTTATCATCTAATTATCAAAATTAATATTTTGAAGTAGGGTTGACGGTTGTGTCATGAAAGCACTTAAATCTTCCATTTTTGAGAAATAACAAAAAATAAAATCCAAAAATCACACTATCCATATATGTATGCCCTAGCGTGTAAGTCATCATAGTTTCCGACACGTATATGTAACAAACGTATAAGTCTTGAACATAAAACTCCCAATCTAACGTATAAGTCTCTTTAACGAGGTATAAGGCTTGTATCCGGTGTATAAGTCATAAAATGACTTATCCAGGCGTATAAGTCGTATCGGCTCAACTAAGCATATCCGTTGGCTCCTTCAAACACACGGATAACATACATTTTTCTAGTTTGATGATGAAATCAAGCTTGTTAGGATCTGAAATTTGGTAGGGTTATGAACGATGATTAACCGATCATGTGTGGAAAAATTGACATTTTTATACGGTGAAATCCTTCTGAATTGTAAAATCAGTCTTGAAATGAACATGTTTTGATAATTCCTTGAGTTCCCAAAGTAGATATGAGACTTAAGCTCTGATACCACTTGAAAATACATTGTATGGATTAGGATCGATACGAATTGTATCTACTCTTTAACATAATGTGCGGAAAACATTACGAGATGAGAATCACAAGAATATCTTTAACATTTAAGATTTTATATCATCAAAGTATAATCAGTTTAAAGGATCTGACAATCATGTACCATGGAAAAGTTTCCTAGAATGAACGGATATGAACACTTATATAGTGTTGACATATACGCCGGTATATGACTTATAAGGCGTATATGAACATATACGCCCGTATATGTTCATATCATTCATTGTACATGTTTAACCTATTTCTCAAACTAATTTACATACAAAATTTAAGACCCAAGAACTAGACATTATGTTCTAACAAACGTTTATGCCACAATGATGAATCTTTCTTCGAGGCTTTGGAGATTAAACATGAAGCAGTTCGACGAGAGTATGAAGTGTTCATGTCCAACATGTAAGCTTCATTAAGCCTCGGAGTACGAATCAAAATCCATTCTTCTAGGACTTTGAAACCTAGTTTTAGAATCAAGCATTCATTTTCTGTGAATAAAGTGGAGAACTTTCTATCATAGATTTGGGAGAAACTAAGCAGATTGTGGTTTAATTGCTCCACCAGAACGACATCATCAAATGTTAGGATGCTATTTGAAACTTTTTCCTTCTTTGTAATTTTTCATCCCATGTCACTAGAAAATGGAACGTGCCCACCATCAACGGTTGAACGTCAAACAACAGGGACTCATCTCTAGTCACGTGTCGGGTGAAGCCACTGTCTAAATACCAGATACTATTTGTAGGCCTTCTTAATTGACCCTACACACATAAGTACTTAATTAGACATGGGTTCTCGAAACTCAGTTGTCTCGGGAAGGTTAACAAGAAAATCACCAAATTTTATTTTATTTTCTTTGGAAACGAAATGTAATCACCAAATTTTATTTTATTTTCTTTGGAAACGAAATGTTGTGGTGAGTCTGAATCTGAAGAACAGTCCTTAGGAATCCATGCAGAATCATATTTCCTGTTTTTAGAAGATCTTCTAGACCGTCTCCTTTTGTTTTTAAAACAAAATCCTTATATATTTGGATTCCACTTGTTACTCATTTTTTGTGGTTTCTTGTATTCTTCAACCCATGAACCCTTTTTCGATATTTTCTTTTTAGTTATCCACAAATTTTTTTTGCTTTTTTATGATTGTTGGATCTCACATCCATTTACTGGCATAAGTTTCAGATTGATCAGTCCTGTCTTGTACTGGATGCAACTCTAGAGCAGGACTGATTAATCTGACCATTCATTTCTTTCTATTGTTTGTGCCAGTTTTTGCAATATCTTGCAAGGTGAGAAGGGTTACCACAAACAAAACTACATTTTCTCCTAGAGAACCTATAGAACTCATCAGAACTATGATATGATTGATGTGGCGAGAAAGGTGACGATTGGAAAGGAAAATGAATATAAAGACCATCTGATTTGTAACCTCTATCATCAAAAGCATTTGTGTAATATGATTCAACATAATTTTGTTGATGAGGACCATAGTAGTTGTTATCAAAATAGTTGTATGATTAAGGATTATTCAGATGATTAGTTACTTGAGAAAATGAGGTTTTCAGTGGTAGAATATATTTACATGAAGTGCTTTCCCTCTTATTTTCAAAAACATGTCTTCTGTTTATAGTATCCTCAACTTTACAACTTGTTAATGAACAACTAGTTATGTTAACCTCATTAACTCTATTAAACATCATTTTTAACAAAAATTCTCATCATAAATGGTTTCGCAATCACTATCTGAAACAAAATCATCATATTCATTTAAAACATTTTGAGAAGTGCCAACATCAACACTCTCATAAATTACATTATCATTTGAAGATGATACGAAAGTACTTTTCATGGATTCAGATGTATTATTATTATAGACAAAGTTGACAAATGATTGTTTTAGATCCACATTGGAATCAAAAAATGAATAACATGCTTTTCTTTCCACACACCCACTTTCTTCTACTTAACCTGCTGAACAAGATAAATCACCATTGAAACTAACTGATATAGGGACATGATCAACAGTTTTAGAGACAGAAAGAACATGCAACTTTGGTTTTTGTATATGACCAACTCCATAGACCATTTCATCCTCAGGTGGGGTATTGAAACTAAAGTGGGGTAGGCTATGTAGTTCTCATTGAATGGTGGAGAAACTGCAGTATGATCATAACCTAATCACGTCTTTTGTTTCACCCCCATATGTGCCCCTAATGATCCCATTCAGTTTATCAGATGCTATTTCAAACCTATTCACAATAATTTTTCTTTGGGAAATGTCTAATTCTAGTTACTCAGTTTTAGCATTTAAAATAACTACTTTTCTTTCATGAAATTCAAATAGTTTATTAGACTGAAACATTTTCTCATGTAATTTTTCCATGTCACTGCTATGAGTTTTAATTCTCGTGGTGAATATATTATCGGCCATTTTGTATTCATCGTTCTGACTTTTAATGCCTAAGTTTTCATCAGTTAATGCGGCATTATGAGTTCTATAACTCTCTATTTTATTTATACAAACTTAGGAACTGAGTTTGTGGACCTCGAGAATGTTAGAGGTTGCTTGGTTTCCCTCTAAAGCAAGTTGAAGAATCTTGATGTTCATTTACAAAGGCCATCCCAGCAAAGGTCAGCGGGTGTATCTGCACATTGAATTGATCGTCCTCTCAATCTGGCTCATGCAACAGACTGGGTGATCAAAGCCCTTGAATTTGAGCTTGACTAGAGTTCCCTTTTGTTGAGTTGCCTTGACTGATTTGGGGAACTCGTTGACTCGAAGAGATTTTTCGATCTACTGGCCTTCTGTCACTCCTCTGCATGCCTTCATTGTTAGAAACTGTGATCTTGATTTCATTGGCAGGCTTGGTTGGGTTTGTGCACTCTCTTGTAAAGTGCCATGTTTCATTGCAGTTATAGCATCGAAGCTTGTCTTTGTCAAACCCAATTCCTTTCCCATCAGACTCCCTGAAACTGTTTTTTCCATACTTTTTCATGAAGTTTGATGCACGATGAACAGCCATGGCCATTTGGTACTTTATGTACACATTCTTGAGATATTTCTTGATGATTTTGGACATGTCTCCTTGTTGGAATGGAGGAGGTAGGAGTTTTCCTTGCAACAACTCCTTATGACTTGCCATGAATGCATGAAACAGTGCAACACTTGAATCATCAACTTGAGGAGTGGAGTTGGATGAGCCACCAGCAGATTTGTTAACCCCATGAGCCTTGAGAGCTTGTTCAACGACTTTGTTTACAGCTTCTTGAAATGAAATTGAATTGGATGATGGTTGTAGACTTGCAGTGGACTTGAATGCAGTATTCTGTGGAGATTGAGCATAATACACTTTTACCCTATTAACTGGATGAACTGTAGGATGAGCTTGACTAAGAAAAGCGGTGCTAATTCCTGACCTAGTAGATATTCTTGCATGATTGAGTGAACTGGTACGATTTCCTAGTTTGAGCTTAGCATCCATTTCAAATAATCTTATGGTGGAAGTAAAGTAAGACACAATATTTTGTCCAGATTGGTTGTTCTCTTGATGGTGATTACACTGATGTTCTAGGTGCAGGGAAAAGAGTTTAGCAGCTTGTCATTGATTTCAGATTGATCATAAATGATCCCAACACTTCTCATCTTGATAACCAATGTCTCAAACCTAATAATGAGAATTCCAACAGTTTCTCCTTGGATATGATTGAATGTGTTAAATTCACCTTTCAACATTGCCTTTTTATTGTTTCTCATTTCCAAGTTTTCTTCAAACTTATCAACCAGAGCATTCCAAATTCTTTTGGCAGTAGTGTACTTTCTCAATGTTTGAGAGATTTTGTCACACCCCAACCTACGGCGGAAATGCCAGAGCGTGAACTGATTGCCCACAGCTCTCAAGGTACTATCATGCAAATTGATAAATGACAATATCTATTTAATTTATTTAAATAAAAAATTTACAGTTAAATACACCAAGTATAAAGAAATTACATCAATGATCGTTCTCCTAAAAGGGCATCTCTACGTAATCTTCATCTTGCTAAACAACCAAGCTGATATCCTGCAAATGCGTATAAAATATATTTTTGTCAACAACACATGTTGAGTGAGTAAAATACCAGTTTAAGTCACAACTGTAATAATATATAATAAATAAAGAAAAATGCAAACTATGTCAAGTGAGATAAGCAATTTAACCAATGAGCAAGTAAATAATGTTGTCGGTAAGCTCGATGTCAGATAAAACTGAACCATGGTTAACACGACGGACGTATGATCATACTAAACCGAGAATATGTTGGATCTCTTCGACAAGTATTCAAGTAAAGCATATAAGCATATAACACGTTAGATATAAACTGTTAAACACACAAGACTAACAGCTGTAAGTTGAGTATCAAAGGATAGGTAAATAGATAAAATACGCATTTGTCCCCAAAAGATTTAAAATAAGTAAAAAAGGAGAGTGATCGGATGAACGAAATATAAGTGATGATGTGAGAATGATGAACCCTACGGGATATACCGACAAAGATTCCTAGCTAAATAGGATAACATAAATTAATTATAAATTATTTAACATAATTTAATATTATGAGTTATTAACAAATGAGATAATGCGTATAATAGATTTGAGGTTTCGATGTTATTTGGGTTTATGTTGTGATTAGAATGCATTGATTTCACAATTAAATCTATTGTTAGAATCATTAGTTTTATTAACTATAAACTATCATCAATTTTATACTTGTTAAATATATAATTAAATTTATATATACATTATTTTAAATATATAAATAAATATGTTTTATATATAAGTAAATAAATAATAGGTACGATGATAATAGTGTGTAAATATTTAAATATAAGATGTAGTAGGAAATAACTAAATATTTTTGTTTGAATCTTTTAACGAGCATATTTAATACGCTTATCGTAATAATATATATATATATATATACATACACATATATATATATAGAATATACATACATACATACATACAAAAACTTGTATACGGTTATTTGAGAAAAATGATAATTAAACTTCATTATAGAGGGTCGGTTTAATAGAAAAATATATTTTTTTATATTTAATATTAATCACAAAGTATTAAAACAATAAAACTTAGTGTAAAATAAACAAATAACAAAACCTGACTCCACCCGGATTCTAACCCGGGCAGTGACAGAACCAGAAACTTTTAAACCGAGGGTCAACATATATTTAACTTGGATTTTATTCAGACCATCAACGACGAAATCAGAAATTTTTAGTATATTAATTATCACTATTTATTAATATAAAAAATTAATGTAGTGATAAACTAAAAGTTAGTACAGTTTTTTTTTAAATCAATTAAACAAACAAAGTAGAAATCAATTTAACATACAAAGTAGAAATGAATATATAAAGAAAAATAGGAGCTAAGTCAATTAATATTATTGTTATATATTATTATTATTATTTAATTATTATTACACATTTTATATCCAATTTTGATCGTTTAAAGCAATAAAGAGCTATTCAGTGGGACCTAGTAAACACCATAGGCTTTTAATTAGTTTAGTTTAATTATAAAATAAACTCCACCGTATTTCATGCACATCATCTTCTTCATTTCTTCACGCATCACCATTGACAAAAACTCTGATGAAACAACTTTTACATTTTCTTCTGTAATTTCACTATTCGCTGCTGCTACTACTCTCCAACTAATAGTTTAAGGGTCAAGATAAGAAAAAACTCATTGGATAAAGGAACAAAACATACATGACCGGAGGGTTAACGAACCCTCCTGTAGATCCGTCCCTGAACCCGGGTGGATGACCGGTGCAGAAGACCTAACAAACACACATAGACCACCCGGCCAACCGCGTTTGTTGGTGAAAGGTAGAAAACAAAACAATATAAACAGAAGTTAGATTTTCCCCTAATTGAATAAGAACCCTAGATTCTTCAATCCGCCAAAATACATTATGTTCGTTCAATTGATGTTAGGGTTATTGATCAGCTATTAAAAACGAGCATGTTGCATATCTATATTATATGTTTGGATAACGAATTGATGATGAACAATGGATGAACAATAGCGGACTTAACAAGATCTCGTAATCATAACAGCAAACTCGAAAATATAATCAGACTTAGGGTTAAAGATTGCGAGGATATCAGGACTGTGAATACTCGTCTAATTGCATTATTATGATGTGTAGGTCGCAATTCCAGAAAACATGTTTGACGGGTTCGTTATTATGTAAACAAGATCAAAAATCGGATCTTCTATTTTAATTAGTATGTCGGTGAAGGTTTATTTTAGCAATATAAACGATTTACACTAATAAATTCCAAAGATACAACGAGAATTATTGATCAAGAAAGAAAATGGGTATACCGGTGCTGGTTATGGGTTTGGGTTTGTTTATAATATAATAATATAATATATATTTTTTATGCAGATTTGCAAGAAGGTCCCTCAACTTTATAGATGGATACATATTAGGGTAAAACTAAGGTTTAAGGTAATTACTATTCATTTAACAAAGTTTAAGTATAAATACAGAAAAGAAAAAATCTAATATAAATAGTTAAATATTTTATTGATTAAAATTTCCCGGAAAATGAACACGGGACGGGTATTGGTATTAATATACTATGGAAAAACCCGAGTTGTTACAGGTTTCAAGTGAACGGCACACGCTTAGAGTACCGTAGGCCTTTTGGTCATCAAGTATTATATTTTTGCCGTCGTCATCATAGGTTGATACGAGCTTATCAACTGGTCCATCAACAGTCATAGTAGTGGGTTGGTGAGGACCATCTTCAATTGATCTAAGAAAAGTCATTAATTCTTAGATAGTTCTTGAATTCTTCAAAGTTATTATTCCAACTGAGTAGCTTTGGTGGCTTGTTGCTAGTACCGGCTTCATTTTCAAATATAAGGTTTGTTTTCAACATCTCTGGATCAGTCATCATCTTGCAAATCAGAATTCAAGTCAAACAAACTTCAATAGCTTCAGTCAGAATGTGCCAAGTACAAATGGGTCGAGTCTTAATTTAAACGAATCGAATTCTAAAAGAATCAAATCGAATGGTAAACGGATCGAATCAAATAGAATTTGAATCGAATCGATTGCAAATGAATTAAATCAAATAGAAACTCGATTCCATTGGTTTGTGATTTGATTCAAATGGTTTGAAATCTCGATTCAATTGGTTTCTAATCTCGATTCGATTGGTTTGAGACTCGATTCGAATGGTTTTCCAGAAATTGCTATTTTCACTTTTTGCACAGATTTTCACACAAGTACACTTTTTGCCATACTAGGAAACTCAATTCAAACACACCAAGATCTTGATACACCCTTTAAAAACTTGAAATCCAAACTCCAAGCTTAACCAAACACACTTCTTGAGGCTGAAAACTTTCAAGAACACAAAAACACACTTCCTAAACTCAAACACCTTTAAGAACACTTATTTTAAGCTTGTACAACAACTAGTAAGCCCGAAACCCACTTCAAACACTTGAACACACGTCTCAAACACTTAAAAAAGATCAAAATCTAATGTTGTGGCCCAAGAACTACAACTAGTAGAGCCGAAAGTTGTGATACCAATTGTAGGTCGTAAGAACGGATCAAACAACTAATTCTTAAATCATTCTCACTTACTATCTAGTAGAAATCACTAGTAAGAAACCGAGATCTCGGATCTTGTGAGTATTGGTTTATTACTGAAAAAGGAATAAAAGATAGAGTTGAGAGAGAGTTGGTTAATTAAAGGATAAGGTTAAAGTATTTTCAAAGGGTTACTTTGCATGTGTATGGTTGCACTATTTATAGTGCGAGCCATACCATGCGTGTCTTGTATTATTAACGGCCCTTTCAATACTTATCCTCAGGCGCAAACATACAATAAATGCAACTGAAAGCTAACAAGATACATCCATGATAGAAGCAAACATATACAATATATTATTATACAAAACGGGGACCTACAAGCGTTGATCAGAATACTAAAATTTTTAAACTGGGTCGAGTTTTGAGTTTTAAAGATTAGCGAATGTTACATATACGTTTAGCCTAACCCACATGAACTCTTATTAATAACCCCTCAGTAAATTCCGTGTGTAATATGCTGTTAACTACATTGTCCATGCCATGTTTTATTACACAGTGTCACTGACGTAAGCCATGTTAATTAACCAACGAGATTTCGACATATACGTTTGTTGTAAATGCCTTCTATTTATAATATATATGTATGTATATATATATATATATATATATATATATAAACATGATCAAATACATTTTATTCTTAACATGAAAATAATGAGAACCAAATTGTTGTTATGATTAGGTTTATTTTTATATGTGTTTACTGAAATTTTTTGTTTGTAATTGCTAATTTTCGATTATGAGTCGTTATAAGTATTTGCTTATTTATATTTTGTTGTTATTGTTAAATTTTTTTTTGTTGTTATAAGTATTTGTTGATATTTTTCTGTTATTATTTTGTTCTTAATTTTTATTTTTTGTTGTGATTTTTAGGTTTTTTTCTTTGTTATTATAAATCATTGTTTATGTAGATTGGTATTGTCGTTGGCTTTGTTTCTTACATTCTCATTTTTTTATAAATTAGTATTATATCCTACGTTCTCGTGTTAATATTGAAATTTGTACATGAACCATTATATATATATATATATATTATAACTTTGTTTACTCTTGTTATTGTTGTGAGCTAATTGGTATCCAATTCCAATATAGGGCTGTCTAAACTGCTCGTTCGCTCGAAAATTGCTCGAAAAATGCTTGTTTCAATTTAGGCTCGATTTGGAAGTGAGTCGTTCGGCTCGGTTCGGTTTAAAAACAATCCAAGCACGAGCAAAGCCTCGCTCGGTTTTGGTTCGTTTTGCTCTATTTATTTTTTATTTGTTAGTTTTATATATAAACTTTACGTATATATATAAAAGTATACTATTTTTTAATGTTTTTAAAATTTCCATCTTTTGTGTTGAATTCAAAGTTCAATTTTAAACCATAGCCGCTCATTTTATATATGTTTTGTTGTTAACTTTGAGTTTTAAACATTTTAAAGGTGAAAGTTTAGATAATTTAGAGTTAAAAGTCTTGAATTAATGATATTTTGAAGTTTTAGAAATTTAAAATTGGAAAATTTGTACAAAATCAACCAAAACCAAACCGAACCAAGCCGGCCGGTTTCAAAACCAAACCAAGTTCAAGCATAAAGAGATCGGTCGTTTCTTTAAATTCAATCCGCTCGGTTCGGCTCGCTTTCAAACCAAACCAAGTATGAGCATGTATACGTTCGGTTCGGTTCGGTTCGTGAACAACCCTAATCCAATATAAGTATAAACAAGCCAATATGTTCGTGAGCTTGGCTTGCTATTACATGTCTAATACCTTAAGAGCATTATCATCTTGTCTTCCATCTCGATCAGTATCTCACACCTCATACTTCAATTTACAGAAAAACTAGCATTAAACCCCATCGCGTTGCGGTGGGGGTGAAAACCATTAAAAAAGGTTACCTTGAAACATTTATCGAACCCGTGTGTTGATGTGTCGGGGGCGTTGAACCCGTGCTTTGTGGTGGGATTGTTAAACCGAACGAAAAGTATACCTAAAAATGTCCAATCACGGTCATATGTTGCGGCTTGTTAACACGTGAAAAATAGACCGAAAAATAAAAAATATAATGACTAAATCGTCTTATGTCCGAAAAGTTGAATGGGGAAGATAGACATAAGAACGTTAAACAATACATGTGTGTTGCAGCGTGTAAATTTGCAAAATTTAGACTAAAACGTTAAATGAAAATTTTGTGAAAAGTAAAAAGTATTAGAGAACAAAGTTGAAAGTAGAAAATTGTTGAAACTAAAAATGAAACGTATTTTGTGACAAACTGGTAAAAAAAATAAAAGTATAAGGACTTAAGATAAAATATGAAAGTATGGAATGAATAATCAATAAGAAAATTGAAAAAAAAAACTAACGCATAAATTACAACTCACTATGCACTAAAATCTTTACAATATATATATATATATATATATATATATATATATATATATATATAATTTTAGGGGTGCAAATGAGCCGAGCTGCTCGCGAGCTACTCGAGATCAGCTCGTTAAAAAGCTCAATCAAGTCGAGCTTTATTGAGCCCGAGCCCGAGCTCGAGCCTAAAAATAAGTTCGTTTAATAAACGAGCCCGAGCCCGAGCTTTACTTATCAAGCTCGAGCCGGCTCGCGAGCCTAAACGAGCCTGCCATTTATATAAATTTTTTAAAATATATATTTAATAATTAATAATTAATAAATATTATGTTATGAAAAAATAAATAAAAATAACTAAATAATATATATTCTTTTATAAATAAAATTATAATATAAAAAATATATAAAATAATTATAATTATATAAAAATATAATTAATAAATAATAAACGAGCCGAGCCCGAGCCGAGCTCGAGCTTCAAAATCCATTCACGAGCCGAGATCGAGCTTTGAAAATAAAGCTCGAAACGAGCTGAGCTCGAGCTCGAGCTCTGTGTAAGTTAAACGAGCCGAGCTCGAGCCTAGTCAAGCTCGGGCTCGGCTTGGCTCGTTTGCACCCCTAGTAATAACTAACAAATAACTTTGTTAGTTATTACCCCAATATCAAATTTTAAATATTATTCGAATCTTCTAAATATATATTAATCGATCAAATAACATGGTTGTAAATTCGCCATTCGGTCATTAAATACAAACTTGCTACTTGCTGCAATACAATATTTTTTCGGTATATATTCTTTTGATTATTTGTAAACTTTATGATACTAATTTGCCAAACTAAATAAAATAATATCTAAGAAATCTTAAAAACTCTTGTAGTTGCTCATTTCATAATTCATAGATGGTGATATTAAAACCTTTGATAAATTATGACTTTACATCAGTTTTATGTTAATTCTCAATCTGCTTCACATTTCAATATTATCAAATGACACGTGTCACCATCTCTGATACATTAAAAACACATAACAGAACATTCACATTCAATCCCATGGCTTCAACAATATAATTAAGAGCTTTTCTAACTATACCGGACTATCCTTACTGCCACTTATAGGTCTATCCGTGGCTTATATGCGTTTCTAAAAATACGTGTCACCATCTCTGATACATTAAAAACACATAACAGAACATTCACATTCAATCCCATGGCTTCAACAAAATAATTAAGAGCTTTTCTAACCACACCAGACTGCCGTAACTGCCACTTATAGGTCCATCCATGGCTTATAGGTGTTTCTAAAAATACGTGTTTTTATGTCTTTTGTCTAACTGTGACTTATAGCTCTATATGTGACATATATGTTTTTTAAAAAGACATGTTTTTTGTCTTTTTATTTAATGTATATTTTAGTTTTAATTTTATTTTATTTATTTTGGTTATTGTTTTTTATTTTGTTGTTTTATTAAAAAAAACTGTTGATTTTCTTAACGATATATATATATATAGCCGTTACAACAAATTTGTACAAATAATAACAAATTTTAGAAATCTATCTAAATGGCAGCGTCACTAGCGTGCTAACAGGCGATGCTTAAATATTATGATTATGTAACGATAAAAAACACAAAAAAAACACCGCGTTCTAACCATGAAGCGTGCACATCGAGCATTAGGCGTGGTCGTGAGGACAACGACGACATTGTACAATAAAAAACACAAAAACTACCATCATTACAACGAGTTTGTACAAATAATAACACAATGTAGAAATATATATAAATGACAACATCAACGTGTTAACAGACGATGATTAAATTTTAGGATTTACGTGACAATAAAAAACACAAAAAAACCACTGCCACGTTCTGACCATGAAGCGAGCACACCGGGAGTCAGGCGCGGCCACGATGACAACGATAGACCGGGATTCATATGTAGGTTTGATAGCGACGACAACAACGATGACATTCGTGACACCGCCATTAAGATATATTTTTGTTATTTTTTGTACAAACTCGTTGTAATGATTGTTTGTATGTATATATATCATTTATTTACATTGTTTCGTTATAATTTTTATAATTGTTGATAAAGAAAATCAACAATAAAAATTTTTTATAATAAAACAACAAAATAAAAAAAAAATAATTAAATTAAATAAAATTAAATTAAAACTAAAATAAAATTAAACACAAAAAGATAAAACAAAAGTCTTTTTAGAAAATACCGTTATACGCGGCTGATAACACAATCCATGGCATATAAAAGGGTGTAGGATGTGATTAGTAACACCCTATAATTAATTAAAATTTAAAGTTTTAAATTTTTGTTTCTTACCTTTTATAATTCTGTTACGTCCTCATGTTCCACTCTCATATATCCTAAAAGATACAAAAATCAAAAGATATCACGGGATGAATATTGATCACAAATTTTGGGGTTTAAGTTTTTTTTTTTTTTTTTTTTTTTTTGAAAATACAAGGGATGAGGACAAGGATGGAATGTAGAGATGTTCATATATTTTTGGTCATTATATTATACTAGTTTTTATCTCTTATATTACGGGGTTGTTTTATCTTATTTGTTTATAATATTTATTTATTTTTTGAATTTTTATTTTTTTATTGTATTAAAGTTAATAATATACTTATGTTTGATGATAAATTGTTTCATTAATAAATGAGATGTTATAACCCGGTTTAAAAGCTATATGGGGTTGATGAGACCCAATACCCGTTTATTTATTTTACAATAAAATTGGTTTTTTGATTATAAATAATATATAACTTTTTTTAAATAAATCAGATATTAATTTTGGGTATATCCTTACTTTATAGGATTTTTAAATCAAATATTTGGTGAGATTAGTTTTTAATTTAATGAGATGTTATAATTGTTTAAGAAATATTTGGGTTTGATAAGACCCATACCCGTGAATTTGGGTCAAATGCATGAGAAGCCTTCATTTAAAAATCAAGCAAATCTGGTGACTTCAAAAAATGTGGGAGCGACCATATCACGACAACTAGGATTTTTGAGTTTTCGTTTATATATTATTACGTAGGAAAATGATCTTGTCGGTGGTGGAGGTGGGTACGGCCATGTGGAGATTGGGATCCGAGGCAAAGTCCCTTGTAATGCACACCATTTCATTCCTACTTTACAACTCCTCGATGCAATTATTCAAGCACCATCATCATTTTCATTTTACACTGTGAAATAATAATAATTTTAATTTCGTTGTCTTCGATTTTTTTAATGAACTTAGTATTATCTGATAAACAACCTAAAGTAGACTCCATGTATATTTTATTTTCACTGGGGCTGTTCCTTTTTTATTAATTACTAAAATTAAAACTAGATTTATACCCGTTTGATTGGTATGTGTTAAGTTCGTTATGATATTGATATCGATAAAAAAATTAATCCATCAGCTTGGAAATAGTAGTGACACTCGTATGACTTATATAAAAAATAAATATTAAAACAAATACAACTTATGATCAAAACGACATAAATTCGATTGGTATCGTGGGCTTCGTAACGGTACAAACACTAAACTCAAAACATATATTATTAAATGCCTAGTATACTCGTATAGCTAACAATATACAAAATAACATATTTAAGACGTTAATTTTGTCTGTAAGACCCGTGCGTTGCGGTGACAAGTCAATGCAAAATGAGTCGGTTTCACTGACAATCTTTACATCGCTGAAAATAAAAATAAATAATAATAAAATTTACAAATTTAGTGGGAAAAAAATTGGATAACTGACATGGACCGATGACAGTCTCGTGGAACCAATCTATTGATATTCATGTTGTATATATAATATTTTAATTTAATAAAGTTTTAAACTCGTATTTTAATATAATAAATAACAAAACCATATAATTTTATCTAATCGTCCTTTTCTAGCGAACCCAACCTTTTCATTAGACATCACACATTCTTACCATTATTTTCCGACAAACGTATTAAAAAATGGTCTTGTTAGGGAATGGTCTAGTCGAACATGACTAAAGAAAATTAATGGTGTTATCAAAAAGATAGATTGGAGGAAGAGGGTGACCCACAGCAGGCATTTTACTTGTTACGGTAGGTTGTTTACAACATCTAACTTATTTTAATTTCATTACAGGAATAGGTAAATTTGAAATTACGTTACTTACAAGTTAGGTAAAACTCATTACATTTTGATGTTATCTGACCTAAATGGTAATATAGATATAATTAAAGGATGGAATGTCTAAAAAAATTCTGAGTTGTGGATGTGTTAGTAAATCACTTGACTTCATTTCCGTATAAATTACCATTATCAATGATAATAAAATCTGTAAATTTCATTTATTCAAATGAATTATCATGAAGTGAGTGCTGAAGGTTGTCAGCCGCATCAAATTAGAAGGTTTTTCACCGACAATAAATTTTGTCACTAATATGCTCATATAGATACAAACCATCGATAGTTCGTCGTTCACACAAATTGAGTGCTGGGAATTAAGACTTCATAGATGGATCATCAATGAAGTTGTCAATATCTGTTTATGGCCACGTCGTGGATAGAAACCTGAAGAAAGTTTCACCATTAGTTTTACCTGTGATTTATCGATAGATAATAAATATCCTTTAAAAACAAATTCTAAAAATAGGTTTTTCTTTTTCTTCTTGGATTTTGTTTATCAAACGGCCATCACTTATGGCATTTAAATAGTTATTTTTCCCCTTCCTCATATAATCCTTCAGTAATCATTAACAATTTTGTCAATTATAAAAAATCGAAATTTTTATGAATTTTGAATTTTCTTTTAGTTAATACGCAATTGTTTTAGTTATGCATTACCAAATGTATATGGTTTTCTTTTCCTTTTAACTACAAATTTCATTAAAACCATGCCAATGAGGCGGGGAAAACAACAAAACTCAAATTATAACAACAATCCCTTCCGGCTAGACCACCATATGTATATGTTAATTTGTCTCCTATTATACAAATAAGTAATAAAATTCTTAAACAAATAACTTCACTTTTCAGCAAAAAAAAAGGTTTGAAACAAATTTGCAACCTACACTTGGCTTTTAAGCAAGAAAAGGTAGTATAATTTACTCAACATAATAGTCATTCTTTGACCAAGTATTATTTTTGAAAAAGTGTTTAAAAGAAAGTTAAAATATACGTGCTTCGTTATTCTGAAAAAGTGTTTAAAATAAAGTAACATTATTATAATTACTATTGTTATATGTATAACAGTATAAGTTTATTATCATTAATAATAATAAATATAATATTGTGATTGTTATTATAATAATTAGGTCAGCGCCTGAGCGCTCCCTTTGCCTTATTAATCAAAGTCTCAGTCATAGACACCACACTTTCTCTCATCATCTCTCTAGAGATCAACTCAATTCCCATCCCAGCCATGGCCCCTGAAAAGGTATTCAATATTCATTTTGTTAATTAGCATCCAAATTTTCATCGGTTTTTATTTATTTATGTTTCATGAATGGAAACTTAAATTTAGGTGACCGATATGGTCCTCAATGTTGATCTCAAGTGCACCGACTGCTACAAGAAGGTCAAGAAGCTTATCTGCAAAATTCCCCGTAAGTTTCTTCATTTATTATTTATTTTGATTCTTTTTTTGTTTGTGTAAATAAATTAAAAGCAATTAACGAATATTCAGAATATTATTTATGGATAAATGCATCTCTTATCATCTGTTGAAGTTTTCAGAATATTATTTACGGATATATAACACAAATATATTCACCATGACATTTTACCAAAGAAACTATAGTTTTAACTAATTTAAAGTGTTGGGCTGATACTAGATTCAAAATAATCACCAAAGGCTTCTAGTTTATTAATATCACAACTGGGTCAGTTTTTGACTGATTTTAGCCGGTTTAATTAAAGAAAGTTTGTTACAAACTGGTGCCTAACCTACGGTTTCTATCAGATCCAAACTGGTTTTACATAATCGGTTTCAAATTAGTTACAACACAAGGTTAAGTCCCATGTTAAATGAAAAAGATGTTAATTTGCTGTTAGAACAAGATTCAAAATAATAAATATTGATTGGAGGTACAATATATTTGGTGCCTTGCATTTATTGAATGGTTAATTCCGTTTATTATTAATATTGACAAATGGTACATGCAAATTAATAATATTTAATATTTTTTTGTGACAAAATAGAAATAAGAGACCAAGTATTTGATGTGGACAAAAACACAGTAAAGATCAAGGTGGTATGTTGTAGCCCTGAAAAGATTCGTGACAAGCTTTGTTACAAGGGTGGAGGTGCCATTCAGAGCATAGAGATCATTGAAAAGCCCAAGCCGGCTGGCGACAAGCTTAAAGAAGGCGACAAGCCTAAGCCGGCTGGCGACAAGCCTAAAGAAGCTGACAAGCCGAAGCCGGCTGCTGACAAGCCTAAGGATGCAGGGAAACCGAAAGAACCTGAGAAGCCCAAAGCTGCTGACAAGCCCAAGGAACCACAAAAGCCCAAACCCGCTGACAAGCCCAAGGAGACCGAAAAGCCCAAACCGGCCGAAAAGCCTAAGGATTCAGGAAAGCCACCAGAACCCGATAAGGCTAAACCTAAAGACGCGGAAAAACCCAAGGAAGCACCAAAAAAACCCGATGCTGGTCCAAGTCCGGATGTTGCAAAGATGGTGTATGAGCCCGTGCACGGCTACCCACAAATGTACCCACCATCAGGTTACCCGATGGTGGGATACGGGCAATATTATGATCATGGGTGTGGTGGCGCACCGTTTCAGCATGGCTATGGCATGCCGATAGCGCCACCACCACCACCACCAAGTTATGGTGGGTTCGGATATGATAACGGGTATAATGGGTACAATGGGAACCGAAATCATTATACTGGCAATGATTATGGAGGTCAAGAGGATGATGAAGGTTGTTCAATCATGTAAATCGGTGGTTGTAGGTTGGTCACTTTCATGGTGAAACAAATCTTGAAGATTATAAATAATTAAGATTTGGATATATCATTTGTATTATCATAAAACATTTGGCAATTTGTATATGCCAGAAAGAGATTGAATATTGTTTAAAGAATTTTTTTTGTTATAAAAAATAAAAAGAAAATAAATACATCGGGAAAAGGTGGTACAACATTACATACAAGTCAAAAAGCATGATATAAGAAAGGAGAAGCTTTTTTAAGTGTTTGTTTCTATTAGGCAACTATACGCTGGCATTTCACAAGCATGTTCATTGATTTGTTTCAAAAGTTTAAATTTTATATGATATATGAAAATGTTCAAGTTTCGGTCTCAAGAATTATGTGTAAAGTTTCGTCACTGTAACACTTATATCTCGAATTATGTGTTCAAATTTCGTCACCCTGACACTTATATCATTGATATCATAATAGTTAAAAATAATGTATAAATGATTTATAATTTTATATGTTCTACTTAGTTTTTATTATTTTTATGTGTGTTTTTTGTATAAGGTAGTTATGATTGTATTATGTTTTAGCGAGAGAATTTAGCAATTATAATTGTATAGTTTGTGTTATATGTATTTTTTATAATTTTATTTTTATTAAGTGTCATTCATATAGTTAAATTTGGCATTATTTGGTTTGTTTTAAAATTTATATGTTTGATTCCACATTTGTTTATTATGTGTTTAACAAGTTATGATTAATAAATTTGAGTATCTTCAATAAAATAAAAAGATTTAATTAGCTTTAAGATATGAGGATCAAACTTTATATGCTTGATTCCACGTCTTCTCCATTTAATTTTTAACAAAAAAAAATCATTTTATGTTGGCTTAATTCAAAGACTTATTAGTGACCTAATTTAAATAAAAACTATTCTAGCGATTTAATTGAAACAATTTTAAAATTTTGTTAATTACTATTATGAACATTTTTTCAAAATATCCTAACATTATTGCAGTATCCCAATCACAATAATCGTATTTATAATTGCAAGTAGTAATTTGAATAAATCGATTTATTATATTCAAAAGTCCTATTTCTTAGAAAAGCACAAATAATTATTGGCCTATTGGGGAAGACAGTTTTGAACGAAGAGCGGCTAGTGATATTACGTTTTATGCATGTGGGGTGCATCGCAAACCCACTCTTGACATACTAAAACATAAACAAATATATAATCTTAAAAATTACAAAAATATAATGTTTGCTGATCTTTAGTGTAAAATCGATCGACTTATACATAATATAGTTTAGTTTATCTTTCTCGACAATCCACTCCTCGGACATAGGGCGATGTGGGCGACCGGCCGGGGCACTTAATTTTCGGGGACACAACGTTTTTATTAAATATATACTTTCTTGAAAAGAAATTATATATATTTAATGTTTTACTCTAATTATACAATAACTAGGTTGGTTTAGTGATAAGGGGTATGACTTCCAATCAAAAGATTGCAAGTTCTAGTCTCACATGAGATATTTTTAATTTTATTTTTATACACAAAGTTTTTTACACAACCTAAATCATAACCAAGTAAGCACATTTAAAAATTTAATTGTTTAAACCAAACAAAAAACTCATTTATATAAGGCCTAATTTTTTTTTTGCTTATAATATTTCGTTACTCGTTAGAGTCTACGTGCCTTTTTATTTTGGCTCGGCCAAAGCTTATAAATTCTCAGAGACGGCCCTGCCACTATATTTGTTGGAAATGAAAACGTATTCAAAATATAGTATTTTTCAGTATTGTAAGCTATATAAATATCGTTGTAAAAGTACCATGACGAACCGCATGATGATGATAGAAGCCGGATTCGAGATGGCTAATCTCCCAAGATAGTGACCCTTTGTGCGAGTTAGATTCCAAAGAAATAATAGAGAGAGCTAGACATTATTTTATCAATTTTCTTCTTAACATTTAACAAAACTAAAAGGCCTTTTGTAAGGCTTACAAACTTGAAGAACGAAACGTGCATATGCATGATCTACTAAAAACATGGACATAATGGAGAATTAAGAAACTGTATATAAACATAAGCTAAAGTGAACATGGAGGTGATGTTGTTGCATGGATGTCACGTGAGTGAAGATATGGGATACGTGGGTACGTATCTGAAGAAACACTAAGTGACCCCGGCAGATTAAGGATAATCTTAGGGTTAAGTAGGTGTTTCCCACGAGGGTTAGGTCCGGCAACGATGGTTATTCTTCTCAACCTGCAAAACAGACACCGTAAGCTCGTCACTGAGAAGGGGGGGGGGGGGGTTCCTCCTTGTGACCACCCTCCGGCGTGAGAATCAGACTAGATTGCTCTGAATATAAGTGTATATTGAGAGAAATAGCTAGAGAGAAGATGATGATACCGTTCCAAGGTGTTGGAGTATTTATAGCCGAAGGTAGGTTTCCAAGCAGGTACGGCCAGCTGTATAATATTCCTTTTCCACCAACTATGGGCTATGTTCGTGCCACGATGGGAGTTGGTGGGTAGGCAGCGGCTGATAGTGACATTTTGTACTGGAGCGTGCTCCTCCTCGTACTATTGTCGGTGAGCTGTCACCCTGTGATTGGTTCATGGGTTGCTTTTGCCAGATCTTGTCTATTTGTCCATACCTTGGTAGGTATAGTACAAAAGATCTTCTAGAAGCGCACAGACTGACTCTTTTGGGCGGGAATATTCCCGCCCTGTTCATTCCTTCTTCAGGTGACATTACTGAAGTATAAGAGTTAGTGCCTTATGCGTGTAGCCTTACTGTTAGTGCGGTTAGCCTTCCTTCTTGGCTTGTACCCACAGCTGCGGGGACAGGCAGGGTACTGTACCAAGGGAGGCTTTCCTGCTGGGACAGCTGGCTTACTGCGTGTAAGGTCTTCATCTCTGAGCATGGTGGGTCCTGCGGATCCAGTTGGTCTATGCGCAGACGTACCTCTTCAAGGTGAGTCTTGCGGGTCCAACTGGGCTTTGCGGGGACCTACCTCTTCAAGTCCCCCCAGTCCATTGTTCTTCTCATGAATTGTTAATAAGTGAGGTGAACTTTTGGACTTTAAGCAAGGGGTTTTAAAGAGGGGTTTTCGTTTTTTAAGGTTTTCCGTGGGGATTCTTCCCGCAGTTTTCCTAATGTCACTTGCAGAAATTCCCGACTTTTCTGCCTGATCTTTGGGTATGATGCGGGTAGGTGTGTAACCTCCTCGCAAGTCGGGAGCGTTGAGTTTCACTTGTATAGATTCTCCGAGGTTTTGGTAGTTTAAGACATAGTGATCAGTTATGTTAGACAACCAATTCCACCTTGAAGCTTCAAACAATCTAGTTCTCAACGTTCCCGCCATGCGGGGATGTTATTTCTCTTTCCGCAAGCATGGCCCATAAGGTCCTTCTTGGCTTCAATTCCCTGCAAGTGCTAAGTATGTGAAGGGTTTCGCCTTGACACTGTACCCGCACTTGTCTTACGGTTTCTTGCTTTCCAAGGTAAGGGGGTATATTCCCTCTTATTTTTGAATCTTCTTGGAATTCGGAGAGTTGGTGAAAGGATAAGGACAGTCCAAACGGTTGAAGGGACGTTGGCGTCTTCTGACGGTTTTAGGACGTGCAGGAAGTTATGACGACGTGACAGCATGTGGTCAATCAGGATGCTTTTTCAGGCGCGTGGGCGCGAGTTTTATGGCACGCGCCCTTTTGACACCTGTTGCCAGCTTGCTTTATCCACACGTGTCGCCGTGTCATTGCGCCTGCGCCTTCTCTCTCATCCGCATTAAATTCATCGCATTCATTGCGATGAGTATATAAGGGGGAGAGGGTGTATTTCATCCATCATCTTCACTTCACTCTCCTTTTCCTTTTAAGCGATTTCCGGCGAATACTCATCTTTTCCGGCGAGCATTCTCCTGAAACCGCTTTCTTAACACTAAAAAATGTCTTCTTCTACTCATGACCCAGAGGTTAACGTCGAGGAGTCCGACGTTTACCTCGAGAACCCGACGTCTACGTCCGATAAGGACGGTAAGAGTACTGCTGGCGAGTGTCAGTGTACTCTTTCTGTCGATGTATACCATTACATCGTCAAGAAGTTCCTGCTGGAGCCTTATGAGCCTGAGTTTCCTGAGGCCAACCAGACGGTGTACGATGCCCCTAAGGGCAAGATAGGGGTTTACGCTTCGTTCTTCCTATATGGGAATCTAAGATTCCCATTAACGAAGTTCGTATACCGTGTTTTGGAGAAACACGGTGTTCATCTGACAGAGGTGCACCCAATGGCAATTGTCAAAGTTCGTCATTTCGAATGGGTGTGCCGTATTTTGGGTATCGAGCCTCGAGTCAACCGCCTGATGACCTTCTATACTTGGAGGTGCATCCAGGGTTAGTATACCCTTGTCACTCGGATCAAGGGTTTGAAGATCTGCGCTACTGAGCGTAGTCTTCGTTCTTGGAAGCGGGAGTTTTTCTACATTTCCGCTCGTGTCATTCCCATTGCGATGACGTTCAAGAATGGGAGGGCACTTCCTAACCTTCACGCCTCCAACTACCAGGAGTCGGAATGGTTCACCAAGATCTCCCAGATTCAGACTCCGGTTTATCGCTTTGCGGAGTTGGGATGGTGATGCTTGAGATGAGCCGCTTGTGGAAGGATGCCGGGTCTGGGACGCCGCAAATACCCATCGTTCTCGAATACGGTTTGAACTATCTTCCTTTTGGTACGCCCCGTCTTTTGTGTTGGTTTAGGGTTTTCCTTCTAACATTTTTATCGTTTTTATTTCAGAAGGGAACAACTTACATTCGCTCTTGCACCCGCGGGAGACTGGTGGTCCCGCACGGTTGGGTACTCTTGATCTCGATGAGAACGAGTTGCCCATTTTGGAGCAGACTGCGGATAGATTCGTAGAGGTCTACCCGCCAGGCCACGAGATTTTAAGCGCCACTCGGCCAGGTAAGGAGTTCTTTAATCCCCGTCCTCTTCATGCTCAAACTTCTGCTAGAATTCCTCTGATCTTGTCATCTTCTGATGAGGAATCCGCAGATGGGCCTTTTATTGTGAGGAAGAAGAAGGCGGCCGGCGTGAAGGGCAAAAAGAAGGTTGCTACCTTCGTTGACCTGGGGAATCAGTCTGATTCCGAGACTGAAAGTGAGGAGGCGGCGGGGAACCTTGGTGGTGGTGACGAGGCCATTGTCTCAGAGGTTGAGACAACGGCTGTCACTTCCGAGCCACCAAGCGCTGCGAAGGTGACTGGCGTGAAGAGGCCAGTTTCATCGGGTCCATCTCCGCCTGTCAGGGCTTTCAAGATCAAGAAAACCAGTAAGTATACTTTTTGTGTACCTTTTCCGCATTTCCTTCCGCCTTTGTTTTTAATATCTTTTGTTTTTCTTCATGCAGGAGTGGACTTATCTGCTTTCGAGAGCGGTGCGGGAGGAAGGGGTTCAGGACCCACGACGATAGGTTTGGTCAACCTATCCGAGGCGATGACCCAGGCGGCTGCGCCTGTTTCTGGTACTAGTTCAGTTGCTCATACTGTTGAAGCAACTGTTCCGGTTATGACGTCATCTGTCATGGCTGCTGTGCCGACGATGGCGTCCAGTTTCGTTGCTGCGTTGAGCAGTTCAACTTCTCCGCCGGCCGTCAGTGCCATCTTTACTACATCCTTCACCGGACCGGCGGTGACTTTTTCTGTGAGCTCATCCGCAGCGGCTACCACGGTTATGAGTTCATCTCAAATGAGTTCATCTCCGATGGTCTCTACCTCAGTGGCTTCTACAGTGTCACATTCGGCGTCAGCGACTACCTCGTCCTTGGCCGGTTCTTCAGGTATGTTTAGAGTTGGGACCTCTAAACTTACCTCTGTTGATGAGGGAGTTCAATCTTTGCTTCCTTCCCATCTCCTTGACCTCTTGGATGGATATCCTTTAGGTTCAGGTGATGGGTTTAGCGGCTATCGGCCTGTTATCGACCCTACAGGTGCGTGGGGTTACTTTGGCCTGTTATCCCTCCTTGTCATTTTTTCTTAACTGTTTTGTTGTTGCAGTTTCAGATTCCAATGAGGTCTATGCCCCAAGGTGGAATATCCGCCGAGGCACGACTCTCAGGACGGCTGCAGACTGCATCGATTGGGCGCGCCATGCCGCTCCAAGCGGTGCATTGGGGGAGGCCATGGTTAGTTACCAGGAAGGCCGGTTGTCTATTGAGCTCCGAATCCTTCTCGCCCGGATGCAGCCGCGTGTCGAGTTACTTTGTCGTGAAAACGACAAGTTAAAGACTGCGCCTAACTTGGAGGGGGCTCAGGTGCGATTGCTGCGGGAGGAAAACAAGAAGCTTGCCCCCACCGCTGCTGAGAAGGAAAAGGCCTTCAAGGATCTTGAGGCCGAAATCCAAGCCATGTATGAGGCTCGTTCCAAGGCTACTCAAGTTGTTAATGAACAACTTAGGTTGGCTAAGGAAACGGCGCGTAATGCCACTGAAAGGGCCACAAAAGCTGAAGCCGTTGCTGAGCCTCTACGCGCTGAAAATGAGGAACTGAAAGCCAAACTGGAGAAGCTTCAGCAGGCTCATGAGGCTTTGGCTTTGGAGGACGCCAAGAAGCTACAGAAGCTCTTGGATCAGAAGGGTGTGCTTGATCGCACTGAGCGTAAACTTAAAGGCGTTGAGGAGGCTGCTGCCAAAGAAGTGTTGCTTGCCAACCTTAATAAGAATGAGGCCGAACGCGCACGCGATCAAGCTCAGGCTACCCTTCAAGAGTCCTTGTCCAATAACGATTGGCTTCTACGAGAAGCGTTGCCGCAGGTATGCATAGCTCACTTATTCTTTGCTTTTTACTTTTTTCTTTATACTTAGAAAAGTATTTTTTTTTTGTAGGTTGTGCATCGGATTTTCGCGAACACATCCTATGATGATGCCATGAGTGCAGCCCTCAACACTTCTCATGAGGAAGGAGAGAAAGCTGGTTTCTTGCTTGGTCTAGGATTTGCAGAGAAAGGCATCCCGCCTTCCAAATTTCCTCTACATGATGTTGATACTGAAGCTGCCTACGACCAAGTTGTGAACCAGTATGCTGCTTTTTCTCATCCGGTTGTGGAGAAGGTGAACGAAGTTGTTGCTGCTGATGACGTTCTAGCTGTTCTCAAATCTTTCCTTGAACAGCCGCAACCAACTGATGGTGCGGGTTCAAGTGGGTTTGGAGGGAGTGGTCCCGAAGCCTGAATCTTGAGATTCCTCCCAGCCGTTAGGATAGATTTGTACTTTTTGTAGGCGGGTAGATACCTAGCCATTTTGTAATGCTTGAGCAGCTTTTAATGTGAATATAAATGTTTTGTTAACGCCTTGCCTTGTAAACATTATATGATTTGCTCATGCATATTTTAGTTTAACTTAGCAATTTTCTAAGTGTTTTGAATAAGTTAAACTTTCGACGCGTGTCAGATAATAGGTTAATGTTCTGTTTCCTCTATCATGATTGTGCGGGTAGGACCGTCACTTTCACTTAGTAGGATGACCAAACTTCATTTATATCTGACCTGCGTGAAGGTTTACCTCATCTTCCCCTTAGAAATTTTTACTGTTTTTGTGTTTATGCGAGTTGTGCCGCTTTCCACACGCAACGACTTACTTCCTCCCTCACTTATTTATGCGGTGAATGCCGGCATATCAGTGTGGTCGGTTCATAAGTATAAAGGTAAGGCTATCAACATCAATGTGATAAGGAGAATCATTTCCATTAGAAGTGGCTCTAGGCCTGTTCGTTACAAGTTTGGAATTGATCTACATGTAGCATCTGCGTAATTGAGCTCCATTCCATGTTCTTGGAATGGGGGTGCCATCGAGCCTTTCGAGCCGGTATGCGCCCTTTCCCAGAATTTCTTTAATAATGTATGACCCTTCCCAGACCGGGGCCAGCTTTCCTGGGCGCTCCTGGTTCGAAGCCTCGTTGTTACGCAGTATGTAGTCTCCTATATTGAAGTTGCAGAGTTTCACCCGCGTGTTGTAGTACTTTTGCATTTGTCGCTTGTAGTTCTCTTCACGCGCTGCGGCTAAGTCTCGGCGCTCCTCGGTTAGCATAAGGTCTAACCGTCTTTCCGCATCCCTGTCTTCTGGTTGAGTTATGACTCTTGGTGAGGGTAGACCAGTCTCGATTGGAACCATGGCTTCAGTGCCATAGGTGAGGCTGAACAGGGTTTCGCCCGTGCTTGCTTTTTCAGCGTTCTGTTTGCCCAAAGGACATGTGGAACTTCGTCCACCCAGCCGGATCTATGCTCCAAGAGTCTTTTCTTTATGCCATTGACGATGCTTTTGTTTGCTCTTTCCACCTCACCATTACCCTGCGGGTGTGCCACTGAGGTAAAGGTGTGGGTGATTTGAAGCTCTTTCAGCCACTTTTGTAGCTTCGGTCAGCAAATTTGGTGCCGTTATCATTCACCAAATTCTGTGGAAGTCCAAAACGACAAATAATAAATTCCCAAATAAATTTTTGATATGTTTTGCGGTTGTTTGGGCTAGGGGTTTTGCTTCTATCCACTTGGTGAAGTAGTCGATGGCTACCACTAGGAACTGAACGTTCCCTGCTGCTGTGGGAAATGGGCTTGTCACATCGATGGCCCACTTCTGGAATGGCCATGAAGAAGTGACTAAAACAAGTTCGTTCTTCGGGCGATGCGTGTTGGGTGCGTAGAGCTGGCAGGATCTACATTTTCTGATGTAGGCCAGCGCATCCGTATGCATCCCCGGCCAAAAGTATCCCGCGTTGTTTAGCTTGGCTACAACTGCGCGTGGACCTGCGTGTACTCCACAGATGCCTTCATGTACTTCCCTTAGGAGGTAGTCGGCATCTTGGTCGTCAACGCATCTGAGGAGTGGGCCAAGAAAATTACGCCTGTAAAGTATGTCATCAACAAGTTGATAGTTCAGTGATTTACAGCGTATCTTTCTTGCCTGTGTCTTTGAATCTGGTAGTACACCCGTCGCAAGGTAATTTATGATTGGCGTCATCCATGTTTCCGTGCCGGTTTGAATGACACAAATTTCCTTGTGCGGGACTGATGGTGCACCAAGAAGTTCAACGCGGATGTCCTTTCGCAAGTGGGTGAAGGCCAACGATGCAAGCTTGCTTAACGCATCCGCAGATTTGTTTTCGCTTCCCTTGATGTGCACAACTTTGCAATCGTTGAAATCGCGCATAAGGGTTTTTGCTTGTGCGAGGTACAGGGCCATTGTGTCGTTCACGGCCGTGTACGTCCCGTTTATCTGGTTGGCTACTAGCATGGAATCGGCTTCAAAGTTTTTCACTCCCATCTTACGCGCAATTCTTAATCCGGCCAAGAATGCTTCGTACTCCGCTTCGTTATTCGTGCTTGGGAAATCCAGCCGAATAGCGTAAGTGTATTCTTGGCCTGCTGGGTTAGTTAGTTTCAACCCTGCGCCTGAACCCTCGTTGTTGGCTGCTCCATCAGTGTAGAGTCGCCAGACATCGTTAATGTCTTGTGCTGGGGAAGGTTGAGCCTCTTCCTGGCATTCTTTTTCCCGCGAAGCGGGGACTTTTGCAATAAAGTCGGCCAAGACCTAGCCTTTTATGGCTGGTCTTGGCTTGTACTTTATCGCGTATTCTCCCAACTCAATTGCCCATTTGGCTAGGCGCCCTGACAACTCGGGTTTGCCTAGAACGTTTGCAAGTTTGAAGTTGGTGAGAATGGTGATTGGGTGGCCTTGGAAATATCGTCTTAGCCTGCGTGAAGCCTGTACAAGCGCTAAGACTACTTTTTCCAGGGTGGAGTACCGAGTTTCCACGTCTGTTAAGATGCGGCTTACATAGTAGATGGGCATCTGGATACCTTTTCGTTCTACTAGTAAGACTGCCCCGGTTGCTCTGTCTGTGGCGGAGAGGTAGAGAATTAATTCCTCCCCCACTTCTGGTGCTGTGAGCGTTGGGAGTTCGATCAAGCGTGACCGAATCTCTTGAAAAGCTGCTTCCGCTTCTGGTGTCCAGCGGAAGTGCGTTTTCTTCAAGCAATTTCTCAATGTTGACACGAATGGGAACGACCTATCCGCATGGTTTGCCAAAAAGCGGTTAAGTGCGACTAGTCGTCCATTAAGTGTCTGAGCCTATTTGATGGTAGTAGGTGATTCCATTTTCATAATGGCTTCGACCTTTTCAGGGTTCGCTCTGAAGCCATCTTTGGTAACGATGACTCCTAAGAACTTCCCTTCTTTAATCCCAAAGGAACACTTGCTCGGGTTGAGCTTCATGTTTATCTTTCTGAGCGTGTTGAAAGTTTCTTCGATGTCTTTCAACATCGCTTCTGGCTCGAGGCTTTTGATGACCAAGTCATCCATGTAAACTTCCAAGTTCCTCCCAATTTGGGCATGAAACTCTTTGTCCATCAGGGGTTGGTATGTGGACCCGGCATTCTTAAGTCCGAAATGCGGTTTTATCCTGATCGTCAACAGCCATGTGGATTTGATGGTACTCTTTATACGCATCAAGGAAGCATTTAAGGCGAAACGGTGCTAATGAATCTACCTTAAGGTCAATTTCGGGTAACGGGTAACAATCCTTGGGGCATGCTTTATTTAGGTCTTTAAAATCTATGCACATGCGTCATTGTTTGTTGGATTTCGGTACCATGACGAGATTTGCAACCCATGTTTGATATTTACTAACGCGTACGATGCCTGCGTCAAGGAGTTCCTTGACTTGGGTTCTACACGCGTTAGCCTGTTCAGCACCCATTACACGACGCTTTTGTATGACCGGCGCAAATGCCGGGTCACACTTGAGCTTATGCTCAGCCTTACTTCGTGGTACACCAGTCATGTCAGTTGGTGTCCACGCGAAGATGTCGGCATTTTTTTGCATCAAGCGTTTGAGTAAGGTGCGTGTGGGGTTAGTGATCGTTGGGCCAATGGTAACAGCCTGGTCAGGGTATTTGCCATTGAAGGCCCATTCTTCTGGTTCAGAGGTGGTTGGTTTAGCCATTTTTGGTTTGGGTTAGATGAGACAGATGCGATGCATACCTGGGGAATGCCCGTGATCATAGCAACGCCCTCGGCTGTTGGCCATCCCATCATCCCATGGACCGAAGACACCACGGTATTAAATCTTGCCATCCCATCTCTCCCGAAGAGAATGTCGTATGTGTGGTGTGGCTTCCTCATTACAACGAAGTCCACGTCTTTTGTGCGGGAGTACTTCCCGTCCATGAGAGTGACGGGGAAGGATAGGATACCCAAGGGGGTGTTTGTGCTGCCATCGAACCCTTCCATCGAGGCGTAAACTGTTTCTAGGCGTTCTTTGTCTTCGTCGTCTAGCTTGTGGAAGAACGGCCTATACATGACCGTTGACGAAGCGCCATTATCAGCAAGAGTGCGGGAGGTGATGTAGTGCCCCAACTGGCTTTTGATGACTATGGGGCCTCCTTTGTTGGGCCCTCCTGGCACACGCGGGAAGCGCACTTCAGCTTCCTTCCACGCACTTGGCTCTGTTGTTCGTCGTTTTCTTCCTCTGACGTTGCCATGAACCATGTGAATGCTGATGTCGACGGGTTTTCGTCCATTGCCCTTGTACCGATTGTCATTCCTCCCTCCATTCTTGATTGACGCCACGAGGTGTGTGAGTTTCCCATCTTTGACGAATGTTTCGACGATATCCTTCAAAGAAGTGCACTCCTCCGTGGTGTGGCCTTTTGTCCCGTGGAAGTCACAGGATTTGCTCTGATCAGCGTTATGACGCTGTCGGATTATTGGAGCCTTTGGCCATGGGAGCTTCTCGGTGGCAAATATCTCGGTGACGCTTTTGGTGAGTGGCGTCCATCTGGTATTCCGGTTCGACGAGTGCATGTTGTCCCTTCCGCCTAAGAGAGGGCGAGAGCTGGATGAGGTGTCAAAGTTTATCCTTGACTGCCAAATACCAAGCTACCTCTATTTATTTTGTCGGGCGGTACGGACGTTATTTTCTCTTGTTCTCTGCGTGTAGAGGTTTGTGCTCTGGGGAAGATTTCTACCCAGTTGCTTCTCCGTTTCGGCAAAGCGTTTAGCTGCTGTCATGATGGCATCCCACGTGGATGGCATGCCATCTTTACCTGTCAACGTGCGGATGAGCTCTGGGTACTCAGCGCCCTGGATGAAAGCAGCGCGAACAATATCTTCGCTTATAGTGCCCAGACTTAGCTGCTTTGAGTTGAAGCGAGTGATGAAGTCTAGCAAAGATTCGTCTTCCTCTCGGATGCAGTTGAGGATCGTCCATTGCTCTTCAGTATATTTTCTTTGTTGACTGAAGTGCTGGCTGAACTTGTGCTGGAAGTCTGCCCAATCATAGATGTGGTGGACCGGTAGACGATCAAACCACGCTCTGGCTGCCCCAACGAGCGTCATCTGGAACATGTAACACCATGTGGGTTCCGTCCAATTACTGACGGTTGCCCCCGCTATAAATCTGTTCAAGTGATCGTCCGGGTCAGATATGCCATCGTAAGTGTCTATGTTGGACATCTGTTTGGCACTCTTTGGAGTGATTGCTTCCGCAATGTCCCTTGCAAATTTGGACGTTCCCGCATTCGCTACAGTTGGTCTGAAAGTTTTGGAGAAGTCACGTGGGTTTCCCCCCGTGTTCTTTGGTTTGAAGGTTCCCTCAAAATTTCTTCTCGAGTGGAAGTCTGCTTCTTTACGCTTCCCTTTCGCCTTATGACGAGGGTTTGCGTCACTGTCAGATTCTTCCCAATCTTCATCATCCAAATACTCGCAATCATTGCTCATGTTGAGCTGTTGTCGAGTGCTTCCGAATTCGTCATTGGCCTGTTGGAGTGAACGTAAACGTTCGTCCAAATCGGCTTGGAATTCTTTCTGACGTGCTTCCGCCCAAGCTTTAACTTGATCTAGTGTTTGTCGGGGAAGCCTCGTATGTTGTTTCTCCAACTGGGTATCAATGAATCCCAGGGAAGGATTGTTTACTGCACTTGCCCCGGCGTGGGTAACCGGGGTAGTGTTCGTAAAAATCGTGTATTCACCGGTGTTCCCCCCAGTAGCTGGGGTTGTGGTTACCGGAGTTTCTTAGTCACTCGGTGGCTTTGGCATCGGAGTAACCTTAACCATCTTTCCAGAAGTTTGAAAAAACTGAGAAAAAGAAGAATTAGTTCTAGCTTAATGCACGGATGGCGCCAATGAAGAAACACTAAGTGACCCCGGCAGATTAAGGATAATCTTAGGGTTAAGTAGGTGTTTCCCACGAGGGTTAGGTCCGGCAACGATGGTTATTCTTCTCAACCTGCAAAACAGACACCGTAAGCTCGTCACTGAGAAGGGGGGGGGGGGGTTCCTCCTTGTGACCACCCTCCGGCGTGAGAATCAGAATAGATTGCTCTGAATATAAGTGTATATTGAGAGAAATAGCTAGAGAGAAGATGATGATACCATTCCAAGGTGTTGGAGTATTTATAGCCGAAGGTAGGTTTCCAAGCAGGTACGGCCAACTGTATAATATTCCTTTTCCATCAATTATGGGCTATGTTCGTGCCACGATGGGAGTTGGTGGGTAGGCAGCGGCTGATAGTGACATTTTGTACTGGAGCGTGCTCTTCCTCGTACTATTGTCGGTGAGCTGTCACCCTGTGATTTGTTCATGGGTTGCTTTTGCCAGATCTTGTCTATTTGTCCATACCTTGGTAGGTATAGTACAAAAGATCTTCTAGAAGCGTACGGACTGGCTCTTTTGGGCGGGAATATTCCCGCCCTGCTCATTCCTTCTTCAGGTGACATTACTGAAGTATAAGAGTTAGTGCCTTATGCGTGTAGCCTTACTGTTAGTGCGGGTAGCCTTCCTTCTTGGCTTGTACCCACAGCTGCGGGGACAGGCAGGGTACTGTACCAAGGGAGGCTTTCCTGCGGGGACAGCTGGCTTACTGCGTGTAAGGTCTTCATCTCTGAGCATGGTGGGTCCTGCGGATCCAGTTGGTCTATGCGCAGACGTACCTCTTCAAGGTGAGTCTTGCGGGTCCAACTGGGCTTTGCAGGGACCTACCTCTTCAATATCAGATGAAGAGGCGTCATCTACTTCTAAAGTACTTTTTTTTAAACCACCAACGAAAGGAATTTTATTAACGCAACAACCAAATTACAACATATATACACAAACTGTAACAAGCAAGGGACCAGTTATAGTCCAAACCAAACAAAAACAGTCACCCCAATTATCATAAACCGCAACCCGCTTGCATTGTAAACCCACTCCAATCTTCCATGATATTGTCGTACCACCTTACCTATTGTTGACCAAAAGACAGCTAAGAGCATTTTTGTCTTCAACCAAATTCACCACCGAAACCATCTTTGTCATTAAAAACCAAATCGTTTCTTACTTCCCATTAACACCATACTGAAGCAAGACATATAGCAGCAAGCATTTTGCATTTTTCTCAGGAACTTTTTGTATTTGTAAAGAGCTAAAAGATCTCTATTATAAAATGCGGATACTTGGAATCTTACACCACAAATATATCACATAAAACAATGCTCAGCTGCTTCTTCAAATTCTCCACAAGGGGCACAAAACAGAATCCATACCAATATATATTTTTCCTAGCCTTTTTGGTCAAAACGGGTGATCTTTCCATCTCGGATCTCCAAGCTAGAATGCACACCTTTTGGGTACCGATATACTTCCAAACAAATTTATTACTAGAGAAGGAGGGGGGATACACTACAAAAAAGATAGGCATCTAGGACTAAAGAATCAGTCACTGATACCTATAAATCAGTACCTAATGGTCAACAAGGACTGATTTTCTCAGTCCATAGTCAGTCCCATATTCCTAATTGACCCATCGCGTGTAACATCCCAAAAACTTCCACACCAGTTTTGACAATTTAAAAAGTTGAGGTACCAGTTAGATATTTTATAATTATATGGAAGCGATAAGTGTCTTATGACACATCGGATGAAGCGATACGTGTCAACGCATACAACACGTATCCTCACAAAGAGACATGTGGCAGATGACTAATCGTTATGAATGCTACATGTTAACACTTTATGACATGACTAATCATCAAGAACTATACAGGTCGCATGGTGGCGAGCGACGGTCTAACTGAGGATGTAAGAAAACAATTATAAATAATAGGCATGGGCTGCTCAGTTTCTCTTAGTCCGTACCATACCGACACCATTCAGTAGTGTCGACGTTTCATACCCTGACACCCTACACATTTTCTGTAACATTCGTCGAATTTAAAACCCAAAAACCCAGCCCGTTAATTTTTTTTAAAATTTTATTATTATAATCATTATTATTTATTTAGTTCTCAAAGCCCGATTCGTTAGGAAATTGTTAACTGACACAAACTATCTGGTCATGCTTTGATTAATTTATACTCACAATATCAGTTTTGCTCTTTTGTTTATATATATTTATTATCTCAAAACTGGTGACTTTCTCATTCAAACTCGTGTTGACAAATTATATTACTTTGTATACATTTGCAGGTTTTCATTTGGTTTGAAGCTAAGGTGATGAAACATTTAGAGATATCTTAAGATAAAATAAAAACAAGACTATTTGTGTTGATTTCGAATTAAATTGTAATTTAATTTGAACTTGTGTACTTAGATGAATTTTTGGATTTAATAAATAATTAATTAGATATTATCATATTTACATTGCATGATAGTACCTTGTGAGCTGTGAATCACGTTTCGCACCCTGACAACTTGCCCCTCACATGTTGTCACGCTGGTATTTAACACCACAACGACCACCTGCGAGCGGGGCGCTAGAGTTTTAGGATGAGCCAAGTCGTGGCATCAATTGACATTGGAGTGTGGGAGGATATAAAAAATGGTCAATGAAGGTTAGTTAATAATAATAAAAAAACTGAAAACAAACTTCTAGCGGCAACCATGGATGTCGAAAAACTAGTGATTATGTTAAACCAGCAGGTTTTTTCTGATTATGGCTCGTGGGTGTGGAGCATCCCCTCACAGGCTGCCACGCTGGTGGCAAACACCACAACGGGCTCCGACGAGTGGTGGTGGTGGTGGTGGTGGTGGTGGTGGTGGGGGGGGGGGGCGCTGGCGTTTAAGCATGAGCCGGGTAGCGACATCAATGTATGTTCGAGTATGGGAAGATGTGCAAAATGGTTAATATGACCGTTGAAGGTTAAATACATAAAAAAAATTAAAATCAAACTTATAGAGGCAACCATGGATGCCAAAAACCAGTGATAACATGAAATAGAGGAGACGACAAAGAAATATAAACCAAATTTCTCTATTTATCACAATTGACCATTCAACTTTAATACCGAATTAAAAATTACTTTGCATCCCCCCAACCCAATACACACCACACACACACACACACACAGCCACCCCACCAATAAGTTATGAATATGCTAATTTAAATCTATAAATTTAAATACCAAAATAAGCCCTTTAACTCAAACCTAAAATTAATAATAAATGTTGCGATTATATCCGATAATGATTTTGCGATTTAAATACTCTTAAAGAACATTAAAAATAAAAATAATATAAAAAAACGAAAATCGTTGAAGCCCCCGCTCACCTGAACTACAGTAGGCTTGGGTGGCTTTAGCATATGCTTTATCCAGTGTACAGTTAGCATCAAGTTAGCACCATGTGGAGCAATATTAAATGATGAATACATGGTCGGCCTAATAGCTTGGTTGGGCCGAGCTAGGGATTTAGGCCCCTAAAATACAAAGGTCCCAGTTTAAAAAAAATAATATTAGGGTTTTGATGTGATGTGAAACACACATTTATCCATGCTAGTTTCTTTTTCGTTTTGCGCTTAAACGTTAACGAATATCATTTGTTTTTGCGTGAATTTACATGTTTGTGTATGTGACTGGTCCCATGTTGAAGAGAGCGAGGAAACGAGTTAATGAAAAAAAATCAGCTAAAACGGAGATTTGATAAAGCCGGAACGCACAAACGAAGCTGTAACGAGTCGAAAAATAAAGATTGGACACCCAAAGGCCTGGACGCGCTACGCGACCGTGTGACCCTTGCTGCTCGCATGTAGCGGCGCCTTAAGAGGTCCCTCAGCTGCCGAAGTCAAAGAACCCTACAATTTTGTCTTATTAAAGCTGGTTGGACAGGTTTTTATATATTAACTTGTTTAACAAGTTTATAACATCTATATATATATATACTAAAACCCTAGAAAAATTTTATTAACATACCAGCTGTCCAAGAAGAGTTTAGAAGCAGAACTAAGGTGGAGAGGCTCTCGGTTCGTAGCTTGATTAGTTATTTGTCGGTTTTTGAATTATTAACGATTGTAAGTTCTTTTTGAGTTTTTAGACCACAAGACAAGTTTTAATCAGTTGTTTATGAACATGTTTATCAGTTATATCATTATTATTTGTTGTTTGTTTAATATGATTGGCTAAACTTGTTTGAATCACCTAGGTTTGATGTTTAACGATTAAAATAAACTAGTTTAAGGTGCTTAACGAGTGGCTGATTATTTTTCTATTTTCAAAGTTCATAATTTGTGATTTAATCCAGTTAATATCTACTGCCATAGATGTATCTTAGGGTCCATGAGCCCCGTGTGATTGATTATTGCATAAATTAGTTTTGTGTAGTCATTAATTGCATAGTTCGGTTAATAGTTTGTGTGTTGATTGATTGTGATAGGCGTATCATTAGGGTTTGTGTAGTCTAGATCATTAAAATTAGTATATTAACCACCTTTGAGTTGGGCCAAAACCTTAGGTGTTGGCTTATCTTGCTAGTTAGTTGATCAGGTTAGTCGTTGCGAGACCACGTGCGGTTTTTTCCATTGTTGGCTAGGTTAAGTTTGTAAGTTGAGTTGTTTTATCCTTAGTGTTGAATTACCCCTTTTCTCATAGGTTTATAATAGCTTGAACCTTAGAGAGTCTTGTAGCTTAAACATGGACCAAGTGTTGAGTTATTAAGGTACTTAGAATAAACAACCAAGAATTAAAAGTTAACTAGACGTCGTTAGGGTTTCTGGTAAACCTGACCGTAGGGATCCAGTTTGCTTGGCTTCACCTTTGTTAGCTCATCTTTAGAATCCTGGTTTCAACCACGTGTTAGCACCCGTGCTACCTAGGTGATTCGCTTTCTCATTATCGTTAAATCTCATTAAGTCTTTCAGTAAGTTTCGTTAAGTTAAGTTAAATAGTTTAAAATAATTAATATAAAATCAACTAAATATTAAGGAAGGACTTGGATTAGGGTTTATAATCTGAGCCGTTCTCACGTATCTTCGAGTTCGATATCCGGACTTTCCTTGTCTTTGCTACACGCGACTGGTACACATGTCATTTGTGTGAACTGGGATTGATTGTTTGGTTTTTAAAGCTTAGTAGCGATTTGTGATTATTATTGATATATATTTTTTTCGCACATCAAGTTTTTGGCGCCATTGCCGGGGACACGATTTAATGCGATTAGAGAACGTCCCGAGTTTGGGGACTTACCTGTTTTCGTTTTACTTGCTTATTTGTTTTTACATGTTTATAGTTTAATTTTAGCTTAGTTAATTTTAATTTTTCTATTTTGTCGTATGCGTCATACCCGCTCATAAGGACCGCCGAAGCTTGAACCGTCTGAGAATACCAAGAAAGTCTAGCCTGAGAGAGAGCATTCTGTTTCACCAGCAGGTTCTAATTCTTCTTCTTCTTCTTCTTCTTCTTCTTCTTCTTCAGTTTCTTTGGCTTCTTCTAGGGATAGGAACATAGGTGACCAACTGCCTAGGAGAGTAGTAGCTGACTATGGTAGGCCGACTCCGAACCCTCATTCTGGCAACTGGTCCATTCCCGCCCACGTCATGTGAACTCATCAAGATCGCACTCCAATTCCAAGGGCTAGAGAACGAAGATCCTTCAAACCACATCGGCATGTTTGTTCAAATCTGCGAAACTTTCAATATCGGCAACATGGACGATGAAGCCATCTATCTCCGTGTTTTTTCTTTCTCACTTGCCGGAAAAGCCTACAAATGGCTGAAGTCACTACCTGCTGGATCCATCACAACTTTGGCGGGCCTTCAAGAGAAATTCCTGACCAAATTCTTTCCGCCATCTAAATCCGCTCGACTCTGTGAGGAGATTTTTTCCTTCCGCATGAGGTCCGACGAGTCTTTCTGGGAAGTTTGGGAAAGATTCAAGGACCTCCTTCTTAGTTGTCGTCATCATGGTTTAGATAAGTGGATGTTCATCGAGAAATTCTACAATGGAGCCACACAGCACGATGATGAACCGGAATGCTAACGGGAACCTCCTCAAGAACCAAGATCCCTATGAGTGCTTCGTCCTTTTTGATGATCTGGCAGTGAGCTACGAGGGGCACGGGGACAGAAATTCTTCCATGTCATCGAGAGGAGTACTTCAGGTAGATTCGAGCACTAGCATGCAGGTGTAGATTGTTGTTTTAAACAAACTCGTAAGAGATCTTACCGTTAATAGCGTCGCGACGTGTGAGATTTGCCGAGGGGGTCACGACACCGTTGACTGTCCTGTTAAGGTTGGTAGCCATCAGGAGGAGGTTGACTTTATCAACAACCCCTTGAGGTATCAAAATCCCTCCTTCGGCGGGGACACTGGCTTGAGAAATCATAATAACTATCGAGGAGGACAAGCCTGTGGCTACTAAGCCCAATACCAAAACCAGAATCGAGAGAATCTATTCGGGCATGGGAGTTCAGGTCAGGAGAGTTCGGAAAAAGTGGGGAGAGAGGAGATGAAAGCCTCACTGGAGGGGATGATGGCTAAGCCACTAAAGCGAGATGAGAGGAACCGAGTGACAAATGAGGTGAAATTTGCGAAACACGATGGTATGCTGAAGAACCAGGCCACATCTCTAGCTAATATTGAGCGTCACGTCGAAGAGACTGCCAGCCAGTTATTCAAAAAAGCACCAGGTTCACTACCGAGTAATACCGAGAAAAATCCGAGAGGATTCGCTAAAGCAGTGACTACTAGGAGCGGTGCAAGAAGAGAAAGAGAGGATGATCCTTCGAGAGGTGTCACACCTGCGGTCGATGAAGAGAAGCAGGTGGACGAGGAGATCCAGATGGAGGCTCCTTCGGCCGAGGCACACCAGCAGACTATTCCAGCGAGTACGAAGCCGGCTGATATACCTTCATCATCATCAAACCCACCTTTGAGAGTCTATAAACCCAAACAACCTTATCCTGGGAGACTCCGATCGGAAAGTGATGTGGTCTAAAATATACATATTATTATATAAGTATTTCCTACTCTTTGAGCACTTTTGAGTTAGACTTTTATTGTATATTATTCTTAGTTGGTTCATATGTGAGTTTTTATGATCCTAAGAGATAATGAGCTAAAAATTGGGTACTTTTACTAAACTTAAAACTAACACTATTAACCTTTATTTATTTTTATTAATCATGTTTTTTAACTCAAAGTTAATATTACAAATTTTTAATCGAATTTAAGTGTACACAATTTAGAGACCATGTTTCCTATAAAATAACTATATCTTACATTATGGTGAAAGCATATTTAATTTTAAATCATGAATTATTATATGTAGTGTATATTTGTGGGCCATGTAAAGAAAGAAAATAAAGAAAGAGAAATCGAGTGTTAAAAAGCCCATATGAATTGGTTTGAGGTTCTACAAAGAAATATTACAAAGGCCTATGTGAATAAGCATTTAACCGACTCCATTCCAACATATAAATGATGAGGTCGGCTGATTGAAGCTGGGTTTTTTTGTGGAGGAAAACCCTACGGACGAAAGACAGAATTCAACGTAAGGGCAAAGAAGAATATTATAAAGACAAAAAGAAAGTGTTGGTTCGAGCGGAGAGCGTTTGGGTTCAGCACCTACTCAACCAAGCATCATGATAGTTCGTTTTGAATTTATTATTTTAATTATGAGTTTGGTTGTTGAACTTAATAATTTTAGTTTCTTTGATTTTAAGATATTAGGCTAAACTTTTTATACTACCTAGGTTGTAATGAACCTTAGTTCGGTTTGATTTTGTTTTGGATTTCTTTTCTTTATGGATTTTATGTTCTAAGTAAATTGTTAAGTTTGAGTTAATTGATGCGTATGATTACTTGGTTTTATTTACTTAGATTTATTGTTTCACATTACCCTTGTTGATTGTTTCATAGGATAGGGTTTTGTTAGGTCATTTACTATGTGTTCTTGACTAGTTTGTGATTGAATTCGAATAAGATCATGGAAACAATAAAACTAATTAAATAGATAAAAGTGAACTGCCAGCCTAGAAAGCTGTAAGATGATAGGCTATTGATAGATCTTTGTTGGTCAGGATTACTAGATTTAGTTCTTTGTAAGGAGTCCGTCTAGGTTTGATTGTCAGCTTAGTCTATTAAGTCAATTGAGTCTACCTTGCTATTTTTGAATTCCGCGCTGTAAGGTAGGTTTTCGTCATAAAGATACTTGAACATAAAATATTAAATAACCGTAAGGAAGTTTAATTCATAAAACTAGTGAGTCTTAAACTTGTTAGAAATCCATAGGCGTCTTCTTGAAGTTCAAGGGTCCTGTTCGGGTTTTCTGTCAAGGGTCTATTTTATGATCCCGGTTCCATAACTTGAGTTTTCCATTTGATTAATAACCGTAACTTTGGGGATTCTGGCCTGGGTAGTTATCTTTATCATCTGAATTAATCTAAGTTTTCTTAATTGTTTATTAGTTTAAAGTAATTGAGTTTAAGTTTAATTAATTAGTTTAAAGTAATGATTATGTTTTATAATTATTTTGTTAATTAGAGTTTGTTTTAATTAGTTTAATAATTAGTTAATTAAAGTAATCGTTAGTTAATTATTATTGAGTTTTAATAATTAGTTTAAATTCCCCCTCAAATATTATTAATAAATAGTCGTGTCTTGTAGTTGAGTTTAATTGGCTAGTTTCGTAATTTAAAGAGTCTCGTGGGTTCGATATCCGGACTTACTTAGCTGTACTAGAGTCGATCGGTTCACTTGCCTGTTAGTAGTTTAAGGGTCTAGAGTATTACTTAGTGTCTAGATTAGTAGAATTTTAGTTAATAATTTGACTACTTTTAGCACATCAGAAAGAGTCAAGGAGCAAAACTCCAAGTTCATTGAACTTCTCAAACAACTTCATCTGAACATTCAATTCCTTGAGGCACTCATTTAGATGCCCAAATATGCCAAATTCCTCAAGTACATTCTTTCCAATAAGGAGAAGCTAGCTGATGTCTCTTCTAATCCGTTGAGTGTTGGGTGCGCTGCAGTGTTGCAGAGCAAGTTGCCTGAAAAGATGGCCGATCCTGGGAGTTTCACAATTTTCAGTAAGTTGGGTCCTGACGAACCGAGGCCAACCCGAATGAGTATCCAGCTTGCTGATCGTTCCGTGAAATACCCGCGAGGGGTGGCCGATAACATGCTCGTTCGTATCAACAAGTTCATATTCCCGATGGACTTTGTCATTCTGGATATGAATGAGGATTATGGTATCCCGCTCATTTTAAGCCGACCATTCCTTGCCACCGCAAATTCGTTGATCGACGTTCATGAGGGTAAACTGATTCTGAGAGTTGGAAATGATAACGTCACCTTTGACGTAAGATATTCACTAAAGCACCCCAAGTCGGCGGACCACTCCCTGTAATTCGTTGACACCATCGTATTGCTTGTGCTAGAGTTTTTCACCGACATATGTAGAGGACCTACCTTGGAACCACAGATCCTCGATAGGGGGATTTCAGAGGCTGGGATGGTTGCCATAACCACTGAACCATTGATGGATGACACCATGTCACCATCCCTAGATTCAGAGTCAGCTGTTCAGATCATGCGAGACGATTCAAAAGACCGACCTTCCGTTGAGAGCCCTCCTCCTTCCTTAGAAATTAAGGATCTACCCGATCATTTGGAGTATGCATTTCTGGACGAAGAGAGGAAGCTACCCATCATTATCGCATATGCCTTGATGGAGGTCGAGAAGTTGAATTTGTTGAAGGTGCTGAAGGCACACAAGAAGGCGATAGCATTGAAGTTCATCGACATTAAAGGGATTAATCATTAAAATCCTCATGATGGATAATTTTAAATTTGTCGTCCAGCCTCAACGAAGGCTTAATCCGAAAATGTTGGAGGTCGTTAAGAAAGAAATCATCAAACTCCTTGATGCGGGAATCATTTTTCCCATCTCTGATAGGGCCTGGGTGAGTTTGGTCCAAGTGGTTCCCAAGAAGGGTGGTATGCCTGTTGTCACCAATGAAAGGAACAAGCTTATTCCCTCTAGGACCGTGACCGGTTGGAGAGTTTGCATCGACTACCACAGACTGAACGATGCCACTAGGAAAAATCACTTTCCTCTACCCTTCATTGATCGGATGCTTGAGCGTTTGTCGGGTCAGCAGTACTACTGATTTCTAGATGGTTTCTCCGGGTATTTCCAAATCCCGATCTCTCCCGATTATCCGGAGAAAACCACTTTCACTTGCCCCTAAGGCACGTTTTCCTACAAACGTATGCCCTTTGGACTTTGTAAAGCTCCAGCTACTTTACAGCGATGTATGGTGGCAATCTTTCACGACATGATCGAGGACTCCGTGGAGGTATGGACGATTTTGCTGTCTTCGGGAATTCTTTCGATCATTGTCTCTCCAACCTTGATAGGATGATGGCTCGTTGTGTCAACACCAACCTAGTCCTCAACTGGGAGAAGTGTCACTTCATGGTACGCGATGGCATCGTCCTAGGACATAGGATCTCTAGTGCGGGGATCTAGGTCGATCAAGCTAAAATTGAAACGTCTCTAATCTTCCCCCGCCTACTTCTGTGAGATCTATCCGTAGATTCTTAGGTCATGCTGGTTTCCATTTCCGGTTCATCAAAGACTTCTCGAAAATTGCGAGGCCGATGACTAAGCTACTAGAGAAACACACTCCATTTGTCTTTTCTAAACAGTGTATCGAGGCGTTTGATATTCTAAAATACAAACACGTTAACGCCGCAATCATGATTGTTTCCGACTGGTCTTTACCATTCAAATTGAAGTGCGACGCGAGCGACTGTGCCGTAGGAGCAGTGCTTGGACAGCGAAAGGAGAAGCACTTCCACCCGATCTACTATGCGAGCCGGACCCTAAAAAGTACTCGGGAGAATTACACCACCACCGAGAAAGAGCTGTTAGCTATGATGTTTGCATTTGATATGTTTTGGTCAAATCTTGTTCTGTCCAAAACAGTCGCCTACACGGGTCATGCTGCCAGTCTTTATCTAAATAACATGTAGGACGCTAAGCCTTGTCTCATCCGATGGATCCTGTTGCTTCAAGAGTTTGATATCAAAATTCGTGATAAAGAGGGGGCTGAGAACGAGGTGGCCGATCACTTGTCACGTCTTGAGAGAACCGTGATTGGAGATGCTGGGGTCAAAATCATTGACCATTTCCCAATAGAGAATCTCATGTTTGTCAGATTCCAGGATGACGGCTACTCGTGATTTGCCGATATCGCGAATTTGCTCGTCGATGGTTCCCTCTATAAGAGGATGTCTCACCAACAAAAGAAGAAATTCTTTGCTCACGTAAAGTTCTACATCTGGGACGACCCGTTTATTTTGGTATATGTGTTGATCAGCTGGTGAGGATTTAACATCACGAAAATTTCAGACCAAAAATACCAAATTTCAAAGTCCAAGGACTAATAGATAAAATTTTGTTTTCCTGTCCGATCACGATACGCGACGAATCATAAGGAAGCCAATCGCGTATCGAGATGGGTATCTTTCAAAACCCATTAAAAGGAATATCGGTGATACGCGATGAACCAAAACCGAAAGTCATCGCGTATCGCGATGTCGAGGTCTGACAGGATGACACGTGTCACCACGTGGCATAAAGGCTTGACGAGGTGACACGTGTCCCGCCACGTGTCACATGGTGGCACCACGTGTCACCACGTGGCACCGCGTCCGCCACGTGACGAAGCTACCGGTGAGTCATCAAACCTACGTCGCGATACGCGACGGGGTTTTCAACAACCATCGCGTATCGCGATGGGTTCGTTTTTCAGCCTATAAATAGGAGTGTTTGGCACATTCATTTTCAAACCAAAATCTCACTTTCTCTCTATCTAGAAACTTTCTCTCTCTACCTCGATTTCCGTGCCACCGACCCGAAAAATTATAATTTTCTAATCCGTACCATATACCGACGACACCTCGAAGTTCGTACCGAAAATCCCGACGACCGGCGAACCTCGTTTTGCGTGTCGACCTCGCACCGACCTCGTAACACGTGCCGACCTCGTAAACCTTGCCGACCCGAGGCGATCCGACATTCCTCCTCAAAGTACGTGCACGACCCGGAGACACCCGAACATTGCCTAGAATTGCGTGCCGAGGAGTTGTTGATCAAGATTCTCGATATACGTGCAAGCGTCGAAGTGCTGCCCGAGAATCTAGAAAACAATAAGCCGAACAAGGTAGGGGTTCTGCCCAAATAAAATATTATTATTCCAAAAGGCTTAGACCCTAGTCAGGGGTATAGCCTAGACCTTGATTAAATTATAATAATTAAATAAAATTTCTTTATAATTAAGAAATACAAAATTATATAAACAAAGGTTACAACTAAATATAATTTCTTTATGGTTAAGAAATATAAGTATTTATGGGAATATAGTTAAATAATATTTCTTCAAGAGTAAGAAAGATAAGTTTTACCTACAAAAGGTATAGTTAAAAATAGTGTTTCTTTATTATTAAGAAACATGAGATTTTATATACAAAGATTATAGATAAATGACGTTTCTTCTTGAAATTAATTAATTAGTTTAAAGTAATGATTATGTTTTATAATTATTTTGTTAATTAGGGTTTGTTTTAGTTAGTTTAATAATTAGTTAATTAACGTAATCGTTAGTTAATTATTACTGAGTTTTAATAATTAGTTTAAATTCCCCCTCAAATATTATTAATAAATAGTCGTGTCTTGTAGTTGAGTCTAATTTGCTAGTTTCGTAATTTAAAGAGTCTCGTGGGTTCGATATCCGGACTTACTTAGCTGCACTAGAGTCGATCGGTTCACTTGCCGGTTAGTAGTTAAGGGTCTAGAGTATTACTTAGTGTCTAGATTAGTAGAGTTTTAGTTAATAATTATTTGACTACTTTTAGCACATCAAGTTTTTGGCGCCGTTTCCGGGGACACTTAGCGATTGCGTTATTAACTTTACTTGGACTTATTTGCTACATACGTGCTATTTGTTTTATTTTCGTTTGAGTCGTAGGAGTCTAATTTTTAAGTTTTAGTTTATTTTATTTTATTTTCGTGTCTTTTATTAGAGTCTACCCATTTGGTCTGTTGCGTTTTTCAGGTTTATGCCACGTCTTCGTTCGCAAGGACCGCCGTTGGAAAACCTGGAATTTTCTCCGTTGAAGACCGAGGCTAGCTCGTCAGTAGAAAAGCAACTGTCAGAAGCCAGTTCAACACCAAAGTTGTCACCACACAGTTCACCACCAGAAAGTCCTAGAGTCCAACCACAAGTTCAAATGGCAGACCCAAGGACAATTACTGCTCAAGCCTTGAAACCAGTCATGCATCGTCGTTCCTCAGATCGAAAACCCCAAATCGTGGAAAATTCCATCATACGTCATGAACAACATCGTTCAAACTAATCAGTTCACGGGGCGGGATGACGAGGATGCACCCCCACACATTAACCGACTTTACCGCGTTTTGAAAACTTTTAATTTACAAGGTGCTATCGAAGATGCTATTTTCTTACATCTGTTTCCGTTTTCACTTGCAGGTAAAGCAGCTACTTGGCTTGACACGCAGCCACCTGGCACATTCACCACTTGGGAAGCACTACATTCTACATTTATCAAGAGATACTTCCCACTGGCTAAAGCGATTGTTCTTCGCGATCAGATTCACTCGTTTCACATGGAGCCGGAGGAGCAATATTGTCATGCTTGGGAGCGTTTTTAGAGCTTGTTGTCTCGATGCTCACAGAATGGTCTCATACCATGGGCTCTTGTGGAGAAATTTTACAATGGGTTGAACTACGAAACCCAAGTTCAGTTCGACACGGCCGCGGGAGGAAGTCTACTGGCTAGGAAGAATGTCGCCGAATGTAACGAGATGTTTGAAAGCTTCGCTCAATCGGACCTCGCCAAAGGGCCACGACGCGGGAATTCCATTCCCGTTAACAGTACATCCTCATCTTCTCGAGGTGTACACCAGGTTAATCTGGATATTACTGTGGCTTCTGTTTTTGAATCACTAACCCGAGAGGTGAAGGAACTTAAGACTAAGGTGAACAAGTGTGAGTTTTGTAGAGGTGGACATGGCACTTTGGAGTGCCCGGTGATGAATCAGCAAGTCGATTATGTTGGTGGTCAGAATAGGTTTCCCAATAACAATTTCAACAACAATAATCAGAATTGGAACACCTACAAGAACCCGAGTCAGAATAACACAAATGGGCGTCCCGCGGGCGCCTCACCCGGCTATCAAATTCTTACAATCAAGGATAAGGTCAGAATAATAATACTAATAGTAACAATGGTACTAATGTTCAAAATAATGTGCAGGATTCTAATGGAGGAATGGGTCGTCTAGAAGATATGATGAAGAAAATATTGGAGAGAGATCAAATTACACATAAAAAGTTTGTCGAACACGATATGCTCTTAAAGAATCAACAATCTTCTTTGCTTGACCTTCAAAGGTCCGTTGATGATATTGCTCGTCGTCTCGAAGAAAGGCCTCAAGGATAGTTTTCATGTTCTACTCAGACGAATCCGGCCGCTCAACTGAAAGCGATCACTACTCATAGCGGAAGGGTTTTGGGTCCCGAGGTTGTTAAAGAAAGGGTTGGAGTTGAAGAAGAGGAAGCGGTGGATGAAGAGATTGAGATGGAGGCTCCGGGTAAGTCAAAAGGTAAAACCCCAATTATAGAGCCACAAGTTGAGAAAAACCCGGTCGTATTTCGGCCACCAACAGATATTAATATTGCCCATGTTCCTTATCCCGCTCGTCTTAAGAACCAAAAATACAAGAGGGAATACGAGCATTTTCTAGATATGTTCCGACAATTAAAGATTAATCTTCCGTTTGTTGAAGCACTCCAACACATGCCAAAGTATGCGAAATTTTTGAAAGTTTTACTTAAGAGAAAAGATCGGTTGGGAGAGGTTTGTCTATTCCACTTAGCGGGGATTGTTCGGCGATAGTGTTGAACCGGGTTCCGGAAAGATTGTCGGATCCAGGTGTGTTTACAATCCCGTGCATGTTCGGAAGTGATATGAGGAGTCAAGTGTTGGAGGATTTGGGTGCGAGTATTAATCTTATGCCGTATTCGTTGTTTGAAAAGTTGGAGTTGGGTGAGCTCACACCGACTCGTATGTCGTTGTCGTTGGCGGATCGTTCGGTTAAGTATCCTCGAGGTATTATTGAGAATTTACTATTGAAACTTGACAAGTTTGTATTTTCGGTTGATTTTGTGCTACTTGATATGGAGGCCGACGAGAAAGTCCCCATTATTCTCGATCGGCCGTTTTTAAGAACGGCTAAGGCTCTTATTGATGTGTATGAGGGGCGGATCACACTTCAGGTTGGTGATGAGAATGTTACTTATGATATTGCAAAATCTATGAAGCACCCGGGTGATAGTTTTGATGTTAGTGGTCCATGGCATTCGGTATATTTTCTTAATTCTTTTATTCCAGGTTTTGATAAGTGTCTTGATTATATTTGTGGAACCTATATGGTTGGGATGGAGTTGGATGAAGAGTTGATGAAAATTATGGAGGGTAGTGAGGAAGAAGTGGTAGATGATGTTTCTTGTTCGGCGGAGATTATGGAGGTTAGTGAGATTATTTGTGAAAAAGAGGCGGAAAAACCCGCTCCGTTGGAATTAAAGGTTCTTCCGTCACATTTAGAGTATGCGTATCTTGAAGAGGGCTCGGATTTGCCCATTATTGTTTCGTCTAAGTTGAGTGAGGAAGAAAAGTCAAAGTTGATAGAAGTGTTGAAAATGAATAAAGGGGCGATTGCATGGAGACTTTCAGATATTCAAGGTATTATCCCCGCTTATTGTACCCACCGGATTTTGATGGAAGATGAGTATAAATCGGTGGTTCAACCCCAAAGGCGTTTGAATCCAAATTTGCAAGAAGTTGTCAAGAAAGAGGTTCTTAAGTTGTTGGATGCCAGGGTGATTTATCCGATTTCGGACTCTCCATGGGTAAGTCCGACTCAGGTTGTTCCAAAGAAAGGGGGGATGACGGTTGTCTTGAACGAGAAGAATGAACTCATCCCTTCACGTACGGTTACCGGTTGGAGGGTTTGTATTGATTACCGGAGGTTAAATGATGCTACTCGCAAAGACCACTTCCCGTTGCCGTTTATTGATCAAATGTTGTAGCGTCTCGCAGGTCAGCAATTTTACTGTTTTCTTGATGGTTTTTCAGGTTATTTTCAGATTCATATCGCACCAGAAGACCAAGAGAAGACGACTTTTACTTGTCCGCATGGTACTTATGCGTATCGTCGCATGCCGTTTGGGTTGTGTAATGCTCCAGCTACCTTTCAGCGTTGTATGGTGGCAATTTTTCAGGATATGATAGAAACGTCCATGGAAGTTTTTATGGATGATTTTTCGGTGTACGGGAATTCTTTCGATCATTGTTTGGGTAATCTTGAGAGGATGTTGAACAGGTGCATTGAAACGAAGTTGATGTTGAATTAGGAAAAATGTCACTTTATGGTGACGGAAGAGATAGTTTTGGGTTATAAAATTTCAAGAGATGGTATAGAGGTGGATCGGGCGAAGATTGACACGATTAGTAGACTTCCTCCACCGACAAATGTTAAAGCTATAAGAAGTTTTCTTGGTCATGTGGGTTTTTACCGGCGGTTTATTAAAGACTTTTCAAAGATTACCCGCCCGATGACCCTATTGTTAGAGAAAGATGTCCCGTTTGTGTTCGATGAAGATTGTTTGAAGGCGTTCAAGTTTCTGAAAGATCAACTTGTAAGTGCTCCTATTCTCGTGTCACCGGATTGGAATTTACCATTTGAGCTCATGTGTGATGCGAGTTACTATGCGGTTGGAGCGGTTTTGGGGCAAAGGCGTGAGAAACATTTTCACCCTATTTATTATGCAAGCAAGACGTTGAATGATGCCCAAGAGAACTACACCACAACCGAGAAGGAACTTTTAGCCGTTGTGTTTGCATTTGACAAGTTCCGGTCTTATCTCGTACTTTCAAAGACCACCGTTTTTACCGATCATGCAGCTTTGCGTTTTCTCTTTCACAAGAAAGACGCAAAGCCCCATCTCATACGGTGGATTCTTTTACTTTCCAATTTTGATATAGAGATTAAAGACAATAAGGGGGCGGAAAATGTTGCGGCGGATCATCTTTATCCTTTAGAAGATCCGAAGAGAGAAGAGATTCACGAAGAAGAAATTGGTGATAGATTCCCGCATGAGTCACCGATTTTGTTACGGCCGAAAAGCAAGGTTTGCCATGGTTCACCGATTTTACTAATTTTTTATCTACGGGCCTTGTGTTGAAAGGGATGACTACTCAACAAAAGAAGAAGTTTTTCCGGGATGTTAATCGGTATGTTTGGGATGATCCTTTTCTTTTCAAGATTGGTGGCGACTGAATTCTTAGATAATGTGTGTCGAAAGAAGAAGGGTTGAATATTCTGAAGCATGTTCATGAAGGTTTAACAGGCGGTCATCATGGAGCGCATGTCACGGCTCAAAAGGTATTTGATTGTGGTTTTTATTGGCCATCAGTTGTATAAGACGCGGTTGAATTTATTAAGACTTGTGACGCTTGTCAATGCACCGTAAATATTTCATCGAAGAACGAGATGCCTCAAAACCCCTTACAAACTCTTGAAATTTTTGATGTTTGGGCATCGATTTTATGGGACCGTTTCCCGTTTCCGGTGGTCACAAGTACATTTTTGTGGCGATAGATTATGTTTCAAAGTGGGTTGAAGCCCAAGCATTGGTCACAAATGATGCTAGAGTTGTTGTGAAATTTTTAAAGAAGTTGTTTACTCGGTTCGGAACTCCGCGGGCGATTATTAGTGATCGTGGTACTCATTTTTGTAATGACGAAATGGAGAAAGCATTAGCTCGTTATGGAGTTACTCATCGGCCCTCTACCGCTTACCATCCTCAAACGAATGGTCAAGTTGAAAATGCTAATAGAGGGGTGAAGAGAATTTTAGAGAAGACGGTTGGGATAAGTCGGAAATATTGGTCAGAGAAGTTAGATGACGCGCTATGGGCATTTAGAACCGCTTACAAGACACCGTTGGGTACTACACCGTTTATGTTAGTTTACGGTAAAGCATGTCATCTTCCCGTTGAGTTAGAGCATCGGGCGTTGATATAATGCTAAATATATATGTGTCCCTTGTTTATTTTATTTAATATTTTATTAGTTTTTGTTCGTTTTTAGTCGAGATTTATATAGTACTAACGTTTTTATGTTTCATAGGTTCCGGGATTTGATCGTGATTAAAAAGGGCGAAAAACGAGCCGAAAAGGAGATCCGGAACGTGTCAGGAAGAACCAGAACAGAGAACCGGTCAGACCGGGCCGGTCTGACCGCCCCCCATGGAGAAGCACGTCGCGCCGCGCGAAGGGGGAAGGCCAAATGCCATCTGCGCGGCGCCTAGGCACTACTGGGCTGGATTAAGTTCGTTTTCGCTTAATGTTGGGTCTTGTTTTGGTTATTTAAACACATTTAACTTAAACCTGACATAACCTGAAACCATTGGCCGATTTTGTAGAGACTTTGGAGCCATCTTTCGCATTTGTTGGTGATTTTGAAGGCGAGAGAACATCCGGTGAAGAGCTACACGTTCACGTTCGAGTTTACGGGTTTTATCATCTTCGATTCCCCGTTTCTTATACTTTCACCATGTTTTCGTTATTATTTGTTTTGTTTGATTTAGATTTTAATATGCTAGGCTAAATTCCATAGACTGCCTAGGTCGTGATGAACCTTAGTTCGGTTTGATTTTATTTGGATTTTCGTTTCGTTATGGATTTTATGTTCTAAGTAAACGGTTAAGTTTGATTTAGTTGATGCGTATGATTGCTTGGGTTTGTTTACTTGATTTATTGTTTCACATTGCCCTTGTTGATTGTTTGACAGGATACGGTTTTGTTAGGTCATTTACTTTGTGTTCTTGACTAGTTTGTGATTAATATCGATTAAAATCATAGAAACAATAAAATCAATTAAACAAATAACAGTGAGCTGCTAGTCTAAAAAGCTGTAAAGTGATAGGCTATTGATAGATCTTTTCTTGTCGGGATTGCTAGATTTAGTTCTTCGTAAGGAGTCCGTCTAGGTTTGATTGTCAGCTTAGTCTATTAAATTAATTGAGTTTGCTTTGCTATCTTTTGAATTCCGCACTATAAGGTAGGTTTTCGCCATAAAAGATACTTAGACATACGCGATTAAATAACCGTAAGGAAGTTTAATATAAAACTGGCGAGTCTTAAAATTTGTTAGAAATCCATAGGCGTCTTCTTGAAGTTCAAGGGTCCTATTCGGGTTTTCTGTCAATGGACTATTTTATGAAACTAGTTCCATAACTTGCATTTTCCATTTAATTAATAACCGTAACTTTGGGGATTCCGGCCTAGGTAGTTATTTTAATCATCTGAATTAATCCAAGTTTTCTAAATTGTTTATTAGTTAAAACTAATTAGGGTTTAAGTTTTATTAATTAATTAATAAGTAATGATTATGTTTTATTATTATTATTATTATAATAATTAGGGTTTGTTTTATTATTATATTAATTAGTTTATTAATAGTTTAATTAAAGTAATCATTAGTTAATTATTATTAGAGTTTTAATTAATTAGTTTTAAAATCCCCTTCAAATATTATTAATAAATAGTCGTGTCTTGTAATCGAGTCTAATTTGCTAGTTTCGTAATTTAAAGAGTCTAGTGGATTCGATATCCGGACTTACTTAGCTGTACTAGAGTCGACCGGTTCACTTTCCGGTTAGTAGTTTAAGGGTTTAGAGTATTACTTAGTGTCTAGATTAATATAAGTTTAGTCATTTATTTTATAACTACTTTTAGCACATCAGGCGTTTTGGGCATTGAAGACGGTAATTATTGATCTTACTGAGGCCGCTAGAAAGAGATATTTTCAAATTTGAGTTAGAAGATCTTCGTGATGCGGCGTATTCTCGATCATTGGATATCAAGGAAAAGACGAAAGTGTTGCACGATCGCCGTCTAAAGGGAGGTAAAGACTTCAGGAAAGGTGATAAAGTACTGTTATATAATTCTCGTTTGAAGTTATTTGCGGGTAAGATGAGATCCAAGTGGACGGGACCGTATTTGGTGTAGGAAGTATTCCCGTATGGAGCGGTGGAGTTAGAAAATCCGGACAATGGAACTTCGTGGAAAGTAAATGGCTATCGTCTAACGCATTATCTTGGAGGGCCGGAGGATTCAATCGAGGTGGAGGAAACTCCCCTCGATCCATCGAATTAAATCATCAACGGGGTTCTTGAGTGAAAACTCAAGTGTAGAGTTTGTATTCTTAAACCTTTTTTTATTTTTTTTTTATTTTTGAGTCGCTAACTTAGTTTTTTGTAGTTTCTCGTAGTTTTTGTGTTTTTAAGTTTTTCATATTTGAAGAAATATTGAGCTAGAGACGATCCCTGAGGTTGAGTATAATGAAACAAATAAGTGTGGGGACGGAGTAGCAGCTGAGCCGTATACTTTATATTTGTTTATTTGCTGCTCATTATTCATGTTTTATATATTTGTGGGTTGGTGAAGTACTTCGAATGCATAATATCTATTAGTATGATAAGATACATTTTTAGATATGTTTGTTTTGTTTGGCCGCTTACGTTCGTGTGTGTGAGAAGGACTTACCAATTGTTGAGCACGTTCGTAGTTGAGAGCATTCATGGAACAACGACTTTGGCATCATGTTTCATGCGCATATTACCAGCTAAGTCTTTTCCATTATCTAGCTTGTTAACGTTTTATTTTATTATTATTTTTTTTAATTTTTAGGTTTTTAATTTTTTGTAGTCCGACTTCATTTTTTTTATTTTTATATTTTAGTCGTCCTTATCCTTGCATTGAGGACAATGCAAAATTTAAGTGTGGGGATAGGATATTTGATTCGTAGTTTTAAATTGAGTTTTATAAAAACAAAAAATAAAAATAAAAAAAGTGAAAAAAAAAGTTCGTAAAAAAATGTCCCTTGAATCTAGTTTTTTGCGTTAAAGTGGGAGATGATGATGCTTATCGGAAATTGGTTTTTCAAACTACTAATAATATGAGATAAATAAAAGAAAGCGCACTTAACTTGGGATGTGTCAGTAGGCTCAACCTTGAAAATGAAATGGCAATTTGATAAAATGGGTCGGAAATCTCTTTGGGTAAAACGTTTTGTCCGTAGAAAATAAGTAATGAAAGGTCAGCCATACTCAAGCCTCAATTCTTGGTATGAAAAGTGAAAATATTATAAAGTTTAAAAAGTTAAAAATTTGAATACGTTATCATATGATGCTTGGGTAGGTTTAACGTTAGAGTATGCCGTGTAACCTGTGATATAAATCTTAAACTGCTAGTTTAGTGTTTTACACATCATTGGCGTATGGTTTTATAACCTTAAATCTTATATTGATGGGATGCCCCGGGTCTGGAGACCATGGTTCTGTATGCAGTCTATTCTTCTAGGTATTCACAATTCTAAATGGGGTTGTGAATATTTAAAATAAAGCTAAAAAAAAGAGCAAACCCGCTGATTTCTGCCACATAAGTCTTTAAACATGATCACAAAAAGTACAAAAGTACAAATGCATTACAGACTTGATCATCCACGCTGTTAGCCATGTGGGGTCCCTTACTCGCATATCATTACTATTAAGAAACGGACAACAAGGGACAACCACATGTAATCTCTACAGATGAAATTTTGCATACTCACCTATGGTGATGGTTCGGTGTATTGCTTGATAACGGGGGTATGTCATGTTGTGGGGAACACTAGCTATTAATTAATTATACCTTAATCGTATCTAATAGCTGCTTGGTAGACTTTGATGCTTAAGCTTAGGTGGATAAACAATATCCTTGATCGTCTTAACTATTCATGAAAAAAATAGAGCAAAAAAAGTTTTAAATCTGCTAATTTTGAGGTTTAAGTCAAGTTGGGGTGGTCTGGTCCGGTAAAAGCTGAAAATAAGCGGGTCTTAATTGTGTGAACCACTGAGTAATATTATTGTCAGATATTATTTGTCCCGGTAAAGATTAAAGCATGGGTTTAAGTGGACAACAATATCGGTGATCGCGGTTTTTGCGTTTATCTGAGCTTTAAATTAATCTATATGTTTTTAAGACTGTATTTTCCGATTCTGATTCCACTGCATTAGACTTTTTCAGGGACGAAAAAAGAGTAAGTGTGGGGATATTTGATGTGGTCTAATTATATAAGTATTTCCTACGCTTTGATCACTTTTGAGTTAGACTTTTATTGTATATTATTCTTAATTGGTTCATATGAAAGTTTTTATGGTCCTAAGAGATAATGAGCTAAAAATTGGTTACTTTTACTAAACTTAAAACTAACACTATAAACCTTTATTTATTTTTATTAATCATGTTTTTTAACTCAAAGTTAAAATTACAAATTTTTAATCGAATTTAAGTGTACACAACTTAGAGACCATGTTTCCTATAAAATAACTATATCTTACGTTATGGTGAAAGCATATTTAATTTTAAATCATGAATTATTATATGTAGTATATATTTGTGGGCCATGTAAAAAAAGAAAATAAAGAAAGAGAAATCGAGTGTTAAAAAGCCCATATGAATTGGTTTGAGGTTCTAGAAAGAAATATTACAAAGCCCCATGTGAATAAGCATTTAACCGACTCCATTCCAACATATAAATGATGAGGTCGGCTGATTGAAGCTGGGTTTTTTTGTGGAGGAAAACCCTACGGACGAAAGACGGAAATCAACGTAAGGGAAAAGAAGAATATTATAAAGAAAAAAAGAAAGCGTTGGTCCGAGCGGAGAGCGTTTGGGTTCAGCAACTACTCAACCAAGCATCATCATAGTTCGGTTTGAATTTATTATTTTAATTATGAGCTTGGTTGTTGAACTTAATAATTTTAGTTTCTTTGATTTTAAGATGTTAGGCTAAACTTTTTATACTACCTAGGTTGTGATGAACCTTAGTTCATTTTGATTTTGTTTTGGATTTCTTTTCGTTATGGATTTTATGTTCTAAGTAAATTGTTAAGTTTGAGTTAATTGATGCGTATGATTACTTGGTTTTATTTACTTACATTTATTGTTTCACATTACCCTTGTTGATTGTTTCATAGGATAGGGTTTTGTTAGGTCATTTACTGTGTGTTCTTGACTAGTTTGTGATTGAATTCGAATAAGATCATGGAAACAATAAAACTAATTAAATAGATAAAAGTGAACTGCCAGCCTAGAAAGCTGTAAGGTGATAGGCTATTGATATATCTTTGTTGGTCAGGATTGCTAGATTTAGTTCTTCATAAGGAGTCCGTCTAGGTTTGATTGTCAGCTTAGTCTATTAAGTTAATTGAGTCTACCTTGCTATCTTTGAATTCCGCGCTGTAAGGTAGGTTTTCGTCATAAAGATATTTGAACATAAATTATTAAATAACCGTAAGGAAGTTTAATTCATAAAACTGGTGAGTCTTAAAACTTGTTAGAAATCCATAGGCGTCTTCTTGAAGTTCAAGGGTCCTGTTCGGGTTTTCTGTCAAGGGTCTATTTTATGATCTCGGTTCCATAACTTGAGTTTTCCATTTGATTAATAATCGTAAATTTGGGGATTCTGGCCTGGGTAGTTATCTTTATCATCTGAATTAATCTAAGTTTTCTTAATTGTTTATTAGTTTAAAGTAATTGAGTTTAAGTTTAATTAATTAGTTAATTAGTTTAAAGTAATGATTATGTTTTATAATTATTTTATTAATTAGGGTTTGTTTTAATTAGTTTAATAATTAGTTAATTAAAGTAATTATTAGTTAATTATTATTGAGTTTTAATAATTAGTTTAAATTCCCCCTCAAATATTATTAATAAATAGTCGTGTCTTGTAGTTGAGTCTAGTTGGCTAGTTTCGTAATTTAAAGAGTCTCGTGGGTTCGATATCCGGACTTAGTTAGTTGTACTAGAGTCGATCGGTTCACTTGCCGGTTAGTAGTTTAAGGGTCTAGAGTATTACTTAGTGTCTAGATTAGTAGAATTTTAGTTAATAATTATTTGACTACTTTTAGCACATCAGAAAGAGTCGAGGAGCAAAACTCCAAGTTCATTGAACTTCTCAAACAACTTCACCTGAACATTCCTTTCCTTGAGGCACTCATTTAGATGCCCAAATATGCCAAATTCCTTAAGTACATTCTTTCCAATAAGGAGAAGCTAGCTGATGTCTCTTCTATTTCGTTGAGTGTTGGGTGCACTGCAGTGTTGCAGAGCAAGTTGCCTGAAATGATGGCCGATCCTGGGAGTTTCACAATTTCCTGCATCGTAGGTGACGATACGGTTCGACATGCTTTGGCCGACCTTGGGGCCAACATCAATCTTATGTCGTATTCTGTTTTCAGTAAGTTGGGTCTTAACGAACCGAGGCCAACCCGAATGTGTATCCAGCTTGCTGATCGTTCCGTGAAATAGCCGCGAGGAGTGGCCGATAACATGCTCTTTCGTATCAACAAGTTCATATTCCCGACGGACTTTGTCATTCTGGATATGAATGAGGATGATGGTGTCCCGCTCATTTTAAGCCAACCATTCCTTGCCACCGCAAATTCGTTGATCAACGTTCATGAGGGTAAACTGAATCTGATAGTTGGAGATGATAACGTCACCTTTGACGTAAGATAGTCACTAAAGCACCCCAAGTCGGCGGATGACTCCCTGTAATTCGTTGACACCATCGTATTGCATGTGCCAGAGTTTTTCACCGACATATGTAGAGGACCTACCTTGGAACCACAGATCCTCGATAGGGGGATTTCAGAGGCCGGGATGGTTGCCATGACCACTGAACCATTGATGGATGACACCATGTCACCACCCCAAGATTCAGAATCAGCTGTTCAGATCATGCGAGACGATCCAAAAGACCGACCTTCCGTTGAGAGCTTTCCTCCTTCCCTAGAACTTAAGGATCTACCAGATCATTTGGAGTATGCATTTCTGGAAGAAGAGAGGAAGCTACCCATCATCATCGCATCTGCCTTGATGGAGGTCGAGAAGTTGAAGTTGTTGAAGGTGCTGCAGGCGCACAAGAAGGCGACAGCATTGAAGATCATAGACATTAAAGGGATTAATCCCTAAAATCCTCATGAAGGATAATTTTATATCCGTCGTCCAGCCTCAACGAAGGCTTAATTCGAAAATGTTGGAGGTCGTTAAGAAAGAAATCATCAAACTCCTTGATGCGGGAATCATTTTCCGCATCTATGATAGGGCCTGGGTGAGTTTGGTCCAAGTGGTTCCCAAGAAGGGTGGCATGCCTGTCGTCACCAATGAAAGGAACAAGCTTATTCCCTCCAGGATCGTGACCGGTTGGAGAGTCTGCATCGACTACCACAGACTGAACGATGCCACTAGGAAAGATCACTTTCCTCTACCCTTCATTGATTGGATGCTTGAGCGTTTGGCGGGTCAGCAGTACTACTGATTTCTGGATGGTTTCTCCGGGTATTTCCAAATCCCGATATCTCCCGATGATCTAGAGAAAACCACTTTCACTTGCCCCTAAGGCACGTTTGCCTCCAAACGTATTCCCTTTGGACTTTGTAAAGCTCCAGCTACTTTACAGCGATGTATGGTGGCAATCTTTCACGACATGATCGAGGACTCCGTGGAGGTATGGACGATTTTGCTGTCTTCGGAAATTCTTTCGATCATTGTCTCTCCAACCTTGATAAGATGATGGCTCGTTGTGTCGACACCAACCTAGTCCTCAACTGGGATAAGTGTCACTTCATGGTACGCGATGGCATTGTCCTAGGACATAGGATCTCTAGTGCGGGGATCTAGGTCGATCGAGCTAAAATTGAAACGTCTCTAATCTTCCCCCGCCTACTTCTGTGAGATCTATCCGTAGATTCTTAGGTCATGCTGGTTTCCATTGCCGGTTTATCAAAGACTTCTCGAAAATTGCGAGGCCGATGACTAAGCTACTAGAGAAACACACTCAATTTGTCTTCTCTAAACAGTGTATCGAGACGTTTGTTCTTCTAAAATACAAACACGTTAACGCCCCAATCATGATTGTTTCCGACTAGTCTTTACCACTCAAATTGAAGTGCGACGCGAGCGACTGTGCCGTAGGAGCAGTGCTTGGACAGCGAAAGGAGAAGCACTTCCACCCGATCTACTATGCGAGCCGGACCCTAAAAAGTACTCGGGAGAATTACACCACCACCGAGAAAGAGCTGTTAGCTATGGTGTTTGCATTTGATAAGTTTAGGTCCAATCTTGTTCTGTCCAAAACATTCGTCTACACGGGTCATGCTGCCAGTCGTTATCCAAATAACAAGTAGGACGCTAAGCCTCATCTCATCCGATGGATCCTGTTGTTAAAAGAGTTTGATATCAAAATCCGTGATAAAAAGGGGGCCGAGAACGAGGTGGCCGATCACTTGTCACGTCTTCAGAAAGCTGTGATTGGAGATGTTGGGGTCAACATCATTGACCATTTCCCAATAGAGAATCTCATGTTTGTCAGATTTCAGGATGACGGCTACTCGTGATTTGCCGATATCGCGAATTTGCTCGTCGATGGTTCCATCTCTAAGAGGATGTCTCACCAACAAAAGAATAAATTTTTGCTCACGTAAAGTTCTACATCTGGGACGACCCGTTTTTTTTCGTATATGTGCTGATCTGCTGGTGAGGATGTAACATCACGAAAATTTCGGACCAAAAATACCAAATTTCAAAGTCCAAGGTCTAAAATAGAAAATTTTGTTTTCCTATCCGATCGTGATACGCGACGGATAAGAAGGAAGCCCATCGCGTATCGCGATGGGTATGTTTCAAAACCCAAGAAACGGGCTGTCGGCGATACGCGACGAACCAAAACCCAACGTCATCGCGTATCGCGATGACGAGGTCTGACAGGATGACACGTGTCACCACGTGGCATATAGGCATAACGAGGTGACACGTGTCCCGCCACGTGTCACATGGTGGCACCATGTCTTGCCACGTGTCACCACGTGGCACTGCGTCCGCCACGTGACGAAGCTACCGGTGAGTCATCAAACCTACGTCGCGATACGCGACGGGGTTTTCAACAACCATCGCGTATCGCGATGGGTTCGTTTTTCAGCCTATAAATAGGAGTGTTTGGCACATTCATTTTCAAACCAAAATCCCACTCTCTCTAGAAACTTTCTCTCCCTACCTAGGTTTCTGTGCCACCGACCCGACAAATTATAATTTCGTAATCCGTACCATATACCGACGACACCTCGAAGTTCGTACCGAAAATCCTGACGACCGACAAACCTCGTTTGTGCGTGACAACCTCACACCGACCTCGTAACACGTGCCGACCTCGTAAACTGTGCCGACCCGAGACGATCCGACATTCCGCCTCAATGTACGTGCACGACCCGGAGACACCAGAACGTTGCCTAGAATTGCGTGCCGAGGAGTTGTTGATCAAGATTCTCGATATACGTGCAAGCGTCGAAGTGCTGCCAGAGAATCTAGAAAACAATAAGCCGAACAAGGTAGGGGTTCTGCCCAAATAAAATATTATTATTCAAAAAGGCTTAGACGCTAGTCAGGGGTATAGCCTAGACCTTGATTAAATTATAACAATTAAATAAAATTTCTTTATAATTAAGAAATACAAAATTATATAAACAAAGGTTACAACTAATATAATTTCTTTATGGTTAAGAAATATAAGTATTTATGGGAATATAGTTAAATAATATTTCTTCAAGAGTAAGAAAGATAAGTTTTACCTACAAAAGGTATAGTTAAAAATAGTGTTTGTTTATGATTAAGAAACATGAGATTTTATATACAAAGGTTATAGATAAATGACGTTTCTTCTTGAAGAAGAAACATATCATTGACATTTATTCTTGAAGAATAAACATAGTACATGATTGGCAAATAAAGAGAAGGAATTCATATCCAAAATGTTTTATTCAAACAAACAATCAAGGTTTAAGTTATCAAAACTAGACTAAAGGTCTGTAGCCGGATTAAGAGACGATCTGGGTATTCATATAAACCTATTTTATTATAGGTCAATCATTCAATCAATCATTCATTCACAAAGGTTTTCAAACGAGATCACCACATAATTCAGAATAGACAGTCACAGGTGAATACGTTAAACCTTTTTCAGTCAAGATAAACGGGTTGTTTATCTTAAACAAAGGCTGTCAAATAAAGATTTATGGGATTACGTGATCCCTATTAAATTACAAGATAGAAAATAAAAGCAACTCAGACCGAGTACACATGTGTCTGGATCCAAACATAATTAACCTAGTCTATCAGTCAAGGCTACGTGGCCGCAGACTAGAGATCATAATAAAAGTTCTCCAATAGGCATCAGTTCCCAATGGGCGTCAGTTCCCAAAGGGCGTCAGTTCCCGGAGGACCGTAATTATGTGTGTATGGCAAGTGGTACAAATCCCAGAAATAAAAGACGTTTCTGCTGAGGGTGTTCATGAAAACCATCTTGTCAGTCAAAGAAATATTTATAAAATGTTTTTAGAGTTAAAGATTCACCAGCATATCGCTGACGTATTTTTCCCCCAATGTCACAGGAAATACAGTTAGCACATGTAGCAAGGAATTATAGTCATCCAAGAAGATAGATGCTCGCAAGGTAGAGATGGCTCAGTTTTTAAATATTAAAATATTGTAAACAATATTTAAACAAGTTTTATAAATCAAACAAGGATTATAAACTCTCGAATATTTATTCGAGAAGCTTTCTAATAAGTTAAATATTTTATTAAAGTTTACAAATAAACTAATGTTTCAAAATATAAATTAATATTTTATTAAAGACTTCCGCTAAAACTCTGATATATTTTCAAAACGAGTACCAACTATTGGTCATACGCCTAGGCCCTAAGTCGGGGTGTGACAGAGGATATGGGTAGATGTTGAAGAGGGGTGGCGGATTTTGAGCCACTGTCACGAGGGACCGACAGGAGGTCACCATGGTGTTGTTCTTACTGCTAAGAAGGTCTTCGATTCAGGATTCTATTGGCCTTCGATTTTCAAAGATGCCCATGCGCTCGTTATAAGCTGTGACTGATGTCAGCGTGTCAGTAACATCTAATCCCGAAATGAGATGCCCCAAAATGGTATTTAAGTTTGTGAGGTTTTTGACATTTAGGGTATTTATTTTATGGGCCGTTCCCTTCGTCTAGCGGGAACAAGTACATACTTGTGGCAGTTGATCAAGGCTCCAAGTGGGTCAAGGCTAGAGCCTTGCCAAATAACGACGCCCAAGTTGTAGTGAGATTTCTAAATAATCTGTTCTCTCGTTTTGGGGTACCGAAAGCCTTGATCAGCGATCGAGGTACTCACATCGGCAACACGCATATGGAGAAGGCGTTGCAACCCTATGGGGTCACCCATCGGCTTGCGACTGTCTACCACCCACAGACCAGTGGACAGGTGGAAGTGAGTAACCGGGGAATTAAACGCATTCTTGAGAAGAAGTTGGGCTAAACCGAAAGGATTGATCCGAAAAATTAGATAATGCTTTGTGGGCTTTCCGTACAGCGTACCAAACTCCGACCGGTTCCACACCGTTTCGGATGATTTATGGGAAAGCATGCCATCTGCCTGTTGAGTTGGAGCACCGTGCTTCTTGGGCGTTTCAAACAGTTAACCTTGATCCTTCGACTATTGGAGTTAACCGTTTCCATCAGATACATGTGTTAGAGGAACTCCGCGATCATGCCTATGCATACTCGTATAATTATAAGTTGAAGACCAAAGAACTGCATGATAGGAAGTTGAGAAGTGATAAAAAGTTCAAGTGTGGGGACACGGTACTCTTGGTTAATTCCCGACTTAAGTTGCATCCGGGAAAGTTGCGTTCTCTATGGTATGGACCATACACACTTAAGGAAGTCTTCCCGTATGGAGCGATCGAAATTGAAGATAAGAATGGGAGTTTCAAAGTTAATGGTCACTGTCTGAAGCACTATATTGGTGAGAAGGCGAGCATGAAGGAAGGCGAGGTTTTGCGCCTTACAACATCTTTGGGTTAGACGTGAGAGAGGGGTCAGGTTGAGGACCCGTTAAACCAAGCGCTCTCGGGAGGTAGCCCGAGTTTTTGATTTATCTGTTTATAAAAATACAAAAACATGTTAATTACTTAGCTTTGTTTAGTTGTGTACGCCGCTATATGCGAACAATTTTGCTCAGTACAAGTAACATCTTTTCGCATGCTAGCTCTAGATGGCGTTTTGGATTTATTCTCCTGAGGTTGCAGCCACAAATGAAATGCTATACGACCGTTGATTCACATATTATAAAGACATACACATAAACCAGGAGTAATGCGTTCTTTTATTTTATTATTTGCTTTTATTTCTAGTTTATTTTTATTTTTATTTCTATTCCTAATGCTCATCGAGGACGTTTTTTCGTTCAAGTGTGGGGATGAGAGTTTATTTTACTTAGTTGTAGGAAAAAAATTGTTTAAAAAAAATAATAATAGTAATAGTTAAAAAAATAGAAAATTTTCAAAAATCCAAAAAGATTTTAAAAGTTGTCCCTTGTTTTCAAATTTTATATTCATTAAACAGGAAATGATATTAACTACCGATCATTATCACTTTTGAATTTTAAAAGAAAAATGAGTTTTTAAATCAGAGCATATAATTTGGGATGTGTCGGTGGGCTCAGCTCTTTAGTTGGTATAGACAATACATGTTTGACTTTAACTAATTCTTAAAGTTGCTTGAACTTTAGTGTGATGCGTTAAAAATAATTTTGGGATGAAAGCCTGGGCCATACTCAAGCCTCATGCTTGATTTGATTGCTAAATTTTTATGAAAATCTGAATACTGAAATACGATGCTTGGGTAGGTTTAACATTAGGGTATACTATTTAGCCCGTTATATAAACATAAAAAACATACTTCTAGCTTTAGTGGTAGACACTTCATCGGTGTATGGTTTTATAACCTTAAATCCTATATTGATGGGATGCTATAGGGTTCGGAGACTATGGGTCGGTATACGGTATATCATTTAGGTATTCACATCGCCTAAGTGGATTTGTGCATATTTAAATAAGCTAAAATTAGCAAATCCGCAATTTATTACCAAATCATAAGTCATAAAACTTGATCACTCGTGCTTTAAAGTACAAATTACATTACTGACTTGATCAAACCACGTTGTTAGCCATATGAGGTCTCCTTGCTCGCGTCCTATTACCATTAAGAAATGGAACACATTGCTCACGTCATATGTAAACTGACAGATGAATTAGTGTGTGCTCACCGATGGTGATGGTCCTTTGGTGTTGCTTGATAACGGGGGTATGCCATGTAGTGGGGAACACTAGCTAGTTATTTCTTAATTGCACTTAATCGAGTATCTAAGTGGCTGCCTAGTAGACCTTACTGCTTAAACTTAGGTGGATAAACAATATCCTTGATTGTCTCAGTTTTGCTTAAATGTTATATTTTGTTTTATTCAGTTAGATATGAGGTTTAAGTCGACTTGGGGTGGTTCCGGGTCAGTAAAACCGAGCAAAAGAAAAAAAATATATATTTATTAATTTTGGCGTCCACTAGTTCATATAAACTTAAAAATTGTCACATGTTATTTGTCTCGTTGCGTATGGAAAGGGCATGGGTTTAAAGTAGACCAATACATTGGCAATTGCGGTTAATGTTTTAACAATGTTTTTGAATATTAAAAAATCAAGAGTTGAGTTTCTGCTATTTATCGGTTATGATCCTATGCATACTTCTTTTTCAGGGACAAAAATTTTTTAAGTGTGGGAATATTTGATGTGATGTGAAACACACATTTTTCCTTGCAAGTTTCTATGCTGTTTTGCGCTTAAACGTTAACGAATCTGATTTGTTTTTGTGTGAATTTACATGTTTGTGTATGTGATAGGTTCCATGTTGAAGAGAGCGAGAAAACGAGTTAAATGAAGAAAAAGTCATCTAAAACGGAGATCGGATGAAGCCGATACGCACAAATGAAGCTGTAACGAGTCGAAAAACGAAGATCGGACACCCAAAGGGCCTAGCCGCGCTACACGATCAGGTGACCCTTGCTATTCGCTTGTGGCGGCGCCCTAGGGGGTCCCTCAGCTTCCCAAGTCAAGGAACCCGACTATTTTGTCTTATTAGAGCTGTTTGGACCGGGTTTTTTATATATTAACTTGTTTAACAAGTTTATAACATCTATATATATATATATATATGTATGTATGTATATAATAAAACCCTAGAACAATTTTATTAACATACCAGCTGTCCAAGAAGAGTTTAGAGAGCAGAACTAAGGTGGAGGAGCTGTCGGTTCGTAGTTTGATTCGTTATTTGTCGGTTTTTGAATTAGTAACGATTGTAAGTTCTTTTTGAGTTTTAGACCACAAGACAATTTTTAATAAGTTGTTTATGAACATGTTTATCAGTTATATCATTATTATCTGATTTTCATTTAATATGATTGGCTAAACTTGTTTGAATAACCTAGGTTTGATGTTTAACGGTTAAAATAAACTAGTTTAAGGTACTTAACGAGTGGCTGATTATTTTTCTATTGGCAAAGTTCATTATTTGTGATTTAATCGCGTTAATATCTACTGCCATAGACGTATCTTAGGGTGCATGTGCCCCGTGTGATTGATTATTGCATAAATTAGTTTTGTGTAGTCGTTTATTGCATAGTTCGGTTAATACTTTGTGTGTTGATTGATTGTGATAGACGTATCATTAGGGTTTGTGCTGCATAGATCATTAAAATGAGTAGATTAACCACCTTTAAGTTGGACCAAAACCTTAGGCGTCGGCTTATCTTGCTAGTTAGTTGATCATGTTAGTCGTTGCGAGACCACGTGCGATTTTTCCCATTGTCGGCTAGGTTAAGTTTGTAAGTTGGTTTGTTTTATCCTTAGTGTTGAATTGCCCCTTTTCTCCTAGGTTTATAATATATTGAACCTTAGCGAGTCTTGTAGCTTAAACATGGACCAAGTGTTGAGTTATTAGGGTACTTAGAATATACAACCAAGAATTAAAAGTTAACTAGACGTCGTTAGGGTTTTCTGATAAACCTGACCGTAGGGATCCAGTTACCGTGGCTTCACCTTTGTTAGCTCATCTATAAAACCCTGTTTTCAACCACGTGTTAGCACCCGAGCCATCCTACAGCCGTTAGATCATCCTACCTAGGTGATTCGTTTTCTCATTATCGTTAAATCCAGTTAAGTCTTTCGGTTAGTTACGTTAAGTTAAGTTAATTTGCTTAAAATAATTAATATAAAATCAACTAAATATTAAGGTAGGACTTGGATTAGGGTTTATAATCTGAGCCGTTCTCACGTGTCTTCAAGTTTGATATCCGTACTTTTCTTGTCTTTGCTACACGCTACCGATACACTTGTCATTTGTGTGAACTAGGATTGATTGTTTGGTTTTTAAAGTTTAGTTGCGATTTGTGATTATATATATATATTCGAACATCAGGTTTTTTCTTGGCGTCGATGGAAAACTAAAAGCACCGAAGTATGGAAGCAAGATTGGAGGAACTAAAGCGACTATATTGATACTTTCCAAGCACACGATTTCACGAAATTTATGGATGGGTAGTGGTAATCATCACTAAATCGCTAAAGGATCTAGAATATTAGTCATCTATTTCCGTCATGTTCATCTTTATATACCAATTAAGTTTTATATTCTCTGTTTATACTCGCAATAGCATTCTGGTTCTTATATTCTTCGATTTTTAATTTTTGATTGAATTGGCAATTGAAAATTTTGGTTTCGATTTCGGGTTCAGGATTGCTTTGAGGCCGAGTATTTTCACTTATTGTTAGTGCCATCATCTAGTTCAAGACTTCAGGTGTGCGATTTTTTATATCGATTTCTTTTTAAGGGGATTTACTAAATTGTTATTTGAATATGTCAATTTGAGGTTACTTTATTGTTATCACTTTATGTCTTTGTCTATATACTGATTTGGCTGTTTATAATTTGCCCAAATTGAATTCTTGTCCAATTGCATTAGAAATTTAGAATTGCCCTAATTGAATTTTTGCCCAATTGTATTAGAGTTTAGAAATTTAGAATCTGCCTTGATTGAATTCTTACCGATTGTTATTTGTTACTTGTTTCAATGTCACATACAAACTGAACTTACGAATCTGGGTATGCAAAAAAAAGGACTTAAAACAGAGGCTTTTTTGAATCACAAAAACGAGACATTTAAAAAATTTCACATCCACAAAAGGTACAAACAATGAACCAATAAATGGCGATCATCCAATAAATAATGAATTTACATATGTTAAAAAACCTAAAAATAACGAACCTACAAATGATGAACTTACAAATGACGAACAACCTACGAATAATGAACCTACAGTTGATGAGCTAACAATTGACGATGAACATATTAATGATGATTAACTTCCAAATGAGAATTAAGCTAATGAACCTCTAAATATTGTTGACCCAAGTCAATGAAATAATATCAATGGTAATTTAAGGAATCTACTTGTAGAAAAAGGCCCGATTAAGATTTATGGTTACAAATTTCCAAAAGATGAATATTCAAGAAGCTTCAATACTTCTCTATGATTGGCGAAAATTACCGAATGGAGAGAAAAATAGAAAGAAAACGGTTGGTTTATATTCTACAGAACTAGATAGAGCATCTTGTTTTTGTTGTAAATTATTCGATGTGAATCAATGTACAAGTAAATTAGCATTCGAATGTAGTAAATATGGGATTAATGTAACATTCGAACTTTTTGTAAAATAATAATAAATGATTTACTACTATTATGGAGATTTATTATTATAATTATTACTATATATATTTAAGAACTTTGGTGCCGCAAGTTTTTTTTTTGGGCCACTTGGAGACATCGTATTGGTCGGTGGATTTTTTTCCTTTTTTTTTGTTTAGTTAACATAATAAACGTAATAGAAACCAATCAATCGTCAATTTTTTTCTTTTAGTTCCGGTAACATAATAAACCTGAAAGAAACCGACCGAGTTCGCGTAGACTTGCGGCCTTATTTAAAGCCCATGACCGACAACGCTTTGCTTTATCGATGCGCAAGTTTACTGACAACCCCCCCCCCTCCACCCAAAATTGTTCGTTGGTTTATCTCAATTTATTTCCCGTTTTTTGTTACATTCATGTAACGTACGGCTCAATACTCGGGACGGAAAACGCCTGGGTTTTACCACAGTCTGGATTCGCCAACCAAATAAACATCGTCTTAAATATTTTGTTTTCTTATGTGTTAATGCTTTTATACATTTATTTGATGAATTAATGTTTTAGGTTTTAATGTTCAAATTTTACCGATGGTGTCTATATCATAACGCATGCAATCGGTACTGACCGAATTCGTGTCGACTCATCGTTGTAACAGGCGGGTTTAATCAACGCCCGGGTTTCAACGTTTAGGTTTTGCCAACTGCCCCGGCGCAACGCGCCGGGTAAAAGATCTAGTTTTAAATAAATAAGGACTTGAGTAGTATGATTAGATATAAAAGATGGACTTAGAAAGATATAGATTAAGGGTGTTATGGGCCTAAGGTCCATAGGATTTGAGTTTATAAACTTCTTAAACCCTTCATAAACCTTGAATCTCTCATTTTCATTTTTGTCTTCACACACTCAAAATACACACACTTCACCCTTTATCTAAAATCCCAAGATATAAAAGCTTAAGAAGGAGATTTGAGCTCCTTAATAACTAACTAATAAGAAATATATCAAGATCTTTCACCTCTAACCTTATTCCAACCCAAATTCCCATTTTTGAGTGAACAACCTATAAATACCCGACGATTTCTGGAGATCTAACCGTCGGATTGGTCTCAAATTTTAACATAGTGTTCATAGAATATAAACGAGTATTTACACAACCCGGATCTTCGATCAGAATTTGGGAAGTCTGGTTTCTATCAAAGAAACCGTAACAATGAAAAGTAGAGTTTTCCAGCGACTGTTCATTTTTCCGGCAGTTGTGTTCGGTGATGGCGAGCATAGGGATTCCTAGATTTTAGCGTGACGGTTCCGTGGCCACTTGAGTTGCCTAAATCGGAGCACGTTTGATATGGTTTTGGGCTATTCGAGTGTTTTCGAACATAAACCTCACATGTATGTTTTTATTAAGAAGAGTTACTTTCCGTGTACATATTTGCATGAAAATTGATAGAATGTTAGATCGCGTTATAACAAGTAGGAAAGATACAAATTTTACTAAAAACGAGTTACGTATGTTGTTTCGGTTAAAACGGTTCAGGCTAGATTCGTGAAAAGATAGGTAAATGAAGTCGGTTCGACACAAACCTTGATAGTATAGTAAATCGGGTTATAAGGAGTCTGAAAGTAATGGACTTGGTCATGGAAAACAACTAAAAGGGAAAAGAAAAGAAACCCATTTTGAATTGCATTCTTAGGAATGCCATTTAAAGAAATGGGAATTCGATTCGTCTGGTATTTGAAAAGGATTTGGACAAAATTAACAAAATAGCTTTAAAGATTGGTATTAATCCTTTTTTTGGTGAGAACGTATTACTCATTGAAATAAAAGTTTGATTAAAATATTGATAATAGAACTATAAAAACTCCTATTGACTATTTTAGAACCGATTATTTTTTAAACATAGTAGATCAAGCTATATATTCATTCACAAGTAGATTTAATCAATTTAAAGATTTTGAAACTATTTTTGGTTTTTTGTTTAGTATAGAAAAATTAAAATCATTCAATGAAGAAACTTTATAAAAAATTGTATTAATCTTGAAATCTTTTTAAAACATGACGGTAAGGTAGATATTGATGGTTTAGATCTATTTCAAGAATTAAAAATTCTACGAGATATTAAAGATTTAGAAACCAACAACTTATTAATATATTTAATTATATTAAAAACTTTGATTCTTTTTCCAATGTTTATATTGCCGATAGAATTGTGTTAAATATTCCTATAATTGTTGCTTCCGAGTAGCGTAGTTTTTCCAATTAAAGTTGATAATTGATTATGATTATTTCATTAAACAATTTGTATCTAATAAAGCTAGAAAAATAAATTTCTATTTAAACATTGTTTTCCACCGACACAATTTAACTTAATTTTTTTAACTCCTCCAACTATAACGTTTTGGTTTATTATTGCCAGTCCTAAGTCCGGATAAAGGATAAGGGTTTATATTAAAAAAGTTAGAAAAAAATCCTCAAACTTGATAGTTAGCTTGAGACCTCTAAAACCTTAGGCCACCTGAATCCAGAGGGACTTCATTCACAACACATAGTCCTAAAGGTAGTATTACTGATCATGGAATGACTCTCTCTATCTCATTCCTCCACAACTACCGTTCATGCGTACACTGATCCTGAGTTGACCAGTTATCCCTTGGTCTCCATTTCACAAGCAGTTAATTTCTAGGCTCAAACCTATATGGTTGGAGTTCAAAGAAGCAACACAACATTGCGTGATACGGAGGCCAAGAATTGGTCTCTTTCTCATGTGGTTGCTAACATTCGGTAGTTTATACCCCTAATGCTTGAGTTACATTTATCTCAAGTTGTGTACATGCACTTTGGTGTGACAACATTAGTGCTTATCTTACTATTAATCATGTTTTTCTTCGGTGCACCAAGCATCAGAAGATCGACCATTTTTCTTTGAGATATGGTTTTCGCTCGTTCTCTTATGGGACATCATGTTGTTATCATGGCATTAGCTTGTAAACATCTTCTCCAAAAGGTTGTCCATCCAAACCATACAACTTGAGGGGTAGATATTATATTTTGTATTTCCATTTATATTGTGTTGTTTCATATTCTAGTTAAATTATCATTTGACCTTTAAAAAATTTTATTCAGATCTGATCAATGATCAGTCACAAGTATTCATAACAGATTAATAGAGAATTCAAAATAGATTTGGGCCAGTACAAATAACCAAAGGCCCAACAATAGCCCAAACCAAAACACAAAAAGTAGACGAGAAACACAAAAGTGGCCCAAAAGTGTATTTAGAAGCCTTAATTCGAAAAAATAAATGGGATAACCCGCCTACGGGTGGTTACCACAGCGTGGCCCACGTTTCAACAGTCATTTTGATTGGTAGCACGCCTGAAACGGAGGCCCGTAGCCCAAGTTAAGCCCATTTCCATGCAGCCCCTTTCGAAACGCGTTCTTGGACCTCCAAAAACATCATGGCCCGGTCTTCTACACTTGGGCCCACATCAGAGAGAGAGAGAGAGAGAGAGAGGTGTCATGGTTGCAATGTTGTAAAAAAGTAGGTCTACAAGGCCGAGTACTCCCCGAGTACTCGCTACAAGGTCTGGCGCCGAGGGGTGTTTCTTTAACTCAAGTTAAGCCCAAGTTAAGCCCATTTCCATGCAGCCCCTTTCGAAACGTGATCTTGGACCTCCAGAAACATCATGGCCCGGTCTTCTACACTTGGGCCCACATCAGAGAGAGAGAGAGGTGTCATGGTTGCAATGTTGTAAAAAAGTAGGTCTACAAGGCCGAGTACTCCCCGAGTACTCGCTACAAGGTCTGGCGCCGAGGGGTGTTTCTTTAACTCCGCCTAGTTTTATGAATCGATCAAATGTGGTCAGCATCAGCCAGAATCGCATCTAGTTGGTCAACTTGGGCCGATTTTGACTTAAAAAGAAATAAAACATAATTCATATTTTTATAATATTAAAAAAAGAATATCACTTTTTTTAACTAATGATTAGCAAAATTTAGAACAATTTAGTATCAAAAAATGTATTTATCTTATCTATGATTATTTTCACTTACTAGCTTTAGAAACCCGTGTATTACACGGGATAAATTAATGTATAAATTACAATTAATAACTTAATACAAATATAAAAAAGATAATTAAGTCTCTTTACATTATTTAATTTTTAAAACTTATTAAACATAGAATATTAAAATAAAATAAAATAATTTATTATAGTTTTCTTAGATGTCTCAAAAATTGAATGTTAGTGTATTCTTTGAACATAAACTCTTTTATATACATTTTAATTTTAAAGAAAATATCTTTTATGACATGTAATTATTATATTAATATTTTTATATATTAAATATGTTTACAATATAATTTATGATATTAATAATTTAATCAATGGAGATTAACCAATTAATACGGTATGTTGAATTTATAATCAATACTATATATTGAAAGATATTTTTTTCCTTTTTCATAAATAGAAGATTATTGATTTTAGAGGGAATTTGATTGTGATAATTAATATTAGAATGACATGTGTCAAAAATTATTTTCTTTTATTAGTATAGGTAGATTTTGTTATAAATATTAGTAAACATATGATATTTGACATATATATAATATCCAAAATTAATTTTCTTTATATTTACCATTTCTGAGTACTCTCCGAGTACTTTTCGAGTACTCCGAGTACACCCAACTCCCCAGTCGGCCGCCTAGGATCCATAGTGACTTTTGCAACCTTGCATGGTTGTTTGATGTAACTACATAGTAATATCTTTCATACATAGTTCTTCCTTTGTATTAATCACTTCCTCAAAAACTAAGGCAAACTTAGTCAACACGTAAAGCAAGATACTTCATCTTATATAGAAACAATATACAAGCATATTCATTTGATAAGATGGAACTACATAAACATCTTGCAGTTGCAGATGTTCTTGTTTTCATATTACTATAAAACAAGCTATGATTTTGGGCTTGAAGTAAAATGGTGACTCGCTTGGGTACTGAAAAAAACACTTCAAAATGAAAAGGGGGATATTTTAAAAAAATAAGGGGATATACTCAAAGCTAGTTATATATATAACTTCTTGAAAAAATAATTGAGGCATATTAGCTTCATAAAATAAACCTAGGTAGTCCTATTTTGTAACCAAGTCTTTTGACATCATCTTGAACCTGCTGTCTGAATTCTTTGAAGCTGAATCTCCTATAAATGGAATTCTCAACACAACTTTGTATCATTGTGTCGTAAGATGGACAGAAGAAAAAGGCAGTGGAAAACCTCTCGGCTTCTCGATTAGCGATCACACGATGCTCCACACTCTTATAAACATCATTGCTCCATGCCTAAAGCAGATTCAAGAACACAAAAACTTTCTTAATTCTGACACCTCAAAGATGTTTAATAAAAAATTTAGTAATTTAACTACCCAAACCTGAAAAAGATCCCCAATATTGATGATTAGAGCTTCTTTATTCGGTTTAACAGCAATCCATTTCCCATCTTTAACTAATTGTAGTCCTCCGATTTGATCTTGATGTAGTATGGTGAGAAAATCACTGTCAGTGTGAGGCATTAATCCAAAAACTTGTGGAGAAACAGGGCATGGCGGATAGCGGTTCATACGAAGGTAACAGGTGCTAGGCAAACAATTCTCCTTGAAAAAACTAGACTTATGTCCAAGCTCCTCAGCCAAAATCTCTGCTAACATTTCTGCTAGATCTGAGACGGTAGTAGCAAACTGTTCCATTGTTGTTCTGAATGTAAACACATGTAAAGCAAATTATTTTCGAAGTATAATTATGTTTTATGAACTTAATCTGTTGAAATTAGAACTAAATGATCAAAAATTATAAAAGGGACCATGGCTAATGCATTTGTGACCATGGTTCCTACCCAACTGAGACAACAGTGTACTGAGGTCAGGAACTCCAGCTCATAGCACATGCATAATGTTAGTAGATTCTGTGGACAACCAATAGATGACCATGTATGTATGTATGTATGCATCTATGTATACACAGAAAAATGTACAACCAATTACTACATGTGGTTGTGGTTGTGGTTGTTGTACTACAAGAGATAAGTGTATAGATAAAGAGTTTATGACTAGGATGGATGCATGTTCTTTGCCACCTACAATGCTAGTACATCTCCTTAATGTGTATGCTTTCTATGAAATTGGTCACCGGGGATTACACCCACAAGTCTAATGGTCACATGAATGTCTACTCTGGCAAGTAAGCAATAATCTACACCATTGTTGGTTATGGTTCACTTGGACCACATGAATCTTGAACCAATAAAGATAAACAATATATTATACAAGATTTTCTTGTTGGACAACCTATATACGTACTACCTTAGATTTGAGGTAATCCATGCATCATCACAATTCGTTTTAGAGCAAAATCCTAACTTGGCTTATACGATGGCTTTTCTTATATCAAGTTTAGTAATGAGCATAACAAAGTAGCGGTATTAGAATTAGGTTCAGCATGAATGTAAATAGTGCACATGGTACAATCCTTTTCCGAGACCAAATCAATGACGAAATGAAGTAGTCTAGCACAATTAGAGTGATCACAAAATTAACTAAGCTAAAATTCTTAAACTTATAACTGTTAATATATATATATATATATATATATATATACGTAGAAGTTTTTCATTCAATTCAAAATACATCGTAATACGCTATATAAATTTTGACGTGATGATCTAGTTAACTTTACATATTTAGAAGTTTAACTTGTACACTATATATATATATTTTATTTTTGACGTGATAATCTAATTATAGATATGTTTGTATTTCTTAACGTCTATCTCATTGATTTAATCCCACATTGTTCTTTTGGCTTGTCATGTTAGGAGTTGATTAAGACAGGTAATGTGCAATTTTAGATAATACAAGTGTAACCCATTGCGGTTAACGCTCAAGTCTAATCCAAAGAAATTAAAATGGCAAATACATCACATCCCAAAAAAATTTCTTTTCTTAACTTTATTTCTTGATAATAACACACACTACCACACTCATATCTCTCTCTCTTTCTCTCTCTCTCTCTCTCTCTCTCTCTCTCTCTCTCACACGCAAAACATATAATAAGATGATTTCCATTAGAAAATATAAAAATTTATATTTATTAATGCACAGACATGTTTCATGTTTTACGCTGATTTGAATGTTTTTCTCGATTTTCTTTTTAAAAATGTGAAAAAAATTAAGAGGGTAAATGTATAAGATTCACCATTTTAATGGCGAAATCTATAAAAATAGTGTGTGATCCGTCATTTAAAAGAAATATATGTTGAATGCCTTTTATATTTATTGGTTCGGTCATTTCAAATACTGAAACTCAGATAAAACTTCCATATCACTAGACATGATATGACAATACCAAAACATCTTTTAATTAAAATTCTTGATTTCATAAAACAAATCACATACGAAACACACCCATAATAAAAACTAAAAATAATAAAAAAAACATTCTCTCTACTGCAACTACTTACTCCTTTAATCTTTTCCAATTTGAAAAACAATCTTATTTTCAAATGACCCTTAATTAAAGATGATGCAAAACCAGCTATCCAAAAATGATGTAAAGTGCAACAATATTATGAAAGTGACACCTCATTGAAATTATAACATAAATAATTTTATTAACTTATAGAAAGTCAGTTTATAACAATAATAACGATATAATTAATATAAGATGCATCAATATTGCCTTTTTAAGTTTTATATCGAAAATCATTTCTACCTGATTCTCACTCTATAACGCAAATAGGAACAAATAAATTACAAAATATAATATATATATATATATATATATATATATATATATATATAAAAAGAAAGTTAACGTACAGATAAAATTAATATGTTAATTGTGAGAATCAAATAAACTAATTATATATACAAGTAGAGTAATTATGTAATTACCTGTGACGTAATTATAACATAATTACTATAATTGATTCTCACAATTAACATATTAATTTCATTCGTATTTGATCCAAACACTATACGTATATATATATATAACAAATCCAAATCCTTCATGTTTAGATCAAAGAAGAAATGATATATGTTTAATGTTTTAGTTTTCGTGGGCTCACAGAAAGTACCTTTTAAGTGTTTGTGTAATTATACAAGTATGAGGATTGTCAAACTGAAGTCGTACATGTGATTAGTTAATTATTTACTTGTTCAACAAGTATGAACCACAAATATATACACAACTTTGCATGTATATCCGTAATAATGAGTAAGACGTATAGTATACTTACGTGTGAAAAATGTAGTGAAACACCTAGCTATAAGCTCGTTAATCTAGTGTTGTTAGGGATGGGCAAATTCGGGACTTGTACCGGTTGGCACCGGTACCGGTACCGAAATCGGTACCGATTTGGTACCGTCGGTACCGAATCGGTACCAACATTTTGAGTTTCGGTACCGGGACCGGTACCGGTATTTCCCGAAATTTCCTGAAATTTTACCTTAATACCGGTATCGTCTCGGTCCCGTACCGATACCGAAAATTTCGGTACCGTTACCAGTACCAAGAATCCGCGATTTTCAGGATTGAGACCGGTCGGTACCGGTATGGTCCCGATCTCATCCCTATCCCTATGTTAAGACTACTATATTATACTTAAATAGTGAAAAAAAAAAGAAAAAAGAAAAACACTTACACATTAAGCAGAACTTTTGTTATTTTATGTATTTTTCTGAGTTACGTCGCCGTATATCAAATTTAATACTTTTTATAGATTTATTATTTATATATATGTATATAGTTTACAATATCATCAGGCCGACTATATCTTACATTTTAGGAAGTTAAGATTCTTACGTTGCCTGAATAAGTCGACCATGTGAACGGGACATGTTTCATAACAAGCGCATTAATTATTTTCTAATAATAATAATAATAATAATGTTAAAAAGATTCCATTAACCCATCACCCTAATATGATTCTACAAATATATATAAAGTTATATCATATAGTGTGGATAAAGAAAATGAGTAAGGTTAAAATACAAAGTATAATAAAATGAAAAGTGTGAGAAGATTTTTAATTTATTGATTTTAAATTTAAATAGTGGAGATTAATTTAAAAATAAAAATGATGAGAAGAGTATTAAGGTAATAACTCACTTATGATGTCTTTCTCTATCCACATGTAATGTACATATTAATTCCCCAATCATTTTAAAACGTCCAAAACTGTTCATACAACATTAAAAAAAATTCACCGTAATAACAATCGTTTTTTATTTTTAATATGAATATCATATTGTTATATAAAAATAAAAAAAATTATTATGCTTTTTATATCGTGTTATTTAGTTGTTCATTGTGTTTTTTAGTTGAATTTTTCTATGCAATGTGTTAAAAATTTTGGTTATTGTGTTTTTTAATTAATACTCATATATTAAAGATAAAAATTAAATAAAATATTACATCATTGTGTCTTTATGCTCAACATTTATTTCTACTTTTCATTTCGTTTTAGTCATTCTGCAATATATTTATTGTCTTTTGTTCGGAATTGGCATGTGACACTCACTTAATTTGAGAACAATAATTTTTTGTTTATTGTGTAATACGTTCAAGTCATTGTGTAATATATAGTTTTCATTATGTTTTACGTTTCAGGTCATTGTGTTATATGTATTCACCATCGTGTCTTACGTTTCAGGTAATTGTGTTATATGTATTAATCATTGTGTTTTATATTTCAGGTTATTGTGTAATATGTATTTATCATTGTGTTTTATGTATTAGATAATTTGTTGATATTTTTCATTATATTTACATATTATTATTACACAACGGTGTTATTAGTATTTAAAAAACACACAATGATGAATTGAAAGACACAATAACAAAAAAAAAACACGATAGCAAATAGAAAAACACAGTGACGAAAAAAGACACCATGGTAAGTAAAAAGACAAAATAACGTAATTTTTGTTTTAATTTTTATAAAATAAAATTGTACTCATATTTAAGATAAAAAACGCTTGTTATTATGATAAATTTTTTAATTTTTAAAAAATATCATATGAAAATGTTATAAACATTTTAAAATGATGGAAAAATTAACATGTGACTTGCATGTAAAGATAAAAAAATATGTATTATTATTTTTATACCATTTTTTTCTCTGATACTCACTTGAGAACATGCTAATTAATTAAGAAGATTGATTTACAATTTCTTCCTTGACAAGTTCAATTCTATCTACTTCACAACTGCCGATTAAACAAAAAAAAAAGGAATTCTATTTCGCAACTATAATTCAGTTCATATGCTCATCAAAGTTACATACGTGTATACAGACACTTATATATATAGTCGTTTATTGCACAAATACGTACGTACTTCTTGTTTATATATAATATTGTTTTTTAACTTTTTCTTTCTGTTGCTAAATTGTGATTTTATTTCACACGCTATGTATATATAATTATTGATACTATTGTTAATACATAAAACTATTTTTTTAACTTCATCTATTAATTTTGACATATTAGTCTAGCGGCATGCTGTCCTGTCTTATAAAGATGAGGTGGTGGATTCCATTCCGTATAAATACAAAATTTGAGGTATTTTTGGTAGAAACATGTGCATTTATAAACGTTGATGCTGTAAATGATTATAGATTCTTGTAATTCTCTCTTTAAATATATTATTGTCATATATGTTTCAAATTCTTTATGCAAGGTGTTTATGTAACGAAATATCTTATTGTGCTATATATGTAACCTAAAACAATATAAAAAATAAATGACACAAGGGTACATATATACATACCTGAGACTACTGCTACCACCCATGTTGGAAATATCTGTCAATGGTACATGGAAAGCTTCTGACCACGCAAGCTGTTTCAAACATGTTGCAGAAGGAGTCCCCCACCGGTAACTTCCCACCGGAAAATTCAAGTCACGGTGGTTACTAGTCTTCTCATGATAAGTCTTCTTGAAGGCCTTTGTTTGCTCACACCTCATCCTCTCCAAAATATCACACGAAACACCGTGATTTATCACTTGGAAGAAGCCCCATTTTCTTGAGGCCTCGGCTATCTCTCTCTTGCAATCTTCACGTTCCCACACTCCTTGATCCAACCGCCCGAGATCGATCATTGGTAGCTCCCACTCTTCTACATCATCGAAAACACCGTTATCGTTGTTCTTGGACCCTTGTTCGTGATTATGGAATAGGTTCTTGTAGAACTCAATGAATGGTGGGTCTGATTCTTCCATGGGATCGAGAGACAGAGTCTTTTAATCACCTAAAGGTTTTGAGTTCGAGAGAAGTACGAGAAATGAAAAGGGGGGTTATTTAAGGAAATGTTTCTTGTTGTTTCGTCGTCGATGAAAACGTTATTGGTTTGTTGTCAGTTTTCCTAAAAATTGGTTTAGAAGACATTTGAGACAAAGGTGATGCATGTCATATGCGGTTGATGTTATTATGATGAGCATGACACATATAGAGGGATGGATGTATTTATATTGGGTGGTGCCGACCAAGGATGAATTAAAGACAAGGCAATTTATATACACTTTTTAAATATTATATTTAATATAATAATAGTTGCTCAGATATTATATCTTTTCTTTTTCTATATGTTGTTTATGAATTGCAAGTTGATTAGATTTTGGTAGTTTTTTCCGTTATTCGATTTTTCTACACCTTTAGTGGTTTAGACCTTTTTTTCCCTTTTAAGCTTTCATTCAATTAATTTAAGTTTACTAATATGTATTTAAAGAAATAGCCAATGGTCAAATAATTTAATTAATGGAAAATGATAGTAAAAGCATAATATGCTTTTGATGATACATGGCTTAAAATATTAATAATTACTACATAGTAATCAAGCATGTACCATTTATATATAAAAAAAAGTTTAATTATGTAACAAAAATATAATACTAAAACTTTGAGTTAAATGCACAAATCACTATTGTGATGGGAGGGGTTTTGCAGGAATCGACCATTTGGTGGTTTTATTTTAGGCGTCACCCCTATGATGATTTTTTTTTCTTTTCTTTTTTTGCAATTGGCTCTCCCGTTAATTCCCCGTTAATGTTTTCTGTTAAAATGAAGGGTATATTCGTCTTTTTTCTCAATGTCACTTATGCTTCAAGAATAACCCCCCCCCCCCCCCCCGGTTGTAACAACCTGCAACCCTAACCCCCGACTAACCTCATTCTAGCCGATTACCCTCTCTCCCCAACATCCTTTTCATCTTCTCAGTCATCGTCTTGCTCGTGACAATGGCTTGGATCTTTGATGGAATTCCAAATACCTCGGCTTTCATAGGTATTAGAACTCACATTTCATCATATTCAATTGTTCAATTTCATTTACTCTGGGTTGATGCTCTGTTTATTACACGATGATCTTATTGGTTTTATAGCCATGTTTTGGCTGGATGTTAGCTTCGCCACCTGAAAATTGAGTTGGTGGTTTTGGTGAAGACCCATCCAAACAGTATCTTCACTTTCTTGTAGATTGCAGGTGGCTGTCATCAAATCGAGTAGGAATTAAGTAGTTTGGTAGGTGTTTTGTATTGTATTACGTTAAGCATTAATGACCTAGACTGGTAATCATGTATTTTGTATTATATCAACAACTACTTTGGGCTTTTGAATTACTTTAAGTAACAATCAAGTAATTAGGGCTTTTATATATAATGATTTTATGATCACCAGCTAGCTACAATGTTGTCAATTTGATTAATGTGTGTGCATCTGTATGATCAATGTGCCAATTTGATCAATGAGTGTGCATCTGTATGATTAGAAGTAATCATATTATGATGCTATGTCTGTGTGCATATAATATATATATATATATATATATATATATATATATACATGGTGGGGTTAAAATGAGAAGTGAAGTGTGTCTAAGAAGTGTAAGAAGTAATCTGGTGCATTAGATATGTTGATCTGATGATGAATATGAAAAGTGTGTTTATTGTGCGGTGTGTTTTATTTTAGTTGCTTTGTGTTTATTGTGCAGTGTGTTTTATTAGATCAAATGGTGAAAACACACTTTGTACACTTCTTAGGAAAAATCTACTTCTTATTATAACCTTGCTCTGTCTCTCTCTCTCTCTCTCTATATATATATATATATATATATATGTATGTATGTATGAATGATGGTAGACAATGAATATGCGTGTGTGAGATAGCTAAATGTATGTATGCTTGTTTTTGTGTATATGAAATTAGTCAAACTATGTGCATACGTATGTGTGTATGTGTGTAAGTATGAGTGTGTTGTGTAGGGGTATCTTTTGGCTTTGTAGAACAAGAACAAACTCGTTACCTAAAGAGTCAAGTGATTGACTTTGTAAAGGTGTCAATGTCAAAGTGTGTGTGTATGTGTATTTCCGCATAGACAAAATAGTCATTCCACATGTATATCTAAGTGTGTACTGGTGTCATTGTCTGAGTGTGTTGTGCACATGGGCATATATTTGACTTTGTAGAACAACAACAACAACATCAACAACAACAGTAACAGCAGCAGCAGCAACAACAACAACAAACTCATTACTTAAGGAGTCAAGTGTTTGACTTTGTAAATGTGTTAATGTCTGAGTGTCTGTGTATGTGTATTTCTATAGAGGCAAGATAGTCTTTCCAAATGTATGTCTAAGTGTGTAATGGTATCAATGTATGAGTGTGTGTGTGTGTGTGTGTGTATTCGTGTATGTATGTCTTTGTGGTATGCATATCTGTGTATGTATATATGATCAATATATGTATGCATTCGTATAATTTTGTAGTTAATGAAAGTATGTTTATTGCATTGTCAAAGTATGCATCTGTATAACATTGTAGTTAATATTAAAGGGTGTTTATGGCATTTTCAAAATAAATGTCAAACTATGTATATGTTTGATTTAATTGCAATTTTGTTAATCTCGTAGAAAAAAAAGCAATTTAGATAATCATGATTAGGATTGTTTATGTTAAGTAGATTGTAATAAGAAACTTACAACGAAAGTCAATGGGTCATAGATAGTCAACAAAAGAAATTCAACAATCGGTTGGTTTATATTGGTAGAGGGAGATATTTTAACAGAACGAAGGTCCAGATTGCATAAATTTTAAAACCACAGGGTTGCAAATTGAAAGAGTATTAGTGTCTCTTCACAGAAAACTAACTTTGGGTTCATGGCAGGGTCGTAATTGGAAAAATATGCTCACTAAAGGGGTGATGCCCGTGAAAAGTCCACCACGGGTTCGATTCCAGCAAAACGCCTCCCACCACAGAGGTGATTTTTACACTTAACTTTAAAATCTAAGTGAGAAATTTAAGTTGCTTTTGTTTAAATAGAAAGAAATTTATGACTATAGGTAACATACTCATGTAAGAAAAATAAAAATATTAAATGGGTATGTTCATCAAAATTCAATAGGTATATTTAAGAGCGTGAGCTATGAAGGAGTCAGATTTTTGAATTGTGGGATCCACTGACTCTCATTGGTGTATTGGTCAGTCTCTTTTATAGCCAGCCTGTCTATTTATGCAAATTTTAAGGTTATATTTTGGTTATTTCCCTAAAACAACAAGTATACTATCTCCAAGGGGTCCGTGGAAGCACATTGCTATATTTGTTTTAAAAGATACTGACTGTTTTTAAAGCAGTTATATTATGGTGTGTATAACGTATGTGATTATAGACATTCGTAATTATAACAAAAGTTGCTTTATTGTAACAAAAGTTGTGTAATTATTGATAAAAAATTCATAATTATGCATGTGTGTGATTTTCATGCAAGTTGCACATTTATTTAGCTTTATGCGTAATTATGGAGCGTACAAAGTTACTGCTTGCCCCTAGGACACATGTTGCCTCCTGATGAGTGATGACTTCGTACACTTTGCACGAAAAGAGCCATGTGTACACACACACATATATATAATATATATATATATATGTGTGTGTGTAGAAAACTAGAGAGGAGGAAAATATATGTATTTTTTATATTTCTCTTAAATTTATTTAGTTAGTGTTTAGACCTTATGTATGGAAGAACTAATGTTGTAAAAGTATGTTTACAAGGCGGACTACTCGCTACAAGGTATGTCGCCGAAGCAAGTTTTGTTAACTCCACATAGTTACTAAGAATCGATCATAAGTGGTTAACCTTAAGCAGAATCATATCTAGTTAGTGAACTTTGACCAATTTTCACTTAAAAAAGTAAAACGTAATTCGTATTTTTATAGTATTAAAGAACAAATATCGTTTATTAATTAATGATTAACAATTTTTAGAATATTTTTTTATTTAAAAATGTATTTCTTTTATTTATATTGATATTCATCTATTTTGTTATAAATATTAGTAAACTTATGATATTTTATATACATATAATATTCAAAAATTATATTTCTTTATATTTATCATGTCCAAGTAATCCCCAAGCACACCCAACTCCTCAGTCTGTCGCCCAGGGTTCGGCTAGCGAGTTTTGCCACCTTGGGAAGAACACTATTGTGTATGCTAATAATAAAAAATGATAACATGGGCAAAGACTTATAAGGAAAATTATACACAACCTATATGTAAAGTTTCAAGTGGATATAAACTAACCCACTCTAGTCCTCTTTCAGTGTAAGGCCCCAAGCCCGGTGCTTTACATTATCGTTGGATTTACCCATAACACGATTCTAACTATCACAGTGAATTAAAACTTTCGTGAAAATAATAAACTTCAACCATATATTACATAATTATTCAAACCTCATCATAAAATTTCAATACTTGTCTTATAAAATCATATTTAAACATCATATTAAAACATCATAACATTCCTTCGAAGATGCCAGCCTCTTCAGTCCAATGCCATGTGTCCTCCTCAAGCAAGCTGCCTTAGCCTATTTACATGTGTGCATACTAAAAGTCAGCCACACTGAGTGAGTTATAGTTTATCAAGAAACATACATTACATTCACATTTCTATGCATACCTATCTGAGGACACATATTACTTACTTAACCTGCTTATCTTTATTTCGTACTTACATTCACGCATACGTTCATACGTTCACACTTTCATTTCTCATACTTTTATTCTTTCGTATTTCATACATACTATCTCTACGTTTTAAAGAGCATTTCGCCTACTTCCTCGGATACTATTAGGATCTGGTCCCTTTTTCTTTGGATATTATTAGGGTCCAGTCCATTCTTTCTCCGATATTATTAGGGACCAGTCCCTTCTTTTCTAATAACCATACAACCATATATCTACCTCGGGTATTATTAGGGCCCGGTCCCTTGTGCATCGGTTAACCATAAATACTTTACCAAACAATCATACATACGTTGGATATATAAATATATATATATATATATATATATATATATATATCTACTATAACCTTTTCTACGTTCTTACATAGTGTTTTCAAACGAATCAATCCAATTCTGAAACGATTCGAATTGAAATCTGAAACAAATCGAACCGAATTCTGAAACGAATCAAGCCGAATTTTAAATGAATCAAATCGAATTCTGAAACGAATTGAATCAAATTCTGAAATGATTCGAATCGTGTTTTCTTCAAACGAATCGAATTCTCAAGAATTCGATACAAAAACTGGTTTTTCATATCTTTCCACTTTAATCGTTTTCTTACATCCCATTATGCTTGTTTTATGATGAAACGAGTTCTGGGCCATAATAACTTCATTTTCTTACTTTAACTTGGTCCAAACTTCACTCATTTGTCCCGTTGTAATCCTAACATCTTATTTACGATCAAGTTTACATTTTTCTAACTCTATAAGGCTCGATTTACCTTCGTATCAAATCTTAAGACAAACCGATGTCTAAAACCTATACTTTATATATAAAAGATACCATTTTGAGTTTCGGTTTTGCTTAAGATCTGATTCGACGCTTGAATCTAGATTTGCCTCTTGTTTCTCGTTTGTTTAGGTGAAGATATGAACACAAACCCACCTTGGTCCGGATTAAATATGGATCCGGATGGAAGGAAGGTGTTTGTATGTGTCTTTGAGTGTGTAGGGAGACTGGATGAAGGAAATAACGGTTTTATGGTTTTAGGGATGTTTATGGGTGTTTAAATACCATCAAGCCCAAGGACCTTTGACCCATTATCATCCCTTATTTTATCTTTTATTGTCCAAGCCCACACTCTATTATTATTATTATTGTTATTTATCTTAACTATAACACACCTTTAAGTAAACTAGATTCTTTTATTTATTATTATCAAAAGTAAGATGTTACAAGTCTACCCTCCTTACAAGAGGTTTCGTCCTCGAAACCTAACTATTACTTAAACAAATATGGGTAAAACTTGTGCATCTCTTATTCAACTTCCCAAGTAGCATCCGATCCCTTACGATGTTTCCATATCACTTTCACTAAGGGAATAACTTTACGACGAAGCTGCTTTTCTTGCGGTCAACTATGTTAACAGGGTGGTCAATATAGTTTAACTATTCATCCACCTCAATGCCAATTAATTGCACATGAAACGTGTCATCAGCAAGACATTTTCTTAAGTGAGAACCATGGAAGGTAGAGTGAATTCTTTTTAACTCTTCGGGAAAATCCAGCTTGTAAGCCACATCCCCCCCATGCGATCTACGATAATAAACGGTCCAATGTACGTTGGACTCAACTTCCCTTTCTTCTTGAAACGAATAATTCCCTTCTAAGGCGAGACCTTGAACATCACGTTGTCACCGACTTATCAGCATATGACTTTTGACGATCTTGAGCAGCTTTCATTCTTGCCTTAATCTAATCAAACCTCGAGGAGATTTCTTGCACAACTTCTAAGCCCCCAATTTCTTTCTGACCAATTTATCCCCAACATACCGGAGTTCTGCAACGTCTACCATACAACATCTCAAACGACGACATTCCAATACTCGAATGGTAGTTGTTGTTGTAAGAGAATTCTGCTAAATGCAAATGATCATCCCAATTTCCTCCAAAGTCTAAAACACAGGTATGTGGCATATCCTCAAGGTTTGGTTCGTCCTTTCGGATTACCCATATGTTTGAGGATGATACGCCGTATTGATTTTCAGTCTTATTCCCATAGCTTCATGAAACTTCTTCCAGAACCTTGAAGTAAAGCGAGTGTCCCTATTAGATACAATTGACAATGACACTCCATGTTTAGCCACAACCTCTTTTATGAACACGTTTGGTAACATTTCTGATGAGACAGCCTCTCGTATTGGCAAAATGTGAGTGCTTTTTGTTAAACGGTCCACTATCACCCAAATGGTATCATGGTTTTTAGCTATACATGGTAGCTTAGTTATGAAATCAATGGTGATGTGTTCCCCTTTCCATTCTGGTATCTCTAACGGCTGCATTTTACCATAAGGTTTCTTATGTTCTGCTTTGACATGCAAGCAAGTTAAGCACTTACTGACGTAATCTACTACATCATTCTTCATACCTAGCCACTAGTACTCTATTTTTAGGCCTTGATACATTTTGGTGGATCCTGGATGGATCGAGTACCTAGACTTATGACCTTCACCTAAGATTCGTCATTTAAGATCTCCATGATGTGGGCTGCACATACGGTCAAACCTGATCTTCACACCATGAGTGTTATCCATCAGCTCATCTTGATGTCCAAAATTCTTTCTTTCTTCATTAACCCTTCATCTATAAGTACCTCTAACTGTGTCTTGATGATCTCCCTAAAGAGATCTAAGTTAATTATTAACTTATAAGAATTCACTATTGCGATGACCTCCTCGTTCTTCCGACTTAACGCGTCGGCAACTACATTAGCCTTTCCAGGATGGTATTTAATATCATAATCATAGTCCTTTATTAATTATAACCATCTTCTTTGCCTCATATTTAGTTCTTTCTGCTCAAAGAAATACTATAAACTCTTGTGATCTGTATAAATAGTACACCTAGTACCATATAGATAATGTCTCCAGATCTTGAGGGCATGCACTACTGCTGTTAGCTCTAAATCATGCGTCGGATAGGTAATCTCACGAACTTTCTACTGTCTGGATTCATAAGCTATCACATTTCCCCGTTTCATTAACACACAACCTAACCCATGATGCGAAGCATTAGTACAAACAACCAAATCCTCGTCACCGTCAGGTAGGATAGGGATTGGAGCTTGTGTTAGTCATTTATTCAACTCTTCAAAATACTCTTCCTGATCCTTGCCCCAGTTGAATACTACAGCCTTTCAGTTCATATCGGTTTACGGCGCGGCTACCTTGTAGAAGCCTTGAATAAATCTCCTATAATAGCTAGCCAACCTTAAGAAACTGCGTATCTCAGTTGGTTTTTGTGGAGTCTTCTAATTCATTATCGCCTGAATCTTAGCGAGATCCATAATAATCCCTTCAGAATTGATTACGTGACCTAGAAAATATACTTCACGCAACCAGAATGCGCACTTTGAAAACTTAGCATACAGTTTCTCTCCCTTCAAAATCTCTAATACTTCTCTTAGATGCTCAACATGCCCAGACTCACTCTTTGGATAAATCAATATCTCAACGAAAACGATAATTGACTTGTCTAACATCGGCCGACATACCCTATTCATCATATCATTAAATGCTGTGGGAGAATTTTTTAGACCGAACGACATCACGAGGTAATCGTAGTATTCATACCGTGTCTGAAACGCTGTCTTTGGGATGTCTTCCTCTTTCACCTTCACCCGATGATATCCCGATCTAAGGTCTATTCGCGAGAACTAACTCGCACCTTGTAGTTGATCAAACAAATTGTCAATCCATGGAAATGGATATTTGTTCTCCACCTTAAGTTTATTCAACCCACAATAATCTATTAACATTCTCATACATCCATCCTTCTTCTTAACAAACAACATCGGTGCGCCCCAGGGGGAAACACTCGGCTTTATAAAACCTTTTTTCGGGTAGTTCTTTTAGTTGGGATATAAGTTCTTTCATTTTGGATGGCGCCGGGCGATAAGGTTCTTTCTCGACGGGCTGTGATCACGGTATTAAGTCTATATGAAATTATACCTCTCGCTCCGGTGGCAACCACGGAAGGTCCTCAGGGAACACTTCTGGATCGTCGCGCATAATAGGAACATCTTTCACTTCTTTTGTCTCGGTCGAAGCTTTGACAACATACACCAGATATGCACGACACCCTCGCCATAACAAACCTTCGGCTTTTATCAACGAAATTAAATTAAGCCATGAACTTTCTTTATCACCATAAAATGTCACTGTAACACCATCCAAGGACTTCAACCTTATCAACCTACTCTTACACACAATCTGAACCTCAAACTCAGACAACCAATCCATTCCCATAACCACATCGAACCCTCCTAAGGACATTACATAATGGGAAACAAGGAAATCGCGTTCCTCTAACCTTATCTTACCATCCTTAACCATTCTCATTATCCTAATGAGCGGTTCTACCATAAAATTTTCAGGTACATGACAACATTTCATTTTTGATAACTTACTAAATGTCGTAGCTAAGAAACTTCTATTCTCACCCGAATCAAACAATACAGAAGCAGAATACCGTTTACTAGAAATGTACATGACACAACATCTGGGATCTTCTAGGCTTGTTCCCATGTCAGCATGTAGGCTCTAGTCCTTGACCTAGGTTGGTCAGCATCCTTTTTCCCACTTCCTCCAGCTTCACCATCAGTGTACTCCCTTGCCATATGACCCGCCTTGCAACATTTGTAACACGCTGGTTTTTCACTTCATTCATTAGCATAATGCTCTGCCTTTCCACACTTATAGCACGCATTGGACCCAAGCTTGCACTCCCCACCATGAGCCCTTCCACATATATAACAAACATCATTACCATTACCCCCACCCATACTCGCCACCGTGCACATATCACAAGTCTTGCATGTCTTTCTCTCCCATACTTTCTGCTACTTATCCTTAGGGTTCCATGACTGAGTACCGGGTCGTTTAGCATAGGCGACCCATTTCTTCTCTTCTACTACCACTTCATCCATAGAAAGATCGTCGTAGACCATCTCTGCCAATTCGATTTCAATGTCAATTGTGGAAGGCTTACTGGTCCTGAGTAAGATGCGGACATTCTGCGGCAGTCCTCTAATGTAACACCTGATTCGCTTTGCTTCAGTGTTCACCATTTCAGGCACCAACCTGGACATGCGGTTGAATATAGTAGTGTACTCACGGTGTGTCATCTTTCCCACCTTCAGATTCACAAAGGTTACTTTCAAGCATTATTAAAATGACAATATCTATTAATTAAATTAAGTTTTCAAATAAATCAAATACAAACAAATACATTATTCATAATCATACAACATTATAACTTATATCACAATGATCTTGATTAATTGTTTTCTAACTTAAATTCTTCACTAAGTCTTCCTCAACCTGCATTAAATTTCTATGATAACCTACATATGCATATAAAATAGAAATTTTATCAACAACACATGTTGAGTGAGCAACACGCCAGTTTAAATGTACCTATAGTATATATAAAAAAATAAGTAATTGCAACAAGTCATATGAGAATAACAAACTAACCAAATGAGGAAGTATAACTGAGATGTCGAGAAGCACAAGGCTAACGACTGGCCTATGATCATACTATTATGAGATTATGCTGGACGTCTCCGAATGCGGAAGCATATAAAGAAAGTAAGCACATAAACAAGTAACGTGTAAGTCGTTAACACATAAGACAATAGTTGCACTTTTGAGTACAAGTATATATAAGAAATATAATTTAAGCATATGTCCCCAAAATGTGGAAAACAAGTAAAATAGGGGAATGTGGTACTCACTTGAGCAATAAGCAAGAGATAAGCGAATGCGGTAAGAACAGTAGTAAACAAGAGTTACGCTCTTCGGAAGTTATCGACGAGAAATCCTAAGTAACAATAGTTGTGGAATAAATACGAAAAGAATAACGAAGCTAAACTAAATAGATGTCCGGGATTTGATGAATGTGAAATCTTACGAAAGTTAATTATCACTTTAGTCTATTATAAATTTTATTACTAAAGTTTTATCGTAGATAATATGATTTAATACTTAAAAAATAAACATTCACAAAACTTTATAGTTTTTAAAGAGATTCTAATCAAAATTATGTTAAATGTTTTCATATGTATTTTCATTATGTAATAAAGATTTCTTTTATATTAGTATTGGAGATAATAAGTAATTTTGATAACAAAAAATAATATTTATATAATATAAAATCTTTTATAAAACACTAAGTCTTTTAATTCATTATATTAATTAATAGGATTATATTATGTATTTTAATTTAAAACCTTATAAAAATTCTTTTTAAATATTATTACCTTTATTATAAAAACTTTAATATATATATATATGGTTTTTACAAGGGTTCATTAAACGACTAATTAGTGTCGGTTTTAACAAAATATGAATTACTTAATATTTACTATATTATTAATATGATTTAAGTGATTAAATAGTTTGATATATATTAATACTAGATAAAACAAAAAAAAAAAGAAAACAATTACTGCTGGAGGGACTCGAACCACCCTCCAGCCCAGAAACTCAAAATCACACCCACCAACCAACTGATTTAGACTCCAAGCTGGTTATAGCATAAGAAAAATAAGTTAAATACAATAGTCCAGATTTACCCCCAATTTCTATAAACCCTAGAATTCCAATTGGATAAACTGTTAACTGTTAATTCGATTAACCACAGGGTTAATGTTAAACAGACATCGATGAACACAATACAATACACAATTACCTCAATTAACGTTCTATGATAGGCTAATTGTAGAACACATGAGTCGGCTTTAACACAATGATGAATGGACAGCAAACTGAAATCATAATCAATTTTGTTTGAGGGGTTTAGATGTTGAGGGTTAGGGGATTATGGCTGCAAGTTTAATTGAAAAATTATAAACGTTTATATGCATATTAAGTTAGGGTTAGGGTCGGCTGGTTGATATACAAATTGTAGCTCCGTCAAGTTTCGTTTCACAAAATTGTATAGCCAGTTACACCGATTAAGGAAAGGATAACATAAATTTTGATTCAATTTCCAAGCTTTTTGCAAGAATTGAGGTTCAAGAAATATCAATATCGTAATCGGTTCAAATAAAAGGGGAACGGGTTAACGGGTTTGGATCATGGGTATTGGTGGATTATAATTTATAACATTGCATTCTAGTCCCTATGATTTGAGTATGGAAACATAAAGGGATAAAAGTATGGTTTAGGGTAAAAATCGAATATAATCAAAAGTTATTATATATATATATATTAATTAAATATAATAAACAAATATCAATACAATAATATTACTCGAATAACGCGATATTTCTTGATAAAATTTCCCGAATTTCAAAATGGGTCGGGTTTTTTTAAAGATATAGTTTTCGAAAGGTCCGAGTTGTTACACCTCTCAACTTCAGCATCAGCACAAAGTCGCTTCATAACCATTTCCTTCCAATAATTCCATCTCATAGCCTTGATTTCACCTAGAGTCTTTCTTTGCTCTACTGTCTCCCACCAGAACATAGCCTCATCACCAAACGACTGCGTGGCATAACCCGCCACTTGATCGGGACGGAACTCGCTAATTCAGATAACCTTGTCCATAGCGGTTAACCACTGAAGAGTAGCGATTACATCCCCAAAACCAATCAGCTTCAGCGGATCATAACCCTTGAATAACTTGTAATTACACCCACCTCGACCCCTTTTCTCCTCACCAACTTTCACAGAGCGAACTTCACTTGATCTTCTTTCTCAGTCTCATAATTTTTCTGTAAGGCCCCGTTACCAGTGCCTTACTTTAGCGACGGATTTACCCATAAACACAGTTCTACAAATAAGAGTTTATTAAAACTTTCGCGGAAACGTTAACTTTAATCATTCGATACAAAACATTTGATCTTTTCTTTAAAACATAAATATACAACATCATACTTAAATCATCATATCTCTTCCAGCTTCAGATGCCAGCCATTCAATCCATGCCATGTGCCATCCTTGCTAGCTCCTCAGTCTACTCACCTGCGCGCATACTAAAAGTCAGCTACGCTGAGTGAGTTCTAGTTAATCAAGCAACTTACCATACAACCATTACACACAATCACATACGTGTCCGAAGACACATAATCCGCTGTCTATTCTGCTCAACTTACCGCTTGACCACTTATCTATCACCTACGCCTTAGCCACTTGTTTACGGGAGCACATAGAGGCTTGCCCTCCCACGCACTCACGTTATGTCACTTGTTAACGAAGGCACGTAGAGGCTTGTCCTCCCACTTACTCTCATCACGCCACTTTAACAACGAAGGCACGCATAGGCTTACCCTACCACGTACAATCGTCATGCCACTAACACCCTTAGTAGACCCCTTACCACTTCTACCACACTTTATTCTACTTGTCTACAACATACTTCCTGTCAGCTCATCATTTACATAATAAACAAGTCACATCATAGCATTCATACACACTAATAACCATTTAACAATCATGCTCTTTGACGATACGTGCAATATCCGAAGATCGTTCAAGCACCGTCAAGAATTCATAAATAACATGTATATCCTCTATAGCATACACTTACCACTTAAGGTAAGTATATTCACACTTCACATCGAGTATGCACACAGCCCCAAAAACATAAAAAGGAAATGGGGCTAGAAACTCACCTGATTGTTGTTACGTTCACTTTTAGTGGTTGTTCTTCTCTTTAGCTGTGCGCGACTAACTGTATAACAATTATACGTATCAATTAACTATCACTACTCATAACGCGTTCCTGGTCTAATTATAACCCTCAACGAACGGGGGTCTGGGAGCAGCGCCCCTGGCAGCGGGGTTCTAGGGGCGGCAGCCCCTAGCAGGGTCCAAGGGGCAGAGCCCCTGGATGGGGTTGAGCTGTCATAACACATTTACATTAGGATTTTAATTTATTATTTAATTCTCCATCTCATTTGCTATAACGAATTAAGCCTAATTCGTTATCAGATCACAGTCTAGTTCGTTATCTGCTTCGCTGTCCTGATTCGTTAGCTTAATTTGTTATCCTAATTCGTCATCTTGTCATCATCTGGTTCGTAATTATGATCTTTTATCCAATCTGACTTGATTCGTTATCTAAACATAACGAATTGGGTGAGCTGATTCGTTATCTGGACATAACGAATGGGTGAACTAATTTGTTATCTTGCCATAACGAATTGGTGAACTGATTCGTTATCTTGCCATAACGAATTGGCTAATTAAATCGTTACTTTACCTTAACGAATCACATCAGTCTTATCCAGACTTTGACCCTGAGGTCAAAGTCAAAATCGATATGAACACAGAACAGTCAACTCATACCACATCTGCAATAAACCTTCGTTTCTTAACGAAACAACACGATTTAGGTACCAATGAACTCGTAATGCCAGCGCCTACAAACCCCATGGGTCCAATCATCCAAATATCCGTGTTTTTTTGTGCGATTTAAGCATCTATATTACGGGTTCCTTTAGGTTAACAATTAACCTATCAAATGCTAATCAATTTCAGTAAGTTTTGCTTCATTGGATTCGTTTATACCAAACTAAAACAGATCTACGATTTCTAGACTAAATCCGAACTTAAACGAACAAGTTCTTGATATAAACGTACCTTAAACGAGTAGGTTTATGAACACGGTCTAGTGTTGATGTTGTTTTGGTTTGTCAGAACGATCTAGCACCAACGGATTCAGGTTTTCACCTTCGAATCTTGGCTCGGGTTATAGGATAGTGTTTGTGTGTGTTTTGATGGTGTAGGCTATGGTGTAGAGATTGATAAAAATGGAAAGGATTAGGGTTTAAGGGGTACTTATACTCCCTTAAGCCCATTGACCTAAGGCTCTTATTTCCTTTTTTTGGTCCATATTTAATTCTATTAACTAAGCCCGCTACCCCTTAATCATTATTATTATATTATTATTATTCCACTAACTCAAATAATTTCCCCGACGCAATTATGGTATTAAATATTATTTCAGAAATTTTGGGATGTTACACTTTGTTGGAGTTCTCTTAGGTCTTCTCAATGGTTTTAACTTGGCTTCCAGTAGACCAATCTGGATGCAGATTCTTCACTGCAACAGCTACAGCTTTAGCAATGGCAGCTTGAATAGCTTTGTCAAGTTGATACCCTTCGTCTCGTTCGGTCACACTTCTTTCATCTCTTGTGTTAGTAACTGGTTCCTCAAAGGGTTCCGGGTTAACACGTGCCTACCACGGCGTCCCGTACAACCTCCTTGACCAATAACCTTCTTTGCTCCAGCCATTCGTAATCTATAAGAAAGAAAAAACGTTATCACTCTGGGAACTATTTAGTACAAGGATAGTAAGGTAAGCAGGTAATAACAGTGGCCAGCTGTGATTAGCTGATCACGTTAGTTTCCGTGTCCTATACACTTCCCTTCGTGAGTCCACTTGTGCTAAGTTCTACTTTTAAACGGTTAGACAAGCAATCAAACATGGCATATAATCACATAATCCTATCTCTTGCACTTAAGTTAACTTTCTTATTCATTCCTACATCATGTACTTTCCCTTTACTCAGCTTGCTTGTGTGACACATAGCTTTCTTGAACTGACCTCGTCTTTTTTATTCTTACTTAAATCCCTTTCTCTATTCGACTCTAAGCATGTAGCATGCTTCTTTCTCTTGAAATTATGCTCTGATACCAACTTGTAAGTCCTCGATCTCGGTGCCCTACATTATCGTTGGATTTACTCATAACATAGTTCTAAATATCAGAGTGAATTAATACTTTCATGGAAACATTAAACTTCAAATATATATTATATAATCATTCAAATCTCATAACAACAACTCAATACTTGTCTTAATACCAGAAACCATCACTATACCGCCATCCAAAGACGTCAACCTTATCAACTTACTCTTACATGTTGTATGAGCCTCAAAGTCAACAACAACTCCATTCCCAAACGACATCAAACTTTCTTAAGGTCAGACAATAGGAGTAACAAGGAACTCACGTCCCTCTTGTTCTACCTTACAATTCTTAAGCATTCCCATACTTTAACGAAAGTATCGCTAGTGGTTTCTTTCATAAAGTCTCAGGTACACAACTACATTATTCTTAGTGTCTTCCTTTCATGTCCGCTACACGATGTAGCCTCATCCTTTCACGCATGTTCAATTGGGATATCTTGACAATCACCCGTCCCTCTCGATCATCTCTGCTTTCTCATTGTTCACTTCGTTACGATCCCAACAAGTTCCCTTATGGAGTTAACTATTTCAGGCATACTCCATGTCTTGACTCTTTCTAGTTGGCTTATCTTTATTTCTTTCATGTTGCTTTCCCAGTTTGGGCTACTTTTTTGCTTTAGCGAACATTTTTGGCATTGTAGTGCGAAACAATTTAGCAACTCCATTAGTATTTGACTACAAGCTCCAAGTGTGATCCTTTTCCATTACTTTCTATAGTCGAAGTCCTACTACTTTCGTATATCATTCTATAACACATTTATTCAAAAGGTGTCTGGTTGGCATGTGTCTTACCACATCGTCCAGTATGACCTCCTCGTGCTCGTCCCTTTGTAGCAGTTGTCTATCTTATCTCTAAGTAAACACAAACGTTACCACTCTAGGAATTATTTTGCACATGATTCGTAAGGTAAGTAGTTTATGACAGTAGCCAAGTGTAATTAACTCTTTACATTACTCCTCAAGTACTACATACTTCCCTTTATGATTTCACTTGTGCTAGTTTCTACTACTCACGCAATCATGCAAACATACATATAACCTACATTCTTGTACCTAGCAACTAAGCTAGCATATACACATTCCTCTTTTGCAATTAAGCTAACATTCATGTTTTCTTCTACTTTCATTTGACACGCATATACACATATTTATACCGTTCCCGTTCCCGAGCTTTCTTGAACTAAGCTAGCATATACACATTCTTTACATGAACTTGGTCATGTACCTTACCGTTCCCGAGCTTTCTTGAGCGACATATGGCTTTCTTGAACTAGCATCTTATTTCTTTTCTTACTTAATCCCATTCTTTGTTCGAGTTTAAGCATGTTGGATGCTTAATTCTCTCGAACTTATGGTCTGATACCAACTTGTAAGGCCCCAGTCCCGGTGCCTTACTTTACAAACATTCATAAACACAGTTCTAAATATCAGAGTTAATTGAAACTTTCGCAGAAATAATAAAAGTTAACCTTTCATTACAAACATTCAATACTTGTTTTAAAACGTAACATAGAGTAGATTATTAATACATCATGACAAATCTTCTTTGGATGCAAGTCCCTTCAAATCATCCATGTGTCTTTCTCTCTCAAGCCAGCTGCTTAATCTATTTACATGCGTGCATACTAAAAGTCAGCAACGTTGAGTGAGTTCTAGTTAAAACAGGTAACATATAATACATTCCTATACTTACTTATTTGCATACGAAGATACATATTACTTACTTAACATATTCATTCTTTCTTCCATACTTACACTCTTTCATTCGTTCTTACATACATATATATTTTTAAGAGCATTTCGCCCTATAACATTCTCATATATTATTAGAGTTTATTCCCTACATTCGTAGATATTATTAGGGTCTGTTCCCTTCATTCGCAGATATTATTAGGGTATGCTCCCTACATTCGCAGATATTATTAGGGCATGTCCACTTCATTCGCAGATATTAATAGGGTCTGTTTCCTACATTCGCAGATATTATTAGGATCTGTTCCCTACATTCACACAACCATACCTTCATACTATCATTCATACGATCTCATACATACCTTGCTTTGTCATTCATACATACTTTATACTCAGTTACATATTCTAACACTTACCTTCCTTGGCGATATGGGCAATATCCGAAGATCGTTCTCGTACCGACAAGCACTCATTCATAACTTCGATAACTAACACACATATCATATATGGCATATACTTACCACTTAAGGTAAGTGTATTAACTATTCACATCGAGTATGCACACAGCCCTGAAAACATAACAAGGAAATGGGGCTAGAAACTCACCTTTAAACGATTCCTCTCTGAATTTACAGTAGTGCCTTCTTATAGGTGTGCACGGCTAACTGTGTATCAATTAACAAGTATCACTTAACTATTCCTAATCATATCGTATTTCCACGTCATTACCCGTTTTAAACGTTACACTTCATTATTAAGTAAATACTCTTTAGCTCATATATCATCCATCTCTATCAATTACGTACGTATACGCTGTTTATCCTTCGTTGATTTTATAAAATTATTTTAACGTATAAGTCTTGTTGGCGTATAAGTTAGTATTGGCGTGTAAGTTATTCAGCGTATAAGTCATCTAGCGTGTAAGGCTTACATATATGTCCATACATATACGTTTTATATATACATATACGGGCATGCATACATATACGTCCATACATATACGCCCACATACATATACGTTGCGTACATACACGACTTACATATACATATACGCCATGTACATATGCGCTACATACATACACGCTACTCAACTTATACGTCGTATATACTTATACGCCGTAACGTTCTGTTCAGCTTTCCATTTTACATTTTTACGTTTTTCCTTTGATTCCGGCTCCTTCAGCCGCGGTTAATCACCATGGTTGGTCAGGGTTTGATCGTTTATGACCTAGGTAGCTTCGGAGTGTCCAGGTCTAAGCTAAGGTAGTCCTTAAGCTCGTTTTTGTTTGATTAAACACCCGAATAAAGCTAGATCTAGATTCAAAAGGATCATTCGGCATAACGGGGATGTGGTGTCGGGCTCTAACATGTTGTGTCAGCTATGTTAAACGATTTCTACCAAGTTTCATGCAAAACCGACTTCATTTACTCGTCCTTTTCATGAATCGAACACCACTCGTTTTACCCGGAACGAACCAACTAACCCGTTTACTATCAGGTTCGTTACTTTATCAATAATCATGGTCCGTTATATCATCCTACAAATTTTCATGCAAATATGTATACGAAAAGTAAACCTTTTTAGCAAAAACGTACCTTTGAGGTTTATGATCAAAATCACTCCAATAGACCAAAACCATATCAAATGAACTCGGAATTGAGTGATTCAAGCGGCCACGGAACCGTCTCGCCCCGTTCTACAAACCCATCAACTCTCCTTCTCCCGAAAATTCCGCTACAGTCGTCACAAAAGCTGAAAAGTGGCCTGAAAAACTCCATTTTTAGTTGTTACGGTTTTTATCATAAAACCCGGACTTTCAGACCTCTGATTGAAGATCTGATTAGAGAATATCTTCATTTATATGCCATGAACACGCATTTAAAATTTGAGACCGATATGACGGTTAGATATCTGGAAATCGTCGTGGATTTGTGGGCTATTTTCTCAAAAACGGGAATTGGAGAAGTTTATGTTTCTGAAGGTGTAGGCTATGGTGTAGAGATGGATGGAAATGGAAACGATTAGGGTTTACAGGATATTTATACTCCCTTAAGCCCATGAACCTTAGGCCAATCTTTCCTTTTTTAAGGTCCATATATAATTCCATCTGTAAAGCCTACATAACCTTCCATATTTATTATTTTATTATTTCGTCTACTAACTTAAGTAAACTTTTCTATCATAATAATATATTAAATATCATTCTAGGAAATTTCGGGATGTTATAGTCCTCCTTTATGTAGACACTTTGAAACACCATCAAGAGTTTTATAAGAAGCTTATGATACTTCTCCATTCACCCTCATCTCAAAATTTTCATGGTCTCTTTTTGTTCCAGCCATATTAAAGCATACATAGGTTCTTTGAGGTCTCTTCGAAGACATCGTAATCAACCCCAAAGGAACTAACTATTGAAATAAGTCATTATTTCTTCAAGCCTATGAAATTCACAGCTGTTAGGACTCTCTTGTAGACCTTTACTGGAACGTGAAATCAGCCTCAATACAAGGTACCCAAATCCTAAACTAAAAACATTCGTTAGATGCGTAGATGCTTGAGTTTTACACATCAAATCGGCACAAATGATATACATAACGAAAACATTATAAGCACGCAATATCCAGTAATCCTATCCACACTAACCTGTTCCAAATGTCCTGTTGCTTGAAACCTCGTTTTATGCAACATTAAACCCGTAAAATGAAAGTGAAAATGCACTATTTTACTAGATATACTAAAAGAAAATTCATACAGTTAATTTAAAGTATATACTAAAAGTAAATTCTTTTAGTCAGATTAAATTATATAATAGGTATTAACAAAAAGAACTACCTCAATTCGACTTACGAATCAACCACATGGTAGAAACTGATAAGATACGTTAAAACTCATAACCATAGGAAACATTAATAACTTGGGACCTGAGTTTTCCTAAGCTCATATCTACTATAAATATAAATAAAAATGTGTTTATAGGTCATTCAAGTATTTGTATAATAGTTATTACAATTTATTCCGATTTATATAACCGTAAGAATACCGTAAACTAGTAAAAATAGTTAAGGCCAAACCTAAAAGTCTAAAGATACTAAAGATTGTATTACTACAAGTATTGAATCTTATATAAAAGAAATTTAAGGGGAGGTTTAGATAAATATTTCCTAACTAATGCTCTTAAAACTTCATAATAAATAATTTAAGGTTAAAAAATGTTTCTAACACTTTTAACACAAACATGGTATTTCAAGAAAATTACGCTTAAAAGTAATATATAATGCTTTCCTAACTTTTAATGATAAACCATATATGAATTGCATGATTACGCTTTAGCGCGATATCTTCATAATCCGACAACTAGAAACGTATATTTCCGAACTACGTATTTTCTATAAAAATACTTAAACCCAAAATATGTATATTTTACTTTTTATAGCATGACATAATGTAAAACTAGAATTACTAATTATGTTGATACCAAAAGCTATACACTAAGAGACTATTTTTACCAATATCTTAAGGGCATACTCTAGGTAATAACTTAACTAGAAACCATAAGCACATAGTCACTTAGTATAGATAAGTATAGCCTACGGACACGTTTGGCAAAACCGACCATTGACCATTATTTGACCAAACGTAATAATCGAAACTAAGACGTAAAGTATTATTATTATTATTATTATTATTATTATTATTATTATTATTATGTTTGAACTATACATTGAACTATATATCAATCTAGCATGAACCTTAATTCTAGTCTCTTAAGACAAAACTCAAATGTTTCTAATTAAGGAAACTTGGTTCCTTCGCATATTACTAAATGGAACCATAATCCACAATAACCTAAATAAAAATATAAGCTTAACTTACATAGGTCACATGCACGCTGTCAATAACACATATTACCGTTTTATGACAAGTGATATGGATTTAGGATATCTATCATTTGGAGCCATTACCAGTGTAGCGTACAAGATTTATTTATTATGTTTTTCTTCACGCATTGATCAGGTGAGTTCATGCACTACTCTTATCTTAAACTTTTGGGTGGGTACATGCTTCTATATGTTTTTAAAACTAGTGGTGTGTTATTAATCAATACCAATTTAGTTGCCACAAACAATTCCAGACTTTGTAGCGCAATCATTAACTCCATTAGAAGCCACGAGATATATGGGTAGTACTATCTAGGAAGACCTCCGCACACAGTAGACCTATATCATGGACTCTTTCCCACTGAAGGATATAATGGTTATCTTGTGACATATATCAGCACTGTTTTGTATCTTATGTTGGAAGAAATAAGTAAATTTGGCCCATAACAATAAGGGGTATGGGTAAGTGGTTTATATAATTTTGATGTTCGCAGGTCATGGACACGGGTTTGATTGTGAACTTGCTTAATATGCACCATACTATTTAGATCATTTTTATTTAAATGTTTTCATTTCATAAACTCATGAACTCACCAATTTTTTAGTTGACCAATATTTTTAAACATGTTTTTAGGTACCTCTTCTCAAGATAAGGACATATAGAGAATTAGATATGAACTTGTTTGGAGATAGAAGACCCTTTTGGAAGATTTATATCAAACCGTAGAGATTAACCCGAAGAAGCCATGATGGATAGTAAAGTCTATCCCTTAATTAGATGGTAGTTGAATATATAGCTTGTTTGACATTTTATTGTAACATTGACATAGTTTCTTAATATACAATTGTTACCTTATTTGTACTGTGTTTGGTTGGTATTCAATCGTCATGTCCAGCCCCCTAGTTGAGGGTGTGACACGAAGGCTGTCGGTCGTCGCGGTTGGTGTTGATGTTGGTGATGAAGCTGATGGTGAAATTAGGGCTTCAAATTAAGTAGTATACGAAACTAGGTATTAAACTTAGGTGTTGCTGCTGGTGGTGGATGTCGGTGATGGTTGGTGGAAGTGGTGGTGGAGGTAGGTGGTGGTCACCGGCCGACTATAGGTGGTGGTATATATATGCAATTAGTTTCCTTTAAGAGGTATTTAATTTTTACATAAGCATGCCATGTGTGTTAAAAAATGTCACGTTAGCAAGAAAACTAACGAAGTTTGGGTGCGTTAAGTTCGGGAGTGCCGGAAACAAATAAGGTTAAAGTTGGAAGTGATGGGTTTTAAAGTGAAAGTAGAGAGTGTTATCATCCAACGGGTGAAACTTAGGAATATTAAAAACCAATATCCCTTATTATTATTATTATTATTATTATTATTATTATTATTATTATATATCGGGATGGGCACCAAACACATCACTCGGGGGTTGATTTATTCAAGACCAAGAAGAGGCACCCTTCCCCGAGACCACACCATTCAACCTTATAGAAACATATTTAATACTGATAAAAACAACGAGCGGAGATCTCGGTAAAAAAACAAACTCCTGTGAATTTTATGTCGGATCCCTTGAAGGGGAGGTCTACTCTCTAGCCAACAGATGTACTTGTGTTTGGATGGGCAGGAGGAAACATGCTTGTATAGACCTTACTGGGGTATCCCCCTTGTTGGGCTTAGGGATACCGGGTTTGTTGTTAAGCAGGCTGTGTTGAAGGCGGAATAAGGAAAAAAATACTAAGCATGAGAAAGCATGTGCCTAGAATCAACACGTCTTCATTCCTTTTGCTTTTGATATATTTGAATTCCTTGCCCCCGAAACTGTTACGTCTCTTAAAAAAGTTCAACGGGTCGTGCACAGTAACCTATCGACGCCAAAAAAATAACTTTGTTTTTAGCAGGATCAGGTTTGTCATTTAAAAGGGGACAGCGGCGCAGCTTGTTACCCACTTATCAATCTTTTTATTGTAATTGAATCTTTATATATAATATTGGTATTTTTTTACATGTTCTTTTTTCTTTGAGTAATTTATCAAAATCCACTACTTCAGATATTTTCGGGAACGAAAATGGTGACAGAGGGTGGTTATATCTTTTCAAGGGGGCCCACCAGTCAGGATACCGATTCTAAATTAGTCGGCACAAACAATATTCTTTACTCTCTTTTGCGAACTAGACCTATGTGAATAACATTTCATTTGTCATCGTAAAAATGGTATTTTACACAATTATAAATTATTTTCGAGTATTACTTAATATTGAATATTGAATGTGGTGACTCTTTCGAGTGAGCAAGAAACCTAACCTTGACTAAGAAAAACTTTCCTCCTCTATATGGCAAACTAGACGGGTCAGACGTGTCCGGGTCTGTCCTTACCACATTAAAGTGATTCGTTTTAAAAAAGAATCAATTTGATTTCAGTCAAATATATCAAAATAGGTTCATCCATCCTCTGTATTATTTGATGGGAGCATGTGGCTATGAAAAGAGATGGTTGCGACGATGGTGGTGGTGCCGACTAATATGAGGTGTTTCCGTGTGTGTGTGTGGAGGGGGAGGGGGTTGGACGCGGCGGAAACCAAGTTAACGATGATGGCAGTGTCAAAGTCATTGGTGGAGTAGAGCCGGCGGTGTCGATAATGATGGTAACGTTGGAGGTGGCGTCAACAATGATGAAGGAGACTAAACCGGTAGAGGTGGTGGAGTGACGATGGTACATATGATAAATAATAGTCGATGAAGATAAACAATGGTCATTGGTGCAAGCCCAGCCCAAGGGACAGGCGAGGAGGGCAACGGCCTAGTCGTCCCTTGAGCCCAAAACTTATTTTTTTTAAGTTATAAATTTCATAAATTCATATATACTAGCCAGTTGCCCGCGCGATGCAGCGGTGGACTCGCAAACGCAACCGGTGTCAGTATATTTATAACCTCGAAACGATATGAGCGTAACCCAACGGTGGTATGCATTTGACGTGGCACCGGACGCGTAACCAGTGCCAGTAAGCACGCCACACAACCCTTACACGCGAGAAATCCGGTATGTATAAATAATGTCTTACGCGTAACTGATGCTTGAGTAATTGGTGGCGACAATCAAGAAACAAAGATGAAATATACAGTAATTTTAAATAAACTACTTTTTAACCCAATCTGTTTTGACGGACCTGCTCCAACCCAATAATGTTTTAACCCGAAACCTGTTTTGACATGACCCCTTTCGATCTAAACCCATCCCAACAAGAACTAAATTAACCCTTTTTGTATTAACATGTTCCAACCCTAACCCATTCCGAAACCATTAGCCGAACTTTCCCAACCAGTTGCCGGTAATAACTGGTAATCACGTAACATGTTAGTTTTTTAAAAATTAATAAACAATTGCAATATCATATTCAAATTAAAGAGAATAAAATCCTTGTTTTTATGGTGTAATTTTTTAGAAAAAATATTAACTTGTGAAAAAGTTATGGCCGTTAAAAAGTCGTTGGGGGTAGTTGGTTTCTAACGAGAGGAAAATGTGTAACTATTTAATAAATTAACTAAATTTGATTGAAGTTCAAGGACTATTATATTAAATTATTCTTGAATGAGCAAAGACTATATTACTCCTACATTCTTAAAATTCTATTCATTATTACTTGTAAAATAGAATATGCAAGAAGAATGGTACCTCTTAAAATTTAAAAGGTTTTTCACTCCTATATTACATATAGTATAGATATAGATTTGTTTCATCTAAATACAACGAATTGTAACATAGTGGAGTTGGAAAGCATGTTTGCCTATTATCTCAAAAGTTCAAGTTCGATTCCTTCCACCCAACAATTTTTCTAAACAAACTGGATAATTACCAAAAAAAACTTGTTAGAAATAAGTTTGATTCCACACCATTTTAGTGAACCTTTTTTTTACACAAAATGGCTATATTACCATATAAATTGTTACAATCCAAATTCTATAGAAATAAAGTTAGTTTTTTTTTTATTATTGATTACTTATTTAGTTATATATGATTTATCTTATGCGACCATTTAAATCAAAATTTACGATTACCATTAACGTATTTAAATCATTATTGCTATTGAAAATGATATATTTGAGAGTATGGCATACAAATGGTTGATCGAGACCTTTGGTTTCAATAATGCTAAGAGAGGTTCGTGATCCATTTAAGTATATAAGTTAGATCATTTGGCTATAATACTTTTATTTTGTTTATTGTTATCACAACTACATAAATAATATACATGTTACTAATAAAGTTTTATATTTTAGCAGATCATTCTTTTTACTTGCCACAGGTCCCGGGATTTTTAGAAATTCTGAGAAATGGTCATGCATAAGTGGTTCTAATTTATTTGAACCCCTTCGCAGTTAGTTAATAAGTTTATAATAGTTGCATGTCTTAACTCGTTAACTTGAGTATATCAAAATTAAGTTGTCTAATTCTAGATAATCTAAATAAACCTATATAACTTATTATCCTTCAAATAAACCGTTCTTTTTTCTACTTTTTTTTAAAGGAGGAAGAATTGTCCTTGATTACCGACTATTTACACTGTAGTGCTTTTTAATATGTCATTAATCGACTCATATGTGGATGCCCAATGGATTTCATAACTTCGTTCCATTCCAACTAACATTCATTTTGGTAATTTACATGCGAATGAACAGTATTAATAAATATATATTTTATGTTATACATGTTTGGGGTTTGGATAAGTACAAACTAAAAATGCGTACTAAGCATGCGAATTGAAAGAAACCTGCGGCGGCAAATATGTAATTATTAAGCAATTGATCAATATTTGGATCAACAGAAATCACAGAAGCGATTGATTACACTAGATTACCTAATCGATCAATGGAACTAACTAATTAAAGCTTGTGAATTGGACTAATTAATCAATTAAAACTTGTTGATTGGACTTAATGATCAACTGAAGCTTTATGAATCGAATTGTCGAGGCGCGACAAGATTCATATCAGCTCAAAGACACTATTTTAATTAGTGTCAATATCTAATCATCTCATTTCAAACCAAAGTACACAAATCATTATTATAACAAACCGAGCATATATCATTACATCATCCCAAAAGATAAACAAACAATTGGCTGCTCTATTATGATAATCTAAGGTCCAAAACTAAATATTCTTCAAACTTTCATCCTCCCAAAAGCGGCCTACAATATACGTAAAAATAATATATTTAGTCAGCAACACAGCTGAGTAAGAAACCACAATTTCAAGTAATAATATAATAATGTAAAAAACCACAATTAATCTAAAACAAATTATGTCTTTTCACGTGGTGCTAAACCAAGTTACTTAGACAGCGTATGATCATACAATGAGGATGAGATACCAACAACCATTAAACACTTTGGCATTTAGCGCATAACAATTACTTGAGCAAATACACATTGCGCAGTAACTAGAATTGTAGTTTACATATTGATAATACAAGTATGGTTTCCGTATGCATAAAAAGCCCTAAAAGAAAACTATAAAAAGGGGAAGTGATTACTCACCTTTGACATTAGGCGAATTAACAAGAAGGGATGTGAAGTGCGAGAAGTAAGCGAGCCGACCAACTCTAATGAGTAAAATGACGTGTAGTAAAGTGTTACAAAAATTAGCTAGTTTTTCAAAATGGTTATGCTTCACACAAAGTTGAGTTTTGAATTTATAAAATGATTTTTATTTTATCTTAACTACACATATAGACAAGTGTATGTATCATATATGTAGTATAGTATGGGTAAGAACCAAGTATTGATCTATATTAACCAGAAGTAAACTCATAGTGGTTTTGGTTTAGCAAGTAATTTTTGAAAGAATTTAAAAGCATAAATTAAAGACAATATTTTTGGATTTTATATTTTTATAGAGATGATCAAGGATAAAAGTGTATCATCTTGGTTAAAATTTCTCTTAACTTGTTTAAACAATTCATTAGTAAACATGTGATATAAACTTGTTATCGTAATTAAATGTGGGAATAACACATTATTCCCAAGTAATGATAATTAAAGAAAGAGATATGCATAACTTCACGATCTCCATAAAAACATCATTTTATGTAAGCAAGTTGGTTTATATTAAGTATTTCATAAGGTAACTTACTTTAAACATGAGACATTTCCTTATATTACTAAGTAAATTGTACTTGATATTTTAGTACAAATAACCTTTGTAATATACTTAAAATACCAACTAAAATTAGTTAACTTGTAAATGATTAACCATGAACTACCAAGTATTAATCCACACAACTCTTGACAATTAAAGAATTTTGTAATAACCACCCAAGAGTTGTTTAAAATAGATTATGTTGCAAACTCACTTGAGAAATAACCAACCAATTTTAATGGATTAACATCAACAATCTGTTTGCATGTCATTGTCAACGTTCCCTTTTTAAAGATGGTTAATTACTACTAATACTCCGTTTGGACCACGTTTATATTCGGATTTATGTTTCCTCACAAGAATGGCAGTTCCCCGGCTTATCATCAAGCTCGACACCTGGTGTCTCTTTTAAGTTTATTGTTTTATAAACCAAGGCCTTACAATAATAGGTGTTCCCCGACTTATCATCAAGTTCGGTACTTGGTGTCTTTTTTAAAAGTGATATAACATTCCTCAACAAGTGATAACTACAACATAATCTTTACTTTTTATAAACAAATCACATGTTTAACCAATATTATTAAATTTAGTTAAGACTCATTATAAACCAAGATGATACCATGAAAGTTAAGCCAATAACATGCATAGTGTTATAAATCAAAGTAATAGACACAAACATGATCAAACTGAAACAATCTAACCGATTTGGATGACCAATCTTTGATACTAATGACTACTTACAAGGGCTTAATCTCATTGATCTTCAAAAGATGAACTGATGGGATATATTCCTTATTAATGGTGGTGAAAGGAGGTGGATGAAGAGAATTAAATGGAGTTTTAGTGTATTAAGTATGCATGCATTCAATGAAGAACCTCAAGGTATTTATAGGATGATATAGGGTCTCAACACGGTAACGCGACCGTGTTAAGTGTTTTGTCGGATGGTATTAATTGCATGTTGTCAGAAAGTACGTCAGGTGAGAGAACATGGCCCGTGGTGTGTAAGGCTCCGGTCCCGGTGCCCTACATTAGACGATGGATTTACTCATAAACATAGTTCAAAATATCAGAGTTAAATAAACTTTCACGGAATAGATAAAACTTCAATCATTCGTTACAAATATTCAAACTTGTCTTTAAGAACATAACATAAAACATCTTATTTAACATCATGACAAATCTTTCTGCAGATGCCAGCTTCTTCAGATCCTACCATGTCTCCCCCTCAAGCTAACTGCTTCAGTCTATTAACCTACGTGCATACTGAAAGTCAACTACACTGAGTGAGTTCTAGTTAAAACAGGTAACATACAATACATTCACATACTTACAAGTACGTATCCGTAGATACATATTATTAGGGTCTGCCACCCTCCTTCACATATATTATTAGGTTCTGCCACCCCACTTCACACATATTATTAGGGTCTGCCACCCTCCTTCACAGATATTATTAGGGTATGCCACCCTCTTACCGTCAATTCATACATACCTTCCTTTTCTTTTATATTTATATACTTTCATACATACTCTTAATCTTTTCTACATCATTCATATATCATACATACATCATTCATAAACATTCACATAACATACACTTACCACTTAAGGTAAGTGCATTAACTAATCACATCGAGTCTGCACACAACCCCGAAAACATAACAAGGAAATGGGGCTAGAAACTCCCTGAGCTCGGTTCCTTTCCGATTTAATGGCAGAGCCCCTGGCTAGGGTCGAGCTGCCAAGTCAGCTTGGAAACATTTTATTTCCATTAAAGGTCCTTTACTAAAATTTCATCAAACACCAATTCTCATTAAATATTTAAGTAATAATTTATTCTAGGTAAGCACCATTCGCTATCCCAGTCGTTATGACGAATGATCCCATTTGTTATAATGAATGGCTTGATCTGAGTCTTAACGAGACGAATGAGTGCATAACGAATGATTAAGGACATTCGTGCTTTCTTTGAGACAAATGAAAGGCTCATTCGTTACAGGAGCACACAAATTTATCTATAACGAATGGTTCCATTCGTTGTCTCCTCATGGCAAATGAAAGGATAACGAATGAATAAGGTCATTCGTGACTTCTATAGGACGAATGGGAGGCTCATTCGTTACAAGAGCATACAAATGTGGCTCATTCGTTATGACAGTTCAACGAATGGCATGCGATTCGCTCAACATAACGAATGAACAACAGTAATTATCCCATCTTTGACCCAAAATGTCAAGGTCAAAATCGTCAAGAACACCAAACAGTCAACAGATACCGGATTTGCAATAAACCTTCAAATCACGATGAAACAACACAAGTTTGGTATCATTGGACTCGTATACTTAGCGCCTAAAAATCCTAATAATCCAAACATCCAAACATCGCATTTAAATGGTGTATTGATTTATGTTTATACCCGGTTCATTACACAATCAATTAGCCTATAAAATGTTAACGAATTTCATAGAGAATCATTGCGTTTGTTTAGTCTTTATCATTTGTACAGATCTAGGGGTACTAAGCGATCCAAACAAGTGTTTTGTTATAAAACGTACCTTTAAACGGATCGGTTTACAAACGCGATCTAGTCTTGATGTAGGTTTTGCTTGTCACGATGCTCTAACGCCCACCAGCTCGGGTCTTTTCCTTCGGATCTTGGTTCGGGATATAGGAGGGTGTTTGTGTGTGTTTTTGAGAGTGTGTGGAGGCTAAGATATAAGAATGAGGGTTTTAGGGTTTTAGGGTGGTTTAAGGGGTTTATATACCCTTAAGCCCATGGACCTAAGGCCCATCACCATCCCTTATTCCATCTTTTAATGTCCAAGCCCACACTCAGATATTTCATTTATCTAAACTGAATAACGACACATTATTAAATAAACAAAATTTCTTTTATTATTATCATCGAAAGTAGGATGTTACATGGTGATCTTAGGAACAGCCCGTGGTGGGCTTTGAAGCTTTCATTTTGTCTTATCTTTCGTACTATCACCAGGGGGTGTGTTGATGTCAATATGACTCGTGTTTTCATCAGTTTCTTGTCTTTCCTCTTAAACTTTCACAATAAGGTGTGGTGGTGTCAACATGGGCCATGATGTGACTTCTTAATTTTGTCTTATCCTCGTATGTTCTTAACATGGACCATGTTCTGCTTCAACTTGGAGTGTGTGGAGTCAGTTTTCATAGTTTTCTCCCTTTTTCTTCGTTTCACAACTCGTTTTATTCTTTAAAGTTATAATTACCTAGAAATATAAATTATAAACATTAGTGGTTATTTATTCTAATATGATAACTGATAATAAGCATGTTTGGAGAAATTTTAGTACTGAAAAGATGTATAAGTTTATATACATCATAAAGTAACTTTATAATGGAAATATATTACAAGTTAAACTAGCTAAGTCAAACCAAAATATTAGAAAAAACATAATGTGAAACATTAAAATTGAAGAAAACATGAATTAAGTGAGTGTCGGTTGGAGTTCGATTCGAATGTTGGCATGAGACCGAATTCGAATCCAACACGCCCAAAAAATCATGAGAACCATAAAAGGGTCAAAAGCTAATTCAGGTCAATTAATGTTGTAATTAAAAAGCCCCAATTTAGTTTTTAACAAAAACCCTAAACGGGTCGTGGTAAATTGACCAACGAAACCCCTTCATTCATTTAAATTGATTGAGGGGTTTCATTTAGATAATGTAAATGAATGAATTTCATGTTCACTACTTACCCGGAAACTCGAAGGAGTGCGAAGAACACGAAAAGGTTGACTTTTAAAGTCAAAGTAGCTAGACTCTTGAAATTAAACCACCGATAACCGATTTGAGAGTGGGAATTCGATGAACAGTAGAAGAATAGGCTTGGTGGGTGTTAGTTTATATAGAGGGGTCAGGTAAACTTCTTTAATTGACGGTATTTAAAGACTCATTTGCTTATGGTAAGTTTTGAATGCAATTAAGGTTAATTACATCAACTTAAGCAACAAGATAACGAATTTGTAATGCATAAACACCCTAATACATGTCTTGGAGGTTACTTAAAGAGAGAAAGTTGATTGGAATGAACTAGGATCAAATCAAAGATGCCAAAATACTTTAACAGACAGTGTCGTCGATCACGCATCGCGACGGGCTGGAGCTTCTCCCGTCATGTAGCGCGACCGACAGAGAAGTTTCAGAAACCTTAATCCTTCGTGTATTTTAAGGCCCTGTTTCCGGTGTCTCACTTTAGCGTTGGATTTACTCATAAACACAGTTCTACAAATCATGGTTTATTAAAACTTTCGCGAAAACGTTAACTTTAATTATTCGATACAAAACATTTGATCTTTACTTTAAAACATACATATACAACATCAGATTTAAATAATCATTTTTCTTCCAGCTTCAGATGCCAACCATTCAATCCATGCCATGTGCCATCCTCATGCTAGCTCCTCAGTCTACTCACCTGCGTGCATACTAAAAGTCAGCTATGCTGAGTGAGTTCTAGTTAATCAAGCAACTTACTATACAACCATTTCATGCAATTATATATGTATCCGAAGACACATAATCCGCTGTCTATTCTGCTCACCTTACCGCTTGACCACTTATCTATCACCTACGCCTTAGCCACTTGTTTATGGGAGCACCCAGAGGCTTGCCCTCCCATGCACTCACGTTATGCCACTTGTTAACGAAGGCACGTAGAGGCTTGTCCTCCCACGTACTCTCCTCATGCCACTTTAATAACGAAGGCACGCATAGACTTACCCTACCACGTACAATCGTCATGCCACTAACACTCTTAGTAGACCCCTTACCATTTCTACCACACTTTATTCTACCTATCTACAACACACTTCCTATCAGCTCATCATTTACATAATTAACAAGTCACATCATAGCATTCATACACACTAATAACCACTTAACAATCATGCTCCTTGGCGATATACGCAATATCCGAAGATCGTTCACGCACCATCAAGAATTTAAAAATAACTCGTATATCCTCTATAGCATACACTTACCACTTAAGGTAAGTGTATTCACACTTCACATCGAGTATGCACACAGCCTCGAAAACATAACAAGGAAATGGGGCTAGAAACTCACCTAAACTCGGGTATGTTCACCGTTAATTGTTGTTCCTTTCTTGAGCTGTGAACGGCTAACTATATAATAATTACATGTATCAATTAACTATCACTAATCATATTGTACTTCTAGTTTAATTATAGCCCTCAACGAACGGGGGTCCGGGGGCAGCGCCCCTAGTATCGGGGTTCTAGTGGCGGCAGCCCCTAGCGGGGTCCAAGGGGCAGAGCCCTTGGCTGGGGTCGAGCTGATTCGTCATCTGGTTCGTTATCCGATTATAACTTGATTCGTCATCTGGTTCGTTATCTGGTTCATTATCCTAATTCGTTATCTTGGCGTGACCTGACTCGTTATCTTAATATAACGAATGGGTAGATAACGAATTAAAGGTTCATTCGTTATCATATCACACGAATTAGTCCCATTCGTTATGACCGCTTAACGAATTGATCAGTCATAATGAATCATCCCAGTTCTTATCCAGATATTTGTCTCAAGGGTCAAAGTCAAAATTGCCAAGAACACCAAACAGTCAACACGAACCAGATTAGTAATACAGCCTCAAATCTCCACGAAAAGACATGAGTTTGGTATCAATCAACTCGTATTCACCTCGCCTACAAACCCCAATCCATTAATCATCCAAACATTCGTGTTTATATGGTGCGATTTACCCATTCGTGCATACGGCTTGTTAATCCAATAATTAAACCATCAAACGTTAATCAATTCCATTTAGTTTTGTTTTGTTGGATTCGTTTTTACCTCATAAACTCAAATCTAGGATTATTAGATTAATCCGAACCTAAATGAACAAGATCCGTTATAAACATACCTTAAATGAGTCGGTCTACGAACACGGTCTAGTCTTGATGTTGTTTTGCTTCGTCTCAACGTTATAGCACCAATAATCTCGGGTTTTCTCCTTCGGATCTTGGTTCGGGATATAGGATAGTGTTTGTGTATGTTTTTGATGGTGTAGGCTATGGTGTAGAGATGGATAAAATGGAAATGGTTAGGGTTTAAGGGGTATTTATACTCCCTTAAGCCCATGGACCTAAGGTCCATCTTTCCTTTTTAGTTCATCTTTAATTCTATTAACTAAGCCCGCTACCCCTTAATCATTATTATATTATTATTATTATTCCACTAACTCAAATAATTCACCCGACGCAATTATGGTATTAAATATTATTTCAGAAATTTCGGGATGTTACATGTATCTCGACAAGACCAAGTCATGTCTATCGCGTAGCGCGACTAAAAAAGAAGGTTCCAGAAACCTTCCCCGTCACGCATCCCGATGGGTTTGGTTTTTATCCTTCAAGTACTGCGGCGAGAACATAGATTCAATAATTTGAGTAATTTACACTTTCAACACATGAATTTTGATTAAATGCAATGTTGAGCCAAAATACGCGAGTTTAATGTCATTAGTAGGTTGTACATGGAAAACTGACACGAAATGAGATAAAAACGGATTATCCGAATATAATCCCGTGTATGGTAGAATATACAAATACAAGAAATGGAAAAACCCAAATGTTACAACGAACGTATTGTGAGTAAACATATAACTATGTTACTAAAGTTATAGTGTGTTACAAGTACAGTAATTTGTTAGATCGCCCACCAGGAGTTTATATGCAACACAAATTAGAAAAGAATCACAACTATAGGGTTTTTGAAATAAATACGTTTATCGGTTGTAGCAAACTTAGAAAAGCTTAGCACCTCGATTCAATGACTTCGAGAGTTAAATCAATAATACGAGACTTTTTTCCAACGAGTAATCCCGACAACTGATCGCCGTCGGTATCTATTCATTTAATCCAGTGTGAATCAAGAACGATTTAATTGAACAAGCATAACCGAATCACTAAAGCAAATCACGAATTGGTCAAACCAATTCTGTTATGAATCGGTGTGGCGATTGTAGCAGCGGGTGGTATGTAAGGCCCCGTTCCCGGTGCCCTACATTGGTGTTGGATTTACTCATAAACACAATTCTAAATATCTGAGTTAAATTAACCTTTCGCGGAATAAATAAAACTTCGATCATTCGTTACAACACATTCAAACTTGTCTTTAAAAACATATCATAAAATATCTTATTTAAACATCATGGCAAATATTCAGATGCCAACTTCCTCAGTTCCTGCCATATGTCTCCCTCAAGCTAGCAACTTCAGTCTATTTACCTACGTGCATACTAAAAGTCAGCTATGCTGAGTGAGTTCTAGTTAATCAGGTAACATACAATACATTCACATACTTATACATACGCATCCGAAGATACATGTTATATACTTAACCTTCTTATCTTTCTTTTGTACATACGTAAGTATATACCTTCTTTATTTCTTTCATACTTTATATTCATTTAACTTTACATACTTGTACGTTTTAAAGAACATTACGCCCTACTACGTCGAGTAATTGTTGGTACATGATGTCAGTAGTTCAGTGTCTAGTGTCTGTAATCGAGTTAGTAATGTTTTGTATTTGTATTAAGCGAAGTTAGCTAACAAGTTCGCTGATATAGGCGAACTTGTTAGATAAGCGAAGTTAGTGTCAACTTCGCCAGAACATGCCAGGCGAAGTTTTCATGAATATAAAGTCTAGGTTACGGCTGATTATGAAACAAGTATTCAGTTTACGTGTAACGAGTCCTGTAATCAGTGATTGAGATCGCGTGTTTCCGGTTGCAATATACAACGTGTCTTTGCTTATTGTAACGTGTGTTCGATCGTGTTAACTCGTATCGTCTTCTACACTCGTAACGTCTTACCTAGGGATTCCGCACCTACGTAGAACGAGATATTCCGTGTAGATCCGGCTGGGAACCTACAATTGGTATCAGAGCTTTTGCTCGTGATTATGGTTCGGGATTATCACGCGGGTGTAGAAATCGTTCCGTTTGACTATTCGCGGGACGAGTTTACCGAGTTTTTGTGTCCTACTCACCTCCCAAATCATAAACAACCCATTACACCGTCACAAACCTCGCAAAATCCAGAAATCAAACCTGCAAAACCATCGTGTTCATCAGGCGAAGTTGCCGTCACTGTTCGTAGGGTTTCGGCGAAGATATAAGGTTAAGCGAAGTTATCCACAACTTCGCCTACCTCACAAGTTCGCCTAAGCGAAGTTACCCACAACTTCGCCTACTTCACAAGTTCGCTTACATCAAGCGAAGTTATTCACAACTTCGCCAAATCAGGCGAATTTAAGAAAGAGAGCGAAGTTAAGAATTAGCGAAGTTAAGACTTAAGCGAAGTTAACCAAAACTTCGCCTACAGTACTGTTAAGAATAAAATTTTTGTTTTTTCGGGTTTCTTTGTGTTTCGTAAAAGATGACTTCAATAAACATTACGGAACTGGTGAAGATGGAAGTGGAAGCGGGTTCAGCTACTAAAGCACCAAAGATGCTGAAAGGAACCGATTTCGTGGCTTGGAAGGATCGGTTTGAACAATATGTCAAGTACCAAGATGCTAAAATGTGGGTGTGTATACAAGATGGATACATTCCACCAACTGCTGAGTATGAGGGTCGTGATCAGATAAAGAAATATAATAAGATGGAAGAAGAAGAGAAGAAAATGTATGAGGCAGAAAGCAAAGCTCATGCTGCAATAACTATGGCTCTTCCACAAGAAATTCTTCATACCTTCAGGAAGTACAAAACTGCCAGAGAGCTTTGGGAAGCGCTTGAAAACCGATTTGAGGGTAATGTGGGAATTCGTGCATCAAAGATTAAACTACTTAAAACCCAATTCTCGGTGTTCAAATATTTGAAGAATGAGTCACTTGATGATATCATCACTAGATATTATCATCTGATGACAGAACTCAGCAATTATTCAATTGCTTACAAAGAAGATGAAATTGTTGAAAAGCTTCTTGATGCTCTCCCACCGAAATGGGAGATGTACACTATGTTGATGAGAGAAGACAAAGACTTTGCCGACTATGACTTGGAAACAGCAGTTAACAAGCTACGAACTTTTGAACTAAACATGGTTCGAAAAGAGACACCTACTGATCAGGTTCAAGATCCGGGAATGTATGGTGCAAAGGTTAACACAAGTTCAAGTTCGAAGTCTGAATCATCTGCCTATTACTCAAAGGGAGAGTCGGGCGCTAACTCAACACATGAAGGTCATGTATCTCTCAACATGAATGGTGATGTGTGTTTTGTAGCTGGAGGATCAAATGCTTCTAAACCTCAAGCAACCAAGAGTAGTTTCTCTTCAAGTGTTCCTAACAACAACTACTCTAAGATGCCCATGAGTGTTAAATCTGCTGAACATCAGTTTGCTCTCTATGCATCTTTCATTGCTTCGTATGAGAATTACATTCAAGGTAAGATTGTTGATCCAGCAACTTTGGATGAAGATTATGATCAGATCGATGCTGATGATCTGGAAGAGATGGATCTGCAGTGGCAGATGGCGATGATTGTGAGAAGGGTTAAAAGGTTTATGAAGAAGACCGGTAGGAAGTTTGTTGGTGAAAAACCAGGGTTTGATAGGTCGAAGGTTAGGTGTTACAACTGTCAACAAAATGGCCACTTTGCGAAGTAGTGCACAAATGAACGTGTAGAACGCAGTCAAAACAGGTCTACACAACAGAGTGGGGGCGGGGTAATGAGAATAGAGCCATGATTTCCAGACAGAATGGGGAGTATAACTGGAATCTGCATGTTGAAGAGGTGTTCAAACAGGCCAATTTAGCGAACATCGTAACTGAAGAAAGTGAGAAAAAGACTGGCGAAAATGAAGCTTACATGGCAGAAGCTCAAAATGAAGCTTACATGGCAGATGTGAAAGACCAGCTCTCTGAGGTAAGTACCAAACTCCCTTGTACTAAGTGTGAAAATCTGTCTGAACAATTGACAACTATAACTGATCAGTTTTTGTTAGTCTGGATGCTCAATTTAAAACGCTAAAAGAAGATCATCATTTCACTAAAGCTAGAGAAAACAGTTATAAAGTAAAAATAAAAGCTAGTGAGAAAGATATTAGAAGTCTTAAAGCAAATCTAGCTGAAAAAATTCAAGTGATTGATCTTAGTTATGAAGTGCTAGAAGAGAAAACCAAACTAATAGCTGAAAGGGATAAACAGATAGCTGATCACCAGGTGAAAGTGGTGGAACTTAACAGGAAACTTGAGCAATTTAGAAATTCCTCCGCTATACTTGATCACCTCGTTAGTGATCAAGGTTCCCCAGTTAAAAGGGGAGGAATTGGATATCATGAAGTTCCACCACCTTACAATCATAACTACACTTATGATCCTAGTAATCAGAAATCTGTTGATGTTGATTTTGGTCAGACAGTTCCGGTTAAGGTAACTATTAAAGATCCAAAAGTTAGTAAAGGCGAAACGAGTAAGCCTGTCTCTAATGTGAAGATTTCTGTTCCTAGTCCTGTCTCATCAAACTCGGACAAGTCATCCGAGTCGAGTGAGACAAAACAAGAGGAAGTGTTACCAAAATGTGGAGAGAAAATTAAAACAACTGAAAAGAATTCTCCACTAAACCCGTATGTCCCACCATATGTGAGACAAACTGGCAGTAATGGAGCCTCAACATCTAAAACAACTATTGAGAAGAAAGTTGAACACAGGAGTTGTTTCAGATGTAATCAATTAGGACACCTGATTGCTGATTGCCCTCTGAAGCAGAGATTCAGAGGTGTGAGGCCTTCAAAATCTGAGAAAAGAACTAACTGTAATCAATATAATGGTAAAAATGAAAACCCATCAAAATTCAGAAATTGGACTAATCCAGGTTTTCAAAGAAATCGATCTCAGTTTTTCACTGCTAACAACCAAACCATAAGTAATAATTCATTTAATTCACGAAGGTTTGGATGGCCTCATAGTCAATCTCCAAGAAGGTATCCGTTCAGGACTTACAGAAATTATTCTGATACTAACTTTGGACAGCCAAGGTACGGGATGTATCGACCCAAGAACAATAGGTCTTGGGTCCCCAGATTTTAATCCTCTGCTTTAATCGTGCAGGAACAGTTGAACAGGGCTGCAAACAATCTATGGGTTGTGGATAGCGGCTGTTCCCGGCACATGACGGGTAACAAGAATTTGTTACACGAATGGAAACCTGTTCAGGGAGGAAGAGTGAGTTTTGCTGGAGAAAGTGGTGGAAGGATCACAGGAATTGGGACTGTGACTAACGGAAAGATGACGTTAGAGAAAGTAAATTTCGTTGAAGAACTGAAGCATAATCTGCTGAGTGTTTCGCAGATCTGTGACAAAGACTACACCGTGCACTTTACCAAGAATGAGGCGATCGTGCTGTATCCTGGTTTCAAGATACCAGAGGATTGGATTGTTATGAAGGCTCCAAGAGAAAAGAATACGTATATTATGGACATGAGGTCGACTGAGATGGCAACAGAAGAATCGTGTAATCAGAGGAGGAGACTTGGAGTTGGTCGCCTACACGGATTCTGATTATGGAGGGTGCAATCAGAGTCGGAAGTCAACTACAGGTGGATGTCAGTTTCTTGGTGGCAGATTAGTGTCATGGCAACGCAAGAAGCAGACCTCAGTCGCCATTTCAACCTGTGAAGCAGAATACATGGCAGCATCCAACTGCTGCTCCCAGGTTCTTTGGATTCAACAACAGTTGCGCGATTACGGTCTGAATTTCACTCATACTCCGATTTGCATTGATAACACTGCTGCTATCTCAGTAACTAACAATCCCGTAAAGCACAGTAAAACTAAACACATTGACATCCGTCATCATTTTATACGGGATTGTGCTGAGAAGAAACTGATTGTGCTCGAAAAGGTTGATACGTTAGATAATTTCGCTGACTTGTTTACGAAAGCGTTTGACAAAACCAGATTTTAAAACCTTGTTGAGCTGAATGGGATGATCAATCCCTAGTAACCGTGCTTTATGTCTTTGTTTAGTATAAAAAAAACGTCACTATCGCTTAGAATTATGTCGGTTGCCTCAGTTTGAAGGACATATCTTCGGATATGTTTGGCCCTCATTTCTACTTGTAGAATATGAGGATAGCCATTAACCAGATGACTGAAAGTGACCGGGGCGGTTTATGATGAGTTTTTATTCTTTCGTTGAAAATTAGTCGTTCAAACTTAGTTAGATGGTCAAATACTCGTATGTGGTCGGTCCAGCTGATCCATTGGATCTTCAGGATAGCCGTTTACCTGAAGACTTTGACTTGATCGGGGCGATAGAACTTAAAATTTTTTACGGGAGATGAAATTATTTTTCAAGTCTACTACTTCGTAAGAAGTTACTTTACTATGTTTAACAGAAAATTGATCCAAACTTGGAAAGTGATAGATATACTGATTCTGTGTGCTTAACTAGTGAAGTTATTACGCCTAAAAGACTTTAGAACAGTCATTGTTTGTCATGGTAGCTTTTTATGGTGCGCAAAAGTAGAAGTGATACTAACTAAATCTACTCGATTTTACGTGGAAACTACTTAAGAGTTGTGCATGTCTTCATATATATCTTTCCGAATGATAGGCAGAAAAGCGATTACCCAGTCTTACACGAGCCCGTGAGTGTTCTGATTCCCGTGAAGATAACGTGTCAAGATACTGCAGTGATCCAGATTCGGGACTTGCAGTAGTTTATCGGAAGTTGTGTAAATGTTAAAAAAAAATGTGAGTTATTGAGACATTATAGAGTTCATAAATTAATACTTCTCAATCAAGGTGTAAGAAAGAGAACGGGAAGCAGAGTCTAAAGATCGAAGAGTACTTTCTAGTTAATCAGACACTACGGGTCGAGGTCAACTCGGGGTGACTTGGGGAAAGCCAAATACGCTTTGAGAATAGATAGGAGGCATCATAATCTCTGAGTTGTTGCCCACTTAAGTTTTGAGCTTAATTGAACCTAACCCGTATCACAGAAACGATGAAAACCATTCTAAGTTATTTACCTGCTTACAACCTGTTTCTTTTGTCATAATACAGCTGAACACGGATCTGTGTGACAGTCACGTAGTTACTATGATTCCTGTTCGGATCTTTTCTAAAACATGGTAGTCCCTGTCGAGACTGAAATTTGATCCCGTGTACTTTATAGTTAAAATTTTTTTTACTTATGTAGTTGTATGGGTTTCTACCTGGTTACTTGGTCTTGATCGTATCATTTAACACTTTAAAGGTTGTTTTAAAACTTAATTACAAATTGTTCAAATTATAGGGTTTGTTTTGAAAATTTTAATACCGGCGAAGTTATCCATAACTTCGCCTGTAAAATTTTGACCCTATATAAAGAAGTTTTAAAGGTCAGACTGTTCATTATTTCCAAAACCCGGCGAACTTACTCACTATCAACCCTCAGCGAACTTATCGTTCGATTCAATCTGTGTTCTTATTTCGATTCCAATCCGTGAGTAAAGGTGTGTAGGTTTATAGTATCGTATAATCAATGTTATTGAGGTTAATAATCGGTCGTTTCGACTCGATTCTCGACCTCGTCTTTCGAAACCTTAAACACCCGATTTCAAACTAGTTATTACGTGGTTGTAATCTACTTGAACGTCTAAAACTTCATAAAATCATGTGTTACGGAGTCCTCAATCTCCAAATTCATCATCTACACGTCGAATTGAAACCTTAACTGTTGCCGATTCGTATTCGGCGAAGTTACAGTTTAGGCGAAGTTATCCGTAACTTCGCCTGAGGTTTAACTTCGCTTGATAATTTATTATGTAACAGTATTTGAGGCGATGTTGTGGTTAGGCGAAGTTATCATTAACTTCGCCTGGACCTTTTTACTTAACAGTTAACAGACGAAGTTCAAGTTGACGCGAAGTTGTTTCCCAACTTCGCCCCACCTTTAACTTCGCCTATACATAATAGATCACAACTTCGCTCATGGTAAAAGGCGAACTTGTGATTTGCTTTGAAGTTTATCTAACTTAGCCTGTTTGTTGCAGATATGGCTGCTGTAGCTGGAGCAGGCGGTGCAGGCGGTGATGATGGAGGAGACAACCAACGACAGTTCTTCCCGGGTCATAACATGTACATAACATTAGACCCGGACGCGAGTGGTGTTGATGATTTCCGCGAGATCATCACGTTCTTACTACGCTCGCGTATATTCCACGCGATTACCACAACACTGCCGATATCCTTGCCAAACATTGAGGATTTTTGGCAGACTGTGGAATATGACTGTCGCGTCGAGCCCCCGGTGATGCGAGCAACGGTCAACAATCAGTTTGTTCAGTTTTCATCTGAACAGATCCGGGCGGCTTTACGGTTTGGAGATGAGACGAGAGATGACCCGACAGACTTTGTAGCTCCATTCCGAGATGGTGCGTTTCTGAGGATGGGATACTCTGGTCCCTTGGGAGATACTCAGAGAAGGAAGGGGTTCTTACTTGACCAGTGGCGCTTTCTCATGCATGTGATGATCGTATGCATGTCAGGGAGAAAGGCTGGCACTGATGGCATGGGCGCGACTATGCAGTCGGCGATGACTGCTCTGACTTACAATAAGCGTTACAGCTTTAGTCAGATGGTCTTCAACGAGATAGATCGACAACGAAGAGCGGTGGCGCGTGAGAGATTTCTCATGTATCCAAGATTTCTCCAAATGATCTTGAATCATGTTGCTCCCACGCTACCTCAGCGCCGCCCGATCAGATACGTTGAAAGTGTGAGTAAACGGATCTTCGCCCAATGCAGATCTTCCAGTGCGAGGAGCAAACCTGAGCTCCGTCCTCGACATACTCCACTATTTGGGTACTTGATCAACCCGGAGTATGTGCCTGCTCGTGGGGACGAGTTTCGGGACCCGGCACCACAACAGGCTGGAGCACCTCAAGCTATACCTGCTGCTCCTGTTGTGTCACCGGAGGAGAATGTAGACCTTGATGCTGAATTTGGTGGTCAAGGCTTCTTTGACATGGAGAGGGTGGATCCAGAGGAAAATGTACAAGTCTCGATTGCACAAGTTTCGAGTGTGAATGTGACTAGGACAGCTACAACGGTAGCTGATTCTGATTCTGATAATGATGTGAATGTAGCGAGACGATTTTTGGTAAATCAAGAACGTATTCATGGGAAAAGAAAGAGAACTGATGATGACAGCGAGTCAGATTATGAGGAAGAAGTTCAACAGTTGATTCGTAGATCAAGAAGGGAACGGGCAGGTGCAGGATCGGGAGCTGGTGAGAGCTCAAGGGTGGTACGTTTCACTCCACCCGCACTGTCCGGTATGACAATGGTTCCCTCAACATTACAAGTTACAAGGCCAAGCGCCACGGATGTTCCCGTGGTGGCTACCTCATCTACATTTGGCCTCCCACCCATTTCATTCCAACTTTCGGCTCCGGAGATTGTATCGTTGCCACCTCCAACTCTTACTCCAACGGAGGTCGTGACACGATTTATTGAGTCGACGGTTGTGGCCACTGCAGGGTTATCGGTGATGATACCACCTGCGGTTACGTCTATGCCTACTTCTGAGGTCCCGGTTACATCGGAAATCCCTCCTCAGTAAACTCAAGATATATCTCATCTGAGGTGCGATTTCGATGCAACCTTATCAGACTCTGAAAGAATAGCAGCACTTGAACGGGTCGTGGCAGAACAATCAAGGGTGAATCTTATCTAGACCCATGCTATTCAACGCCTCGTTGCAGAGAATCAGATACAGTCATCCCTGCTGGTAGAACATGGCAAAATCATTGATGCTTTGAAGGAGTTCTTGGCATATCAGGGGGAGACGAGCTGTAAAGGCGATGAGTTGAGGACCAAGAAGAGAAATGATCGAGATGATGATCCCAATGCATCGAAAGGTGCAGGTGGTGAGTTGCCAAGAACTGAACAAGCTCTTGGGACTTCCACAACTCAGGGGGAGTCAACAAGTGCAGCTGGTGGTGATGATGTGGTGGTCGTGGAAGTTGAGGAGATGGATGATGAGTTCATAGGTGATGATGATGTATTACCTGGTGATGAGATAGAGAAGATTGGTGAAGAGATTGTGATTGATAATGAGATTGAAGAGGGAGAGATAGTAGAAGAGAATATTGAGCATGAAATTCCGGAAGTGGATAAGGCTGATATGAGTAAAGAGATTGGAAGTGATGAGATGGAATGGGAAGAGCAGCCAAGATGGAAAGAAGGCTATGCTCAGTGGTTCGTCAAAACGAAGAAACCGGCGGTCCCTACTATGTTTAAGAAGACTTATAACATTAGAGGCTATGCTGAATCGAGAAAGGGGATTATATGCTGGATATATGATGAGCAGTTGAGGCTCTTTGTTATTAAGAGGTATGATGGTATTCAGTACTTCAAAAGGATGTTGAGATCATTGAATACATTGCCAGAGTGTGAAGTGAAAGACTTAGCCAGATTGGGGTTAATAAACAGAAGTGATGATAATATGGCTAGAGTCATTGGGAAGATTGTTTGGAAGGAAAGTATAAAAGAGAAGAAGTTCGAGCTGTTGAAACCACAAAAGGGAAAACTTATTGAAGACAAAGATAGAGGATTGAGAGCAGATGGCAAGCCTTGGATGATTATGAAGTATAAGCTGATCCGGTGTCTTAAAGAAGTGCCGATGAAACTAATGCCCAAGGATGTGCTGAAAGATCTGAAGTGGTGGTTTGTAGATTGTGAGACAGCTGAAGCAGTGATGGTGGACGAAGATGAACAAGAGCTGCTGAGAGTGTATGATCCGATGCATCTAGTGAACTTGTCACAAGCTGATCTGCAGGTGCTGAATGAGAAGAAGATATTTTATATTCCTGCTTGGAAAGACGAAGCGAAGAAATATCAAAGAGTTGTATCAGTTTGTGTACGCGAAGGAGTTCATGCTTAAAGATGAAGATGCAAGATTGTTGAAGATTACAAGACACGTGTTTTGAAGATAAAGATATGAAGCTACTGCCAAGGGGGATTCTGTTGGTACATGATGTCAGTAGTTCAGTGTCTAGTGTCTGTAATCGAGTTAGTAATGTTTTGTATTTGTATTAAGCGAAGTTAGCTAACAAGTTCGCTGATATAGGCGAACTTGTTAGATAAGCGAAGTTAGTGACAACTTCGCCTGAACATGCCAGGCGAAGTTGTCGTGAATATAAAGTCTAGGTTACGGCTGATTATGAAACAAGTATTCAGTTTACGTGTAACGAGTCCTGTAATCAGTGATTGAGATCACGTGTTTCCGGTTGCAATATACAACGTGTCTTTGCTTATTGTAACGTGTGTTCGATCGTGTTAACTCGTATCGTCTTCTACACTCGTAACGTCTTACGTAGGGATTCCGCACCTACGTAGAACGAGATATTCCGTGTAGATCCGGCTGGGAACCTACAGTAATATTAGGGCTCGGTCCCTTTTCTTCCTCGGATGCTATTAGGGCTCGGTCCCTTTCTACCTCGGATATTAGTAGGATCCGGTCCCTTCTTCCTCAAGTATTATTAGGGCTCGGTCCCTTTATTCCATACCTTACCATTCTTTTATATATATTTATAACTTTCATAAATAACATACATATATCATCCATACATCACATATAAACAATCACATCTTTAAAGTATCACCTGGCAGTACTTGCAATATCTGATGATCGCTCACGTACCGTCAGGCATTCATTCATAACTTTCACATAAATCATGTAAGGCATACACTTACCACTTAAGGTAAGTGTATTAACTAATTATAAGGCCGCAACCTCTAGCAGGGTCCAAGGGGCAGAGCCCCTGGCTGGGGTTAAGCTGCTAGGTCATCTTGGAAAAATGTTATTTTCATTAATAAGTCTTTAATAAAAACCTTATCCGAAAACTGAAGTTCAATTATTTAATCAAATCAAATCTTCATTTTAAAAGTTACCTTTCATCATTAATTATTTACTTATCTTTGGATCATATATCGTATATGTCCATGTCTGTCGTTTACATATGTATACACTGTCTATCTTTATTTTATTTTAAAAAACCATATCAAGTTCGTATAAGTTCACTATTGGCGTATAAGTTAGATCTAGCGTATAAGTTGTTTTACAATGTATAAGGTGTCTCAACGTATAAGTATAAGTCATTCAGGCGTATAAGCTATTCTGGCGTATAAGATGTTCCAACGTATAAGTCATAAATACACGGTGTACTACATACACACTGTTTACATATACGACTGGTACACTTATGTTCTGCTCATACTTATGCGGCGTATATATTTATACGAGGCATAAGTTCTGTTCAGCTCTTAAATGCACGTTTTTAAGGTTTTTCATCGATTCCGGCGCCTTCAGCCGCCGTTAACCACCATGGTTGGTCGGGGTTTGATCATTCATGGTCTGGGTAGCTTCGAGGTGTCCAGATCTGAGCTAAGTGGTCATTCAGCTCGTTTTTGGTTTATTAAACACTCGAATAAAGCTAGATCTAGATCCAAACGGCTCATACGGCATCACGGGGCTGCGGTGTCGGGTTCTAGTATGCTAGGTCAGCTGAGATAATAATTTCTTACCTTTGGTTGGTCTTGGATCATTGAAAGGATTAGTGTAGAGAGTGTTTGGCTCAAGTGTGTGTTTTTGAAGGTGTAGGCTACGGAGTAGAGATGGATGAAAATGGAAAGGATTAGGGTTTAAGGGGTATTCATACTCCTTAAGCTCATAGACCTTAAGGCCCATCTTTTCTTTTTAGTCCATATAAATTTCTATTTATTAAAGCTCACAATCTTTTTATCTTATTATTATTTTATTATTTCTCTACTAACTCAAAGTAATTCTTCCAGCTTAAATAATATATTAAATATTATTATAGAAAATTTCGGGATAGATGGTAGCGCCGGTGGGGGTACGGCGGTGAGGGAAGCTACGGTGCGGCAACAAGCATGTTGGAGCTAATAATGTGTTGGTGGTCGACCAACGATAGCGTGAGGCTTGACAGAACTGGTCGGTGGCAGCATAGTGGAGAGAGAGAGAGAGAGAGAGAGAGAGAGAGAGAGAGAGAGAGAGAGAGAGAGGGTTTTGAGAGATTTTGTAACAACACGAATTTTTCATTTATTAAACAATTACAAATACCCGACTCGTTTTCAGATTTCGGGTAACATAATCAATAAAAGTACCTAAAGTATTTAATTCTATTTTCTTTTTCTTTGCTTTATAAATATTTTAGTAGTTTAGTTTTAACTTTGGTAATATTTAAAATCCACCTTTGTAAATTGTTTAAACACAACATGTACTCAACTTGAAAGATCAAGGTCCAAGATGTAAATCTAACAAAAAATATATTAATATTTTATTTCTTTTAATAAACCCTACCCATTTAACCCATAATCCAACCCATTACCCTATCCAAATTCAATATTCAATACCCGTTTAAGCTTTCTTGGACCATAATCTTTGTTATATTTGGAATTAGTAGTACAAATCGTTTAGGGGATTAAAATTAACTGATATTAACAATTAATTGGGAAACAAGATCATACAACATCGATTTCTTAGTTTATACAATCTTTAGCCTAAACCGACACGCGAATCCATATAAAAACGACATCATAATGCAATTAAACCTAACCACACGTTCCTATCAAGAATTCGAACATTACCTCTCAATCAGTTTCATCAAACAAGATCTATTAAGTTCTGTTCAGTTTAGTTATATGGCCGACGACCGGTTACGTCATCCTCCGTTCACCCATCACTAATTCAGGTAATTAATTTCACCATTGTGATCGGTTTTGATGTACCACAATAACCCTAATTCAATTTTTTATTTACATCAATCGCAATCGCAAATTTAGGATCTAGGGTTTGTATTCGAAATGGGGTTTAAATCACGTCTGCAAAACAGATGGACGATTTGGGTGTGTGGTAGTTTGTGTGTGTTTGAACCGGGCCTGCCGGGGTTCAAATCTCGGCCAGGCCGGTTTTTAGGTCTTTTATTTTATCTTTTTATATATTATTTATGTTATTAATGATAATTAATAATATTAATAAATAAACAATACTTTAACAAACCGGACACTCTATAATTGATGTTTCTTGTCGTTTTCTTGTCAACTAATCTCGTTACAAGGTTTTATTATATATATATATATACATATGCATTATAAATATATATTAATAATAAAACGAACTTTACTTTGTTAAATCCCGAACATCAATATTAACGTTTCTCTTCGTTAATCGTTTTTTCAAATTTCTTATATTTATATATGTTATATATATGTATTATTTTTTTAACAAAAATATAATAAAATGTATTAAACGTGTTAAACGAACTAACTATAATTTTACCATTGGGTTTCGTTAAAGATTTTAAAATATAGATTTTTATTATAATTAATTATGTAAACGTTTATTATTATAGTATATTGCAACTCATAATTATTTAAACTAAGTATTCATAAATTCAACTATATGATATGCAAATGATTCTCTCAATTAAATGATGACTAATAATACTATTTTCAAAATAACAAATAATCCGTAGAGATCAATCGTTCAATCAATAATATCTCACTCCCAAACATAACTCGAATCACATTGAAACTTTAATACATTATACGCGTTGGCTCATTATTAATTAATTCATATAACTGTTATTTTAACTAGGAATCCTTGCCGGTATATCCCGAATGATTTATCTTTCTCACATCATCACTTACATTTCGTTCATTGGATCAGGTGAGTATCTCACTCCCCCTTTTAACTCATTTTAGTCGTTTTGGGGACATATGCGTTCGTAGATATTTTACTATTTTTTAATACTCACAGTTGCAACTGTTAGTCTTGTGCGTTTAATAATTTATGCCTAATGTGTTATATGATTATGTGCTTTACTTGAATACATGTCAGAGAGGTCCATCATATTCTCAGTCTAGTATGATCATACGCCCGTCATGTTAGCCATCGTTTAGTTTCATCTGGCATCGAGCTTTCCGACAACATTATTTACTTGCTTATTGGTTAAATTGCTTATCTCTCTTGACAAAGTTTGCTCTTTTATATTATTATTATTATAGTGTCTTAAATCTGGTGTTTTACTAACTCAACCTAGTGTTGACAAAACCTATTTGTATTTTTAACGAATATACAGGTTATCTTGTGATGTGATTCTCAAGTTGTTTAAAGATACTTGGGATTGCATGCTAGAGAGAAGAAATAAGAACTAAAATTTTACCTTGTCTTTACTTAATTTATTGATTGTTTATGTATTGTTGTATTTGAAAATATTTGGATTATTTAAATACATTTAATAGATATTGTCACCTTTAATATTGTATGATAGTACCTTGAGAGCTGTGAGCAATCAGCTCACGCCCCGACATTTCCGCCTTAAGTTAGGGTGTGACATATTGGTATCAGAGCCGAAGGTTTAAGATAGGTCGTTAGTGGTGCCTTAGTAACATGTTTCGGAGCCCCATATGTGCTTATTTGTTTACCTGATGTGTTCTATTTGATTGTTTACAACTTACGTAATTACTTGCTAGATTAAGTATTTATTTAACTGTTTAATTAATTATTTATTTTTATTGTCATGCACACACAACTCCGAAGGTATGCTTCACTTTCAAAATATTTTTGTAACTCCGATACTATGTCTCACTCTTAAAATATTTTTTATGACTCCTCTCAAAATATTTTTATTTAATGTAATTCATTGTTATTCATTATTGGAAAATTCATTGAGAGTATCCTAGCTTTGTTTTTGCTATTTTTCACTCAATACTAGGGAGTGTGACAAGATTTCCCGCCATAGTGGAAATTATCATGCAACCGAGACTTTAAGCGTTTAACGTAATCGGCTAAACGGTTACACCCTTTATTATGTTTTATTGTTTTTTTTAAATGTCTAGTCGGGTGTAAAACCCATAGGACGCCATGGACACGCCAACTATACGTTAGCACAATTCATTATAGTTGCGATATGTTGTTGGAACATTATCATTCGTGGTGATACACGAGATGTTTCAACTACTTATGTTTGAGTTCGTTTATTCGTTATCTAGTTTGGTCTGTTAAATCGCCATGTAACGCTCATGGGCTGACAAACTCAATTGATTTGTTAATTCGTTAATTAAGTTGGGTCATTCAAATTGCCATGTAATGCTCATGGGAGGCCAACTCACAAATTTTCTTTGGTTATGGTATGCAAAAAGTTGAGGAAACAAGATGCTATGGAAAGCTCTTGGGAAACCCAACACATCGAAGAACATTCGTTATTTGCTTATTTGTTTGTTTACTTGATTTTATACGAAACAATTTATGATTTAATTACTCAGTTATTCTAGTACTTAATTATTTAATTAATCAATTTTGTACTTATTAAATCACTTTTGAATGAAGATTTATTGGTTCGATCTATTCATACATTCAAAACATTTTTATTCTCTTGATAAGATACAAATCCTTCATTTATCAAGACTCGGTTATCACGAGCCAATCAAAATAATATACACTCTATTATTAAATTGACTTTCGCCTATTCATCTTATCACGTTATTATATTATTAGAATATGAAGATATTTAAATAACGTTATCGCACAATCTAATAATCGAATGACTTTCTTATACTCATGATGTCATATACATAAAATATTAAACATATTTCAAGTATTTAACCTCAAATTTTAATTTGTTAAAACATATCAAACTTCGATAAAACTCATTCACTCATCAAATCAACTCATTGATTATCAATTTAGATTATAACTTATCATTAAGTTATGAATAAATATCAGCATAACATATTTAAGTTTCGTTTTACATAATAACTCAAATGAAATCTACACAACTATCCAACCTTCTCATTAAATCACATCTTTATTAATCATAGAATGTTTTCTCAACATCAAACAACATCAATCATTTATATTCTCTAACCGCCTCATGGCCACATGTTTCCTCCAGGAGATAGCTCATGCGATCTCTTAAATATAAAGTCAATTTCCAAAACATAAATACAATCAATTCAATGTTCATTAACTTCTTCAATTCATTTACCCCTTACCCATCCTCATAACAACAACAATAACAAACGCAAGTCTAAACATCAACTCTATGTTCTTAATCAAATCAACAATCAGTCTCATCAAAATAATAGCGTCTCAAACAAGAAACTTTACGTAAAAATTCACTCGTTATGCTTCACTCGCCCCGATCACTATTCAATTCAATCCCATATCGTTTTATACCCAATGTAACCATTCGGTTATCTCGTTACTACTTGCCACATACCACAAGACGTTCCACAACGGTCTATGCCGTCTAAATCTAAAACCCATGCTTCAACGTTTGCTCAAATGTTATACCTTGCTACATGTAATTTCTACAACTATGAAAATCCTAATCACCTACACCATGTGTGTTCTCGATTCAATCATGTTCATCAAGCTCAAAATTTCCAAACTTATTCTATTAAACCCTACTTTGCATCCTAATCAAAATATTTCAATTAAATCAACTTCAATTATTCAAATTTTTATAGATCTAATTAATCAAGTTATGTTAAATCAGATAAATCAAATCAATCATTACTAAGTTTATCAAAGAAGATGTTTTTGTCAATTTTATCAAAACATATATTATCTTTCTCAATCGTTCATTATAAAAAATCATTATTCGATTTTGGATTTAAACAATTTCAATTCTAATAATTTATTAATTTTAAATGATTATGCTCATACAATAAAATATATCTTTTTAAAGACAACTGTTTGCAATACTACACTTTCATAAAATATTTTAAAAATTTTAATTTTATTAAAACAACTCGAAAAAAAAATTCAATTCATTTTTAGCAATATTTTACACAATGTCTATCTTCTACGTATAACCAAAACGTATTAAAACTTTTGTCTTCTCAAAATCATGTCTTTCAAATGTTTTGTAACCCACAAGATGGGACGAGTTATGTGGACCATCCGACGATCTAATTAATTATTGAGGCCTACATAATTATCAAAGTCCTCGAATGGAAATCCTAATGCGAACGATTGTGTGTCATAAAATAGAATCGAAAGTAATTGGGATAACGGTACAAATGTAGAGATGATAAGAACATGGTGGTTACGCCGTGGGTACATCCTATATATAAGTGTCCTTATCGGATTTTCATTTGGAGCGTTGTTTTGACTATTCAAAGTTCCGTGTTATGATAAATTTTAAAAGTTAAATTTAAAATTTTCCTTTCCTCAAAATGTAATAGTTTTGTTATAGTATTCTTTAATTTCGGGACGAAATTTTCTAAAGTAGAGGAGACTGTAACAACATTAATTTTTCATTTATCAAACAAGTATTTCAGATTTCGGGTAATATAATCAATAAAAGTACCTAAGTATTTAATTCTATTTTCTTTTTCTTTAATTTATAAATATTTTAGTAGGTTATTTTTAACTTTGGTAATATACAAAATCTACCTTTGTAAATTGTTTAAACTCAACTTGAAAGATCAAGGTCCAAGATGTAAATTTAACAAATAATATATTAATATTCTATTTCTTTTATTCTATTCTAAACCCTACCCATTTAACCCATAATCCTACCCATTACCCTATCCAAATTCAATATCCAAGATCCGATTAAGCTTTCTTGGACAATAATCTTTGTTATATTTGGAATTATATTACAAAATCTTTTAGGGGATTAATATTAACTGATATTAATAATTAATTTGGAAACAAGATCATACAATATTCGATTTCTTCATTTATACAAACTTTAGCCTAAACCTACTGGTGAATCCATATAAAAACGACACCATAATGCAATTAATTGGGAAACGACACCATAATTCGAACATTAACCCTCAATCAATTTCATAAAACATCATCTATTAAGTTCTGTTCAGTTTAGTTATATGTCCGACGGCCGTATTTCGTCATCCTCCGTTCATCCATCACTAATTCAGGTAATTAAATTCACCATTGTGTTCGGTTTTTTTATGTACCACAATAACCTTAAGTTAATTTTTGATTAACATCAGTCGTAATCGCAGATTTAGGATCAAGGGTTTGTATTCGAAATAGGGTTTCAATCGCATCTGCATATAATAATTTGGTTACCAGCTTTAAACAAACCGTCGCTTTGGTTGTTTGGTAGTTTGCGTGTGTTTGAACCGGGCCTGCAAGGGTTCAAGTCCCGGCCAGGCCGGCTTTTAGGTCTTTTTATTTTTTTATATATTATTTATGTTATTATTGATAATTAATAATATTAATAAATAAACAATACTTTAACAAACCCGACACTCTATAATTGATGTTTCTTGTCATTTTCTTGTCAACTAATCTCGTTACAAGGTTTTAATATATATATATATACATATATACATATACGTATGCCTTATAAATATATATTAATAATAAAACGAACTTACTTTATTAAATCCCGAACATCAATATTGATGTTTCTCATCGTTAATTGTTTTTACAAATTTCTTATATTTATATATGTTATATGTATGTATTATTTTTTTAACAAAAATATAATAAAATGTATTAAATGTGTCACTACGTGAAAAACGACTTATGACCACACATGTGGTCTGGGCGATTTGCCACATTACGGCTGAAATGTGTGGCTAAAAGGTCTTTGACCGCGTTTGAAAACCTTCCAGACTAGTTTTGGCCACACATTTTTTTCTTCATGTGACCATTCTATACCTACCCATGTACTTTTCGCCACACTTTTCTTCCGGCGTTGTGACATAAGCTAGCCACATTATAAAAATGTGTGGCTAATTCTGACCTACAATCATAGTTTGTTTGATCTTTGATACATGTGACCAAAAACACATGTATTAGCCACACTCTAAGGGAAAAATGTGACATTTAACTAGCCACATGCTTTAATAGTGTGGCCAAATGTGACGAACGGCTATTGTATTGATAAGAGATGTGTGTAAACAATTGACCTAAGGGGGAGATTGTTGAGTCAAATATTTGACCAAAATGAAGTACATGGAAGATTGGAATATCTCTAAGTAACATCGGGCAAGGTTCAACTCAAGCAAGGAACAGTACTCCCGAGTACACTTTGCTAATACGTTATGTTATAGCAAAGAGTTGAAATGGACCATCGAAGAACAAGGTTGCTCGTAAGGGTTTGTCGGGCAAAGTCTGGTAAAGTCAAGAAGAATGAAGTCTACCCGGTGAGAATTTTACTTGGTAAAATACTCTTCAAGTAAAGTCTACCCGGAAACTAATCCCGGGCACACTTCAATGTTACCAAGTCCTGAAGGATGGTAGAGTACACAGCTTACTCGGAAAATGAAGATTGATACAAAGCCTACCCGAAAGACTTGTTTTACACTTAGAATATTTTCTGATTATGTAATTTGAATATGTATGTACGTTTGGGGTTTCTTGAAGGAATGACAGCTGTTCTTGGTTGGCAGGCCTATAAATAGAATGTTTTAGGGCACGCCACCTACGGATACACGGACAAGGGCAGACATACACATTTATTAAGATAGAATATTGTGTGTGACGGCTGTCTTTGTAAATATAAACCCTACTTCAAGAAACCCTAAATCGATTATCCTATTTGTATGATGAATGTTATATAAATGGAAAACTTTTGAGTGAATCTTGTTTGTGTTGGTTATCATTGAATACTTATTAAGAAACCGTATGTTTGTTATTGATTCCGCCTTTAACAAACTGTCATCTTTCAAAATATAGCAACCCGTCATTAACTCCCTTGTCGACACATCAATATGTGTGAGTTATGACATGATTAAGTAAGATCCAGTTGTAATCGGGGACCTGACAAGTGGTATCAAAGCTGATTTCTGCTATTTTTGGAAAGATTGTTGCTGATTGAAGATTTGAAGAAGCATGACGTCAGCAGACCACTGTTACATTGAAATGTGACGTCAGCAGCTCTGTTCTTCATTTTTCTTCCAGATCTACAATCATTTGGTGTTTTCTCTTCCTTATTTTAATCAAATTTTTAATCTTTATATATAAATATTGCTCTTATCGCATCTGACACTTCAAATCCGAACATTCGGTTTTTAGATCTGATTATTCTGAACTCTGTTTTTTTTTTTTTTTTTTTTACAAAGAAATTACTTTTGATTTCTCAAAATGTCTGGTTACGAGGAACAAGAAGTCTCTACTAACAAGATTCCTAGGTTGTATGGACAGGAAAATTTCACAAAATGGAAGGTCTTGTTTGAAGCAGCCGTTTGCTATAATGATGTTGATATGTGGAACTCCATCAAGAATGGTCCACAAGGAGAAGCTGCAGAAGGGGCAAATGCAGCTGCAACTGCTGCTGTAAGAGAAAGAATGAGAAAGGTTGATGACAACGCTTTAGCTATGTTGAAGCTAGGTCTGTCTTGGGAAATACTCACCAAGGTTGCACATCATCCCAATGCCAGGGCAATGTATGATGCAATACTTGAAATGTTTGAGGGAAATGTTGAACTCAAAAACATCAAGAAGCAGAGACTGAAGTAGTAGCTAGAAAGATTTAAGTACAAAGATGGAGAAAGGTTGAAGTCTATCCTTGAAAGGTTTTTGGGAATAGTGAATGATCTCAGGACCACTGACTATGTTATTACAGACTTTGATCTGAATACAAAGCTGCTCAACTCTATGCCAAAGGAATGGTACACTGCCTGCAAGTTCATCCTTACAAAGCACAACTTCAATGAGCTAAAAGTGGATGATGTAGTGTGCTTTCTTCAAGCTGCAGAAATAGAGATGATAGAGAATGAAATGATTAAGGAGGAAAGACCCTGCTTCAATGTTTCAAATGCATTGATTGCACCTATGGGTAATCTGACTACCAAGAATCAGCAACAGATTCCCATCATTGAAGAACCTGTTGAACTCAATTCTAATACTCCAAAATCATTTATTGGTGTTAGCACAAGCAATCAAGGAACAACCGAGATTCAATGTGCAGTTGATTGATGATACTGATTCTGCCTCTATGGCAAGTGGGAATGTACCTCACACTAGTGGTGGACATGGTCAAAGTAGTGATACACAAGCCTTGCTTTCGATGTTCACTGAGTCATATAATGCATTTGTTGCAAAGAATCTAATTCACACAAGTGTGGTACAAGATGATCTTGAGCAGATAGATGCTGATGATTTGGAGGACATGGATTTAAAGTGGCAAGCAGCCATGTTGGCTCTTAGAAGCAAGAGGCTTTACAACAGGACTGGTAGGTCACTCTTATCAGGACCAAATGAAAGAATTGGTTTTGACAAGTCAAAAGCCATCTGCTACAACTGCCAACAGCCTGGACATTTTGCAAGAGAATGCAACCTGCCAAGGAACTATCAGATGAATCAATTCCAGAATCAACAACCAAGAGGTCAGCAGCAATACCAGCAAAATCAGCAAAGAAACAACAACCAAAACTTCAATAACAACCAAAACTTCAACAACAACTTCAATCCCAACAACAACTAAAATCCCAACTTCAACAACTTTCAGCCACAAATGAATAATCTTAATCAAAGTATGCAACAGAATCAAGGTTTTCAAATGAACAACAATCAAAACCTTCAAACAGTTCAAAATGTTCCAAACAACATTGTTCCAGCCAACCAAAATCAACCAACAAATCATGGAAATGTGGCAGTGACTACACAACATGAACGAAATTTTGATTGGAGCAATCATGAAGAAGATATTGCAGATGATATCCAGAGGGCAAATGTGGCATTCATGGCCATAATTGAGAAAGAAGCTGGATCATCATCTCAGGTACATTCTGCTCCTACTATTGATTTAACTGAAGTTATCAATGAACTGAAAATGAAAGTAGGCAAGCTGGAAAGTGAGTGTTTTAAGAAACAAAGTATCATCAATGCATATGAGGCAAGTGAATTGGTAAGTGAAGAAAGAATGAAAAGTTTGGAGGAAGACTGTGTAAACAGTTACAGAGCTCAGAAAAGATTCACCACTGAGATTGATGGATTGAAGAAAATGATTATAGAAGAGAAGTTACTGAACACAAAACTGCAAGTTGACAATGAATTCTTAAAGAACTTGGTCTCCACTGGAAACATCTATGGAATTCTAAACCAAGTTAAGGAAGAAGACAAATACAAAGCAGTACCACCACCATTCAACAACAACTTTATGCCAAAAGTTGATAAAGAGAAAAGAAATGCATATCTACAACAATTCAAAGATGTCTTTCAAGACAAAGAAGAACTTGTAGATTTGTACAAGAATGTTAAGGCGTGTGAAGAAAGAACCGAAAGAAGAAAAGTCAATTGGAGTTCAAGTCTCTAAAGATGACCTTGAGTCAATTGACTTGAATCAAGATGACTTGAGTGATTTGAGTGATCAAATTACTGAAGAGGTACTTAAAGCTGCTGAAAGAGGAAAAAAATATAAGAAACCAGAATCAGTTGATAAACTTCCAAAATATCCACGGTCACATCAAGAATGAAGAAACAGAATGAAAGAACGAAAAGAAAAATGTTTCCTTTGAAAGGAAGAAAGTAAACTACAATGCTGTAAGGTCTCCAAGCCAAGAAGTATTGGAAAGGATAAAGCAGAATAACAAGAAAAGGATGAAGATGTGAATGTTGAACACTTTATTCTAGTTTACCCTATTTTCTCAAGCATTGAAGATTTTGACATTGGAGAAGTAGAAACAATGGAAGAATATGAAAAGAGGAAATCAAGACAAAGGGAAAACATTGAGGAAGAACCCTTGAGTATAAGAGAAATTGTTTTTGTTAAAGGGAAAATGGAAAGAAGTGACATAAGGATAGCTGAATTTGTTCCCTTCTCAATTGATTTTGACAGTTTAAAATCTAAGAAGACCATTGGAGTCAATGAACCAAGACCAAGTGAAAGGGTTCAAGAAACCAAAAGAACATGAAATATTCAAAGGAAAGGTTTGGTGCAAGAAGTGTGATGAGTATGGGTATCATACAGACTCATGTAATGAAAGACTCAAATTGAAGCCTTTTCATGTCCCAGATGAAACAAAGTATGGACAAGACTTTGTGGCTTACAAAATGAAGTATGAAAAATACTTGGGTATGGGAAAGGTATGTGAAAAGGAAGTACTAGAAAATAAGAGCCAAGGGCATTCACTAAAAGCAAAGAAACATGTGAACAAACCTGTTAACAAGGGTAAATCTACAGTGAAGCATGTAAAAACTATTAAGAAGGGCTCTCAACCCTTGAGAACAATCCCAAAAAGGGATACTCAATCTGTCAAATCTGATAGTTCTCAAGGATAATCAAGCAGTGAGAAAACAAGAAAAGATGCATATCCTAGAAAGAAACCAACAGAACTCACTGGTGATGAGAAATTTCTGTTAAAGCATGGATTTGAACTACAAGGTTTTCTTTGGAAACCTAAAACAGAAACAAAGATTGAGCAAGTTCCTGATGTGAGAGATTACTGTGAAAAAAAGAATTATGTGATAAAGGAGTGTGACACTGACTCTACTGAGCATCAGAACTCAACCTCACTTGTTAAAACCCAAGAGAGTGTGGTTATGAAACAGATAATTCAGATAATCTAGAAATCACTCATGAAGATCCTGAACCAACAATACTCACTTCCCAAGCTGTGTATGAAACTGAATCTGTTGAGCTGCAAGTTGATAAGGCTTTCACTTCATCACTCAACTAATCAAATTTTCTTTGTATGTGCAGGAACAGCCCACTCCTCTAAATGACATATGGTACATGGATATTGGGTGTTCTAGGCACATGACTTGTGACAAGAGATCTCTTGTCAATTATGAAGAAAAGTATGAAGGTCCGGTAGCTTTTGGGAGTGATTAGAATGGTTGAAAGATTGTTGGAAAAGGAATCTTAACAAATGAGAAAGTCTCATTTGATAATGTATTTCATGTTGAAGGTCTTCAGTACAATCTGCTAAGTATATCACAAATGTGTGATAAGGGATACAAAGTCAGTTTTGATGATTCACACTGTTTCTTTCTAAAACCTGAATTTGTGATTCCACCTGAAATGATTATGATGATGGCACCAAGAAAAGGTAACTTGTATGAATTGAATATGAAAGAAGCTATTTCAAGAGGAGGTGCATGTTTTGTTTCCAAAGCCACTAAAATTGAGTCAAAATTGTGGCATAGGAAACTGTGTCATGTGAACTTGAAGAACATATATAGAATTGTTAAAGGTGAGCATGTCATAGGCTTACCTACAAGAGAGTTCAAATTGGAAGATCATTGTAGTTCATGCCAAAAAGGAAAACAACACAAATCTACTCATAAGCCAAAGCTCATCAACTCAATTGATCAAGTACTTGAATTACTTCACATGGATCTTTTTGGTCCTGTAAGTGTACCAAGTATAAGGAAGAAAAGATGTTGTCTTGTGATCATTGATTACTATTCAAGATACACTTGGGTTTATTTCCTAAGTACCAAGGATAAGACTGCAGAGTTGATTAAAGGTTGTGTAACAATGATTGGGAACAAGCTGAATAATAAGTCAAAATGGTGAGAAGTGACAATGGAAATGAGTTCAAAAATGGAGTTATGCAAGAATTTTGTGCAGAAAAGGGTATACTACAACAATTCTCAGCTCCTAGAAATCATGAACAAAATGTGTTTCAGAAAGAAGAAATAGAACTTTGATTGAAGCTTCAAGAACCATGTTAGCAGATGCTAATCTACCTGTCACTTTCTGGGCTGAAGCCATAAATACAGCTTGCTATGTTCAGAACAGGGTACTTGTCAAAAAAAGGCATAATAAAACTACATATGAAATATTTCACAACATAAAGGCTTACATTAAGTTTTTCAAGCCCTTTGGATGCAAATGTTTTCTACTGAACACAAGAGACTATTTAAACAAGTTTCAAACAAAGTCCCTGGATTGTTTCTTTGTTGGATATTCTACACACTCAAAAGCATACAGAGTATATGTAAAAGACCATTTGAGTGTTATAGAATCATCTGACATCATCTTTAATGAGAATCAATTCAACAGTTGATGGTGCTGCATGCCTCTTTGATCATGAAAAATTGATAAGGTCCTTCAAGATTTATCCTGAAGATTTTGATGACTCATTATACAAGACCAGTGTAATTGAAGAGAAGAAGAAGAAGAAGAAAACATTGGACTTGGAAGAATTATGGAAGAAGCTTGCTAGAAAAGAAAAGGAGTATACTTTTGTGAAGAATTCCTCATGTGACATTGGTGAACATGATCAGACTAAGAACAATCAAGACAACCAAGTTCAGAATGATCAAGTTCGGAATGAGGGTGACACAAGCAACCATGCAAGTGGAGAAGAAGCTGCCTCTACTGCAAGATTTCAAGATCTATTTCAAAGATTGAACTTAGAAAACAATGGTGCATATACTTCAGGACAACATAATGATGAAGCACCAGAATTTCATGATGCATAAGCTGATTTGATCATTGAAGAACCAGAGCTCAATGAAACAAATCTTAACACAAATTTTTCTACAAATATGATTATACAAACTCCTTATGTGGAAAAGAATCATCCTTCTGAAAACATCATTGGTGATTTGCATGAAAGAGTTACAAGAAGTCATTCTGAAATTGCAAACATCTGTCTTTACTCATGCTTTCTATCCCAAATAGAGCCAAAGAACATTGCTCAAGCACTAAAAGACAATAGTTGGGTGGAAGCAATGCAAGAGGAATTAGCACAATTTAGAGACCTACATGTTTGGGATCTTGTTGAAAGGCCAATTGACATATATGCAATAGAAACCAAATGGGTTTTTAGAAACAAAAGGGATGAAAGGGGTTTGGTGATTAAGAATAAAGCTAGACTTGTAGCACTGGGATGTCTTCAAGAAGAAGGAATAGACTTTGAGGAAGTCTTTGCTCCTGTTGCAAGACTTGAAGCTATCAGGATTTTTCTTGCATATGCTGCCTCAAAGAACATTAAAGTGTTCCATATTGATGTTAAGTCTGAAAAGATTGATGAAGAGGTGTATGTAGCTCAACCTCCAGGTTTTGAGGATCCAATGTATCCAAACAGGGTGTATAAGCTAAACAAAGCTCTTTATGGATTGTATGAGGCTCCTAGAGCATGGAATGATGAGCTGTCAAATCATCTTCTTGAAAATGGTTTTACCAGTGGGGCCATTGACAAGACACTCTTCTATAAAAGAAAGGAATCAGATTTACATCTGTTACAAGTGTATGTGGATGACATCATCTTTGGATCTACAAATGAACAAATGTGCATGGATTTTGAAGGGGTAATGAAGTCCAAATACAGCATGAGTTCTATGGGAGAAATGAACTTCTTTCTTGGATTGCAAGTTCAACAAAAGGCTGAAGGGATCTTCATTCTCCAAAACAAATATGTGCAGGACATCTTGAACAAGTTCAACTGTCATGAGTACAAGACTGCTTCAACTCCAATGGACACCAAAGAAAAGATGATTGCAGATGAAAAGGGGGAGCCTGTTGATGAACATGAATATAGAGCCAAAATTGGATCTCTGATGTATCTGACTGCAACAAGACCAGATATCATGTTTCCTGTATGTGTGTGTGCAAGATTCCAATCAAGTCAAAAGTCTCCCACATGAATGCTGTAAAGAGAATACTCAGATATTTAAAGGGAAGACCAGATTTAGGAATTTGGTATTCAAAGAACCAAGCTTTTGATCTGATTGCATATACATACAGTGATTATGATGGCTGTAACTTGAGAAGAAAGTCAACCTCAGGAGGATGTCAATTTTTGGGTGAAAGGCTAGTGTCATGGCAATGCAAAAAGCAGACTACAGTCTCAATTTCTACTGCAGAAGCTGAATATGTTGCTGCATCTGCCTGCTGTGCACAAGTTCTATGGATTCAAAATCAGATGCTGGATTATGGTTTGAATTTTTTGAACACCCCTATTCTTATTGACAATACTGCTGCATACTTTACTGTTAAAAATCCTGTTCATAATTCTAAAACTAAGCACATTGAAATCAGACATCACTTCATCAAAGATTGCAGTGAAAAAGGTTTGATTGAAATGTAAAGAGTTGATACAAGTGACAATTTGGCTGACCTATTCACCAAACCACTTGATAGAACCAGGTTCAACTTTCTTTTGAAAGCCCTGGGAATGATCAACTCTGATAAAATCTGATTAAGGTTGTGTGCTTGGTTGTGTACCTCAATGTGCTAACTGATTACTTTGTTTAGAGGTTTCACAAATTGAATGTTATGTGAATATGCTTGAGTATGATTCTGATTATGCTACTGAATGTGTTAACTGTTATGTGCTTTAACTGATTTTGTGTGCAAAGCTTAACATGATTGATTTGTTTAAAATGTGTGCATGTTTATCAGTTGATGTGCATTTTGTGATGTTCGGATAAATGTTCTAGTTATGAATTACTTGTTAATGTAAGATTATCTGACATCATTGCTTAATTGCTTGATTATGTGCTTTATCTGATCTTCTGATGTTATTAAGATATGTTAGACTTTGAATGTTAGTACTGTCTACTTTCTTGATGATATCAAGTTTGATTAAGATTTGATTATGTTACAACTGTTTGTGTCAAAATGAGTCTTATGTCAAAATTAAGTGATACAATGAAGTTCTCTAATGAATTTTGCATAAACACTTTATTTTGAATCAAAACATGAGCAAGTTGATTAATGGTGTAGAAATATGATAAGATTATTCAGTTCAAGCTTTAAAGAAGCTTAAAAGGAAGGATTTTTTTAAGAAGAGACTCAAGTAGTTATTTTTGCTGAAAATTATGTCATCTGCCCAGTTGGAAGGACATGCACTTGTGTATGTTTGGTCCTAGAATCTCTACAGATTCAAAGGATAGCCATTGACCTGAAAACTGAATGCATTTGGGGCAATTATGACTTGTTTCTAATTCCTTCACTTAAAACTATGTCAATAGCTCTGACTTTGAAAGGACATATATTCACATGTATGTTTGGTCCTGCTGACCACTTCTGGTCAAACAGGATAGCCATTTACCTGCCAATAAAGAGATATTGGGGTGATTGAATATTAAATTGTTTTTATTTGGGAAATGATAGTACATTGACTGCTTAGCCAATCATATGGATTTATTAGGCTAAAAAGACCTTAGTATAGTCATTAACATGTATGGTTGCTTTCCCATGATGATGTAAAATCTAAGGTGATATAAACATAATGAATATGCTAATCTTTATGTGGAGATACATAGTTGTCTTTGCATGTCTCAATATAAATCTCTCCAAATGATAGGCAGAAAAGTGATTACCCAGTCATACACAAGCCTGTTGTTATTTGGTCAACCAAAAATGAAACATCTTTAAATATGACAAAGAACATGTGTTAGAAAAATTGAGAAAATATCAAAAACAGGGGGAAGAATGAATAAATCTACCAAAAGTTGATAAGTGTTTTAAATATTTTATCAAACAAGAGGGTTACAACTAAGAACTACAAAGATGTTGACATAATCTGTCTCATCTTGAATGAAAGGCTTGTTAACTAACAGTAAGTCCAACGTTCAACCTCCATATATGTTTGAAAATCAAAAATACAAAAAGATCCAATAAGTTATGTCATACAAAAACAAGTTTTTGACCAAAATACAGGAGGTTGGAGTCAAATTGGGGTGATATGGGGAAAGCCAAATAAGCTTTGAGAAGAGATATGAGGCATCATAGCACAGTGTTGACCATTAATGCATTATGCTTAAATTGAACCTTAATCATATCACCAAATAGATGAAATTCATGCTAAGTTTATACCTGCTGTTAACCTATCTATGTTGTCATAATAATGCTGAGAATGAAGTATTGAGAAAGCTATCTAGTCAATATGATCCCTTTCTTGAGATCTTTTCAGTTAAAGAAAGAAACTGTTTTGAAGAGAAACACAACTGAAATTTGATCTCTAAATGCACCATTTGCTCTTAAACTATGATCTTTAATGAAAGATATAAATTTGACAAGTGGTTTAAGTCAAAAAGTGTTGCATTTTGCCTTTAATTGGCTGAATATGTAAGTTCGGGTAAGCTTTGATGTTTTATAACCTTTCCGGGCACAAAACAGTTGAATATGTTTGAATATGTTATTTCGGGTAAGGTTTGATGATTTATGACCTTTCCGGGCAAGCTTAGTCATGTTTTACTAAGTCTATGATTTTTGGGCATGCTTTGAAGTGTTTAACACTTTCTAGGTAGAGTACACTGTTGTACTATATTCCCGAGCAAGCTTGAAGTCTTGAGATGATTATGTGATATAGCTAGTTTTTAACAAGAAATTCTTGTTCCGGGCAAGCTTTGCATTTTTTTTACTGATTGTTATTCCAAGCAAACTTTGTAAACTTAAATTAGTACACCAAGTAAGCTTTGTAATTAGTGTGAATATGTTGTTAGGAAAGATTTGTTAACCTTTCCGGGCACACTTAGATATTGTTATTTAAGTTTGTCATTTTCGGGTATGGTTTGATCTGTTGAAATCCCTTGGGTAAGGGCATACCTGATGATTAAATATGTGTTTCCTAGTAAGCTTATTGCTAACTTTGGTGTTTCGGGCAAGCTATTTTATGTGTTTTTAATCTCATTTATATAGCATGCTCTGTAATATTTGTTTATGATTTCTTTGAAATTACAAGTGTTTTCGGGTAAACTTTGTTTTCTGGGCACACTTTATATTCCGAGTACATTTTTGTTCCCTCAATATACTTGGTAATTTCAAAACTTGACTTCCGAGTACACTGTCTGCTAGAAGTTCTCTTCCGAGCACACTTTGTATTCAAGGAAAGTTATTAGGGTATACTTTGCATAAGAAGGTTGTTCGGGCACACTATACATCCAAAAGGTTGCTCGGGCACAATGTATTTCCAAGTATGCTTGAATGTATATGTTTTGAGTATGATTGTTTGATTATGATTCTTATTTCATTAGGGTTTATGCTAGATCATATCATTTAATTTGAATTCAAAAAATGTATATGGGGATCTTAATTGATACCAGTAAGAATGATTATTTGATATTTCATACTTGATTATTTGCCTTGTGATTAATTTATCAAGAAATCTAGTATTTCGGGTAAGCTTTCTTCATAATGTCTTGACTTTAAATTACTTTGATTGACCAGGCAAGGTTGATGTTTTATTTTTCGGGTAAGCTTTATAAGTGGAAGTATACAGAGTAGACTTTGGATATATTAAACTTTCCGAGTAAGGTTTTATTAACTTAAAAGATAAATATTGTTTTTAATATATCAAGTGGATAATGTTACTGTGCGACAGCTAATAATTCACAAAATGACAAAAAGCATTTAAAACCCACTTTCAAAAGGTATATAAGAGGGAGTTAGGCAAAATTTTCAACATTACTTTTCCCTTTCTCTCCTTCCACTGCAACTCCTTACTCCTAAAGAAACCTAACCGACTTATCTCAACCAAACCTTAATCCAAACCCTAACTTGAATCAGCCCTCTAATTCCGACTCGGTAAGCAACATTAATGTGTTTTCCGACCACGATTAGACTATAATGGGCTTTGATTATGTATCTGATTACTAATACTCTGTTTATGTGTTTAGCTTATAAACTTGTCGAAGATCAGGTTCTTGATGATTTTTCTTTCTCTTTCTTCTTCATTTTTATAACTTGAAATTACTTAAAGTAATGAACTTTATGACTAATTTCACTTTGAATATGTTTGTTTATGTGATTCAGATTTGGTAGACGATGAACCCAAATATGTCTTCGAACCAAAACACAATATGTGTGCACTGTTACAAGTCACACCTGACAATGAGCCGATGGCGAGGATGATAACATGGATGGCACGGTCGAATGTCAGTTTCGCGTTCATTGAAAGCCCTGTGATTTACAGAAATCATTCTTTAGATTTCTAGAGATCTGCAAAACTGGTTGAAGACATCAATGGTAAAAGAATCAAAGCAACCCTTGCAAGACAAGAAATATACATTACCAGAAAGGATGATAAGAAGATGTCTACGGTTGAATGATGGTGATCATAATTCCATAAATTTCAGCACACCTCACTTAATGAAGATATTTGAAGAAACAATGGGATATCAAGGAAATGTACACGATGGACAGTTTCAGAAGGGTATGTTCCCTATGTTGTACCGGTTTCTTATTCATCATGTGATACACGGATTTACTCCAAGGAAGGGATCATGGACCTTGATGAGTCATGACTTGGCAAATTCCACAGTGGGAATTATATATGATCTACCTTTCATTTTTTCGAATATGATATTTGAAGGATTAGTAGGAAACCTGAAGAATGCTGAAAAGAAAAGATTTTTACAATATCCAAGGTTCCTACAGATAATATTCAATAGTGAACTTCAAAATCTACCCACTGTTGGAACTACACGCCAACTGCAAAACCCTGATACATACAGAAGAATCAAGAATCCAGGTGTTTCAAATATGTACAACTCAAATGTCCCATTTGAGATATTTCCATGGTTGTTGGGCTACGATCTGAATATAATGCCGGTGCCTGAGTTAAGCTCAGAGGAAGAAGGAGGAGATGATGATGAGAGTGATGATGATGGAAACTCTTATGATGGAGATGATGATGTTGATGGAGATGAAGGAGGAGCTGGGGTAGCTGTAAACATTGTTGCACCTGATAAGGGGGAGCAATTTGAGCAAATTGAACAACCTATTCTAACACCACCACAATCACCACCACAAACCCCACCACACCAAATCACTCACACATCACCTCAAACCCAACCCTTAAGCCAACCAGAAACTTCAACACATACATCTTCACCACCACAAACCCCACCAACAACAAGCCCAATACATACTGATCCATTCATTTCAATCCCACCTCATACACTATCACCACCACCATCCATTTTCCAAACTCACACTACAGAACAACCTGAATTTGAGCCTTTTTCTACATCACCACCTATAACCCCACATACATACATGTTTCAAAGAAATTTGGACTTAATGTTAGAAAATGCTGAGTTGAGAAGAAGAAATGAGGAGGTGACTAATGAAAATGTGATGCTGTTGGATAAGTTAGTACAAGCTAATATAAGAATTCAAGCCCTGGTGCAGGAGGTTGAGAAGACCTCAGCTGCCCCAAAACAGGGGGAGAATGAAGAAATACCAACTGCCTCGGGTGTGAATGTTGAAGAAACTGCAACAGTTGTGTAGACTGCTGATAGTTTAAAATTGATTATGATTGATTATGATGATGGAGAGGAAAGCAGTGAGGAGAGGAGGATAGAGGATGATGAATACGATGGTGATAGATCAGATGTGGGTGAACAAGACTATGATTACAATGAAGAAATAGTTAATGTGGAGAGGGTTGGAGAGTATGTTGAGACAGAGGAAAGGGTTGAAAAGATGAATGTTGAAGAAAATGTTGAGAAAGAGAAAGGAGTTGAAAAGACAAGTACTGAAGAGAATGTAGCTATCACTGATGTAGCTACTGTTATTCTTACTGATATAGCTATCAGTCTTAACTGACAAACAGACAGAAGTAGAGCCTGAAGTGATAAATGAAGGAGATACTGCTACTGAGGAGATAGTATTTACTGAACCAGAAATTGAAAAAGCAGAATGCTCCAAGACTGTAGAGTATGATGAAGAAATGGATGAGCTTGATAGAGATATTGATAATTTCCCTCCTGAAACTGAAGAAGAATTAAAGAAAAGATTAGACAAGGGAAAAGCAAAAGTCACAGAAGAAGAGCCTACTAAGACATATCAAGAGAAAGACATCCTGTTTACAGATGATGCTGATGCTGCCAATGATGCTCTAAGGGAACAAGAAAATATCTTAAGAGAGACAAGGGACAGAGAAATACTGGCCCAAAATATGGACCCTGTAGAGTTAGCAGAGCAGGAGAACTTGATCACACAAGCCAAACTTGCAAAAGAAATAATTGATGATGTGGCTGATCAAGAGATGATTGAGGAGTTGATTAAACTGAGAAAAGTTGAGGAAGCAGACAACTCCTTGGCTATGGTGATTAGTAAGTTTCAACCACAGAGCCAACCTGAACCTGAATCTGAAGAAATGCCTCAAAAGGAACCTGAAAGGGAACCTGAAAGTGAACCTGAAAGGCCAACTGGTGAATCTGTTGAAGAAATGATGGCTAATATCACCAGAATTAGGATGGAAAGAGCCAAAAAATTTAAACAAGTGTATACAAGAAAGAAGAAATTTGATGAACAAACAAGGAATGATGAGAAGAAAACAAAGAGGGGGAAATGGGATGAAAAGAACAAATGCTATGTTGAGACTCCTGATGATGAAGGTGGTAATGAAGCTAGCCCTATCAGGGCAATTCCACTACAGACACTGCAACCTGGACAACAAATTCCAGGTGTTCCTGATGTGCCAATCAGAAGTGAACCAGATCATCCACCTTCTGATGAACCAAAGATTGATGCAATGAATGATTTAACTGAAGGAGTGGATGAGTCTGAGGATTCAGATGATAATGATGATGACCCTGAAAATGATCAAGAAAAAACTGTTAAAGTTGCTAATGTTGTGTCTCCTCAAGTCACAATGACTGAGGAACATAGGGCAAACATTGAGCTGAGTGTGTTGGAAGCTAAAAGGAAAAATCCATTGGTTATAAGGTTAATAAGATTTGGTATAAGCTTCGAAACCCTGGCTGCTATGAATGATGATGAATTGAAGCAGAGATTAGAAGAAGAAAATAATAATCTCAAGAAGCTTATGCAACAAAAGAATTGAGATGCCCAGAAATACATAGATTATCTCAGAAGGCATAACTATTCTGAAAAAAGTCTGTCTCATTTTAACTTTGACCAACTACAAGATTTGTATAACAGTGAAAGAGAAATGGTCATTGAAAAGTGTGTAAAAGAAAATGAGAAACTTTAAAAGACAGAAGCTTTAAAGAAAAAGTTTGGAGGTATGTGTGGATACCTGCTGGAAAGAAGTATGAAGCCTGAGGTTGTTGAGAACCTATCCAGAGAATCAGTGTTGGACCAGTACAACAAATTGAAAAGAAAAGAAAAACTTAAGAGGGTCCAAACTGAGAGCTCTAAACAGTCTGAACCAACTGATGAACCTCAAGTAAAGAAGAGAAGAATTCAAACTTTGAGGGAGAAGACAAAAGAAAAAGTCAGATCAATTGAAACCCCTACTCCTCAAGAAGTGAAGCCTGAACCTGAGGATGAACCATTTGTTCCTTGGGAGAATGAAGAGATGATCAACATTCTGAGGAACATAATGATCAATCAAAGGGGAATGAGTGAAGCAGACTTTAATGTCTTGAAAAAGGAGGATCTGAAAAACCTTTTCTATTTTCAAAAGAGTGAATGGGAAAAAGCTTTAAGAGAAGGTGAGAACCCAAGATACTATGCAGATGGAAGATTTGTACCTGCTGGGTTGGCAAAAACTCCTGGAATGGCAAAAATGTTACTAGAACTTAAAGAACATGGAGAAAATGTTGTTGAACTTGCCAATCTTCCAACTGAAATGGTAGAGGCCATCTACATAAAGTTTTTCAACTTAAGGCCTGGGAAACCAAAGAAGTCTATTCCTTTCAGGCCTCCAATTTCAAGAAGATTTCCACAAGGTGGAAGAGGTCAAGGAGGAAGAGGTGAATCAAGCAGTTCTGCACAACAAAGAACAATAAGGCCACAGTCTGATGTGGATCTTCCTAGAGAACTGTACTTAGATTCTGTTACTGAGTCGTTGAAAGTGATTATGGAAAGCCGATCGTTAAGAGACATAGTTGTGAGAAGTGATTTCTATGAATACACTCAGGAACAACTAGAAAGAATGGCCAGACTCAACTTGTATGATTACCAAAACAGAAGTAGGATGGCTGGAAGGCAGATGAATAATCTGTCAAAGTTTTTACTGGATGAAGCTGAGAAGGGATTCCCATTCTTAAAAGAAAAGAGAAGCTGGAGAATGATTCAGCTTCACAAGTCAAAGAGGACAGAAAAATTGAAGAGAATGGACATTGCTAAAAGAGACTTTGTGATGAATGTCAGAGATAGGAATCCCCTATCAAATATGAACACATGCATAAGTCTTGAAAGAAGAATGACACGGCCCAACTACACAGTGCAAAGGAATGGTATCATTGCTGAACTAGAATACAAAGAAAATGTCGGTCACTATGTACTGAAAAATTCTGATGGAAAAGTTCTGGCTATAATCAAGAAAGATGCAGATTTGACCTACTTGCATAATGAAGACATGATGGATATAAGAGATTCGGTGATTCTAGAAGGGCACATTCACTACCAAATTCTCAATATCTTTAGGGAAAAAGCTGCATCTGTAATAGCAATGAGAAGACAAGCTGCCTACAATGAATGGAAAAGACAAAATTCCTAGAATAGGCTTTCTTATGTAATGTCTACGGACAGCTTTTGAATATGTAATTTATTTATGTCATTTGAATATGTAATTTGACTTTGAATTTGATGTGTATTTTTGACTAAGTGTAAGTAACCTTAGATATGTTTTGGGTCAGCTGAGTTGTTCCAATCTAGGGGGAGATTGTTGAGTCAAACAATTGACCTAAGGGGGAGATTGTTGAGTCAAATATTTGACCAAAATGAAGTACATGGAAGATTGGAATCTTCTCAACCTCCTCAGAATTCTACTAAGTATGGATCCGGGCACACCTTAGACATCCGAGCAAAGTTTTACTTAGCCGGGTACGATATTTTGTCTATCGGGCAAGGTTATCTTCAAATAGTCTTCTTTAGTGGATATCCGAGCAGGGTTTGCAAATTAGTGCATTGCCGGGCAATGTTCACTAGTTTATGTAGATCCGGGCAAGGTTCACTTTGTCAAGCAAGTCTGTTCTTCATAGCCAAGTAGAGTTCACTCCCGAGTAAGCTTTTGGCTAACCAAGTCCATGAAGCCAAGTGATTGGAAGACCGGGCAAGGTATTCATTAATAATTTTGGTCCGAGCAAGCTTGATGTATAAATGGAATATCTCTAAGTAACATCGGGCAAGGTTCAACTCAAGCAAGGAACAGTACTCCCGAGTACACTTTGCTAATAAGTTATGTTATAGCAAAGAGTTGAAATGGACCATCGAAGAACAAGGTTGCTCGTAAGGGTTTGTCGGGCAAAGTCTGGCAAAGTCAAGAAGACTGAAGTCTACCCGGGAGTATTTTACTTGATAAAATACTCTTCAAGTAAAGTCTACCCGAAAACTGATCCCGGGCACACTTCAATGTTACCAAGTCTTGAAGGATGGCAGAGTACACAGCGTACTTGGAAAATGAAGATTGATCCAAAGCCTACCCGGAAGACTTGTTTTACACTTAGAATATTTCCTGATTATGTAATTTGAATATGTATGTACGTTTGGCGTTTCTAGAATGAATGACAGCTGTCCTAGGTTGGCAGGCCTATAAATATAATGTTTTAGGGCACGCCGCCTACGGAAACACGGACAAGGGCAGACAGACACATTTATTAAGATAGAATATTGTATGTGACGGCTGTCTTTGTACGGATAAACCGTCCTTCAAGAAACCCTAAATCGATTATCCTATTTGTATGATGAATGTTATATAAATGGAAATCTTTTGAGTGAATCTTGTTTGTGTTTGTTATCATTGAATACTAATTAAGCAACCGTATGTTTGTTATTGATTCCGCCTTTAACAAACGGTCATCTTTCTAAATATAGCAACCCGTTATTAACTCCCTTGTCGACACATCAATCTGTGTGAGTTATGACATGATTAAGTAAGATCAGCTGTAATCGGGGACCTGACATAAAAGGTAAAAGATATAGCCACTTATATTACGTTGTGTGACCTAATGTCACATTTGTTAGCCACATTTTTAATAATGTGGCGAAATATGACGAACAACCATTGTATTTATTAGTAATGTAGCTAAAACCTTAAAATATATGGCCACTTATACGAGATTGCGTGACCAAAGAGTAGTTTAGTTTTCTTTTTCTTAAGTTTTTTATTGTCACGGATACGCTTATTATGTGTGGCTATAAGTGATAAATGGCCACACTTAAATATATTTAAGTGTGTCCAAACGTAATTAATGACCACACTTTGATTTGACGAGTGGCTAGGTCATCATTGTCTTTCCAGTTTCTTGTGCCGCCTAATTCAAATTGCCAGGGAGATGTACCGCCGGTTTCCGATGGTGTTTATATACCAGTCAGGGTTTCCGATTTCCCCCACCGCCTCAGAAAATCACAATCCACAATCCCACCTTCTTCCGATTTCCGAAAATGGCTTCAACATGGATTGTAAGTGAACCGGGTACTCATGCCCCCATCTACTACGACCCCACCTTTTTCACCATTGTTTTCCACTTTTCTTCCGGCGCCGTCCGGAAGAATCAAAGGGTGAGGTTGTGAACTATGTACACCCTCAAACCTTCGCGTACCAACAACTTAACCGAATGGTTAGGTTTCTTGGGTAAACCATGTAAGGCCCCACTCTCGATGCCCTACTTTGGCGTTGGATTTACTCATAAACACAGTTCTAAATATCATAGTTAATTAAAAACTTTCGTGGAATAATAAAATAGTCAACCATTCATTACAATCATTCAACTTGTCTCTAAAAACATAACAGAAAAACATATTATTTAACATCATGACAAATCCTTCTGCAGATGCCAGCCTCTTCAGATCCTCCATGTGTCCTTCTCTCAAGCCAGTTGTCTCTGTCTATTAACCTACGTTCATACTAAAAGTTAGCTATGCCGAGTCAGTTCTAGTTAATACAGGTAACATACAGTACATACACATACTTACCCATACGTATCCGAAGATACATATTAGTTACTTAACCTGCTTTACTTTCTTTCATTCGTACATATATACTTTCTTTCTTTCTATCATACTTTCTTACTTTCTTGTTTTAGGTTACTTATACATACGTAATCATATCTACGTTTTAAAGAGCATTTCGCCCTATAACCTTTGCAGATATCATTAGGGTCTGCAACCCTGTAACCTTCACATATATTATTATGGTATGCAACCCTGTAACCTTCGTATATATTATTAGGGTATGCAAGCCTGTAACCTTCGCATATATTATTAGGGTATGCAAACCTTTGAGCATACCTTAATACAACCATACATTACCTTCTTTATAAATATAAATTTATATACTTTCACACATACACTTAATCACTTCCATATCTTTCATATATCATTCGTAAAAACCATAACATATCACACTATTACCATGCGATACATGCAATATCCGAAGATCGTTCACGTACCATCAAGCATTCATTTATACATAAAATCATAGAAGGCTAACACTTACCACATAAGGTAAGTGTATTAACTAATCACATCGAGTATGCACACAGCCCCGAAAACATAACAAGTAAATGGGGCTAGAAACTCACATGAGTCCTGCTACGTTCCCCATTAATAGTTATTCCTTTTTTAGTTAGGCACGGCTAACTATATAACGATTACGCGTATCAATCAACTATCACTATCCATATCGTATTTCTAGTTTAATGAAATCCCACAACAAACGGGGGTCCGGGGGCAGTACCCCTGGAAGCGGTGTTCTAGGGGTGGCATCCCCTAGCAGGTTCCAAGGGGCAGAGCCCCTAGCTGGGGTCGAGATTAACACATTTTTCATTAGAGTTCTTAATTTATTATTTTATTTTCTAACTCAAAAAGTTTGAGGGCTTCTTTGTAATTAAATCATTTTATTCTAAGTCCATGGACCTTTCTGTCATTCTTTCAAATTCTAATTCGTAATCCATCCCCTTAACGACTGAGGTTCATTCGTTACTTCTCAAATTTATAACGAATTGACCCTCATAAAGAATTGGTCTTTATAACGAACTGGTCTTTATAACAAACTAGGCTTTATAACGAACCGGCCTTTAACAAACGATCATAACGAACTGCTGCTAATTCGTTATTTATCCTTAAATAATGGGCATAATGAGTTACTGTTGTTTCGTTATTTCTCCTTAACGAATGGGCATAACGAATTACTGTTAATTCGTTATTTCTTCTTAACGAATAGGCATAACGAATTCCCATTAATTCGTTATTCTTCCATTAACGAATTAGGGTTAGGTCAGAGAATGTCAGAAACATTCTCTAACACCCCTTATCCTCGTACGCCGCCTTTCCGGCGCCGTCGTGCCGGAAAAACCGGGGCGGTGGTCGGAACAGCGTATTTTACCCCGTTTTTCACCGTTTTTCGTCACGTTCGATCCATAATGAGCTATGGTAACCCCTAAGCTCATCTTTTGACCGTTTGATACCCGATTCCATACGGATCTCGTGACTTTAACGGTTTAGGGTGTCGGCTCGTCGTTTCGCGACTAGATCTAGCGGGTTTGGATCCATACAATATCATACTATCATTACCTCCGGTCGGGAATGGATTCCTCTTCTTGGTTTCGGTTAGAGAAAGAGAGAGATGAGAGAGAGCTTAAGTGTGTATTTTTGATGGTGTATGGAATGAGTGGAAATTAATAGATTATGGGTTAATTAAGGTTTATATATCATGTGTCATGGGCTTAAGCCCATGGTCTTTCTCCCTTCCTTATTAACCCAAGTTAATTACCCATATTACACAACCCAACAACCAAATCGAGAAAACGGGATGTTACAAGTCTACCCTCCTTAAAGAGGTTTCGTCCCTGAAACCTAACTACTACAGAAACAATCCCGGGTAAAATTTGTGCATCTCATCTTCAACTTCCCAAGTGGCATCCGATCCATTGCGATGCTTCCATATCACTTTCACTAAAGGGATAACTTTATGACGAAGTTGCTTCTCCTTGCGGTCAACGATCTCCACTGGCTGTTCGATATACTTTAGCTGTTCATCAACCTCAATGTCTACTAATGATACATGAGACTTGTCATCAGCTAGAAATTTTCTCAGATGATAAACATGAAAAGTAGAATGAATTCCTTCCAACTCTTCTAGTAAATCTAGCTTGTAAGCCACTTCACTTACTCGATCTACAATCTTGAACGGTCCAATGTACCTTGGGCATAGCTTTCCTCTATTTCTAAAGCGAATAAATACTTTCCATGGTGAGACCTTGAGCATCACATTGTCACCAACGTTAAACAACTTTCATTCTTGCCTTGATCTGATCGAACCTTGACGAGGTTTCCTGCACAACTTCGAAACTTCCAATCTCCTTCAAACCAATATCTCCCCAACACATAGGGGTTCTACTACATCTACCGTATAACATCTCAAACGGTGGCATACCAATACTCGAATGGCCTGTTATTGTAAGAGAATTCTGCAAGATGCAGATGATCATCCCAACTTCCTCCAAAGTCTAACACGCAAGCACGTAGCATATCCTCAAGGGTTTGGATAGTCCATTCAGACTGCCCATCTGTTTGAGGATGATACGCCATACTGATGTTCAACCTTGTTCCCATAGCTTCATGGAACTTCTTCCAGAATCTTGAAGTAAAGCGAGTATCTCTATCAGACACTATTGATAACGGCACTCCATGCTTAGCCACGACTTCCTTAATGAACACATTTGCTAATGTTTTTGATGAGATGGCCTCTCGTATAGGCAGAAAGTGAGCACTTTTAGTCAACGGTCCACAATCACCCAAATGGTATCATGATGTTTAGCTGTACGGGGTAGCTTAGTTATGAAATCCATGGTGATGGGTTCCCACTTCCATTATGGTATCTCTAAAGGCTGCATCTTCCCATAAGGCTTCTGGTGTTCAGCTTTGACTTGTAAACAAGTAAAGCACTTACTAACATAGTCTACTATATCATTCTTCATACTCGGCCACCCGTAGTCTCTCTTTAGATCTTGATACATTTTGTTGGATCCCGGATGAATCAAGTATCTCGACTTGTGAGCTTCATCTAGGATTCAAGCTCTGAGATTTCCATGACGTGGAATCCACATACGGTCAAACTTACTCTTAACTCCATGAGTATTTTCTATCAGCCCGTCTTGTTGCCTGAAAATTATTTCTTTCTTCATTAATCCTTCATCTGTAAGCACCTCAGACTGTCCCTTGATGATTTCTTCAAAGAGATCTGAGTTAATGATCAACTTATATGACTTCATTGTTGCAATGACTTCTTCGTTTTTATGGCTTAGTGAGTAGCAACCACATTAGCCTTGCCAGGGTAGTACTTGATATCACAGTCGTAGTCCTTTATCAACTCTAACCATCTTCTCTGTCTCATGTTCAACTCGTTATGCTCGAAGAAATACTTCAAACTCTCATGATCGGTGTGAATAGTACACTTGGTACCATAAGATAATGTCTCCATACCTTAAGGGCATGCACTATTGTTGCTAGCTCCAAATCATGCGTCGAATAAGTATTCTCGTGAACCTTCAACTTTCTGGACGCATAAACTATCACCATTTCTCGTTGCATTAACACGCAACCAAACCCACGATGAGAGGCATTAGTACAAACAACCAAGTCCTCGTCACCATCGGGTAGAGTAAGGATTGAAGATTGTGAGTCTTCTCTTCAATTCCTCAAAAGATTCTTTCTGAAACTTACCCCAATTGAATACTACAGACTTCCGGGTCATTTCGGTCAGCAGTGCGGCTATCTTGGAGAAGCCTTCAATGAATCTCCTATAGTAGCCAACCAACCCTAAAAAGCTGCGTATATCAGTCGGGTTATGTGGAGTCTTCCAATTCGTTATCGCTTCAATCTTAGCTAGGTCCACAACAATCCCTTCAAGATTGATTACGTGACATAAAAACTGCACTTCTCGCAACCAAAATGCGCATTTCGAAAGCTTAGCATACAACTTCTCTTCCTTCACCTTCTTTAGTACTTCTCTTAGATACTTAGCATAATCAGACTCTCTCTTAGAATAAATCAATATATCGTCAATGAAGATGGTAACTGACTGGTCCAATATCGGCCGACATACCCTATTCATCATATCTCTAAATGCTGCGGAGCATTCGTTAGACACAACGACATCACGAGGAACTCGTAGTGTCCATACCACATTCGAAACGCTGTCTTAGGGATGTCTGCCTCTTTCACCTTCAGCTGATGATAGCCCGATCTAAAGTCTATTCGTGAGAACCAACCCGAACCTTGTAGTTGATCAAACAAATCATCAATCCATGGCTATGGATACCTATTCTTCATCGTAAGCTTGTTCAACTAACGATAGTCTATACACATTCTCATACTTCCATCCTTTTTCTTCACAAACAACACTGGTGCGTCCCAAAGGGACACACTTGGCCTTATAAAACCTTTATCGAGGAGTTCTTGTAGTTGGGACATCAATTCTTTCATCTCGGACGGTGCCAGACAGTAAGGTGCTTTCAAGGCAGGCGGGTTGGGCTCCCGGTACCAAGTCTATCTGAAATTCTATCTCACGCTCGGGTGGCAACCCCGAATGGTCCTCAGGGAACACTTCTGGATTGTCGCACACAACAAGAACATCTTTCACTTCTTTGGTCTCGGCCGTAGCTTTGACAACTTACGCCAGGTATGCACTGCACTCTCGTCGTAACAAACCTTCGGCTTTTATCATCGAAATGACATTAGGCCCTGAACTTTCTTTATCACCATAAACCGTCACCATACCACCATCCAAGGATTTTAACCTTATAAATCTACTCTTACACATTATATGAGCCTCAAACTCAGATAGCCAATCCATTCCCAAAACCCAAATCGAACCCTCCTAAGGTCATGACATACAGGGTAACAGGGAATTCATGTCCCTCCAATTCTATCTTACAGTCCTTAACCATTCTCATTATTCTAACTGAGGTCTCACTCGCGATTTTTGTTGGGCCTAGTTTGTATGGTTTGTACTTGGTCTACATGTATTGGGTTTGGGCTACGGGTTTGTTATGGTTTGTTATGTAAACCGAGAACACACTAGTGCTCTCGGTGGGCTTTTGGTTTAATGGGCTTAGGTGGTTTTGGTTTCCCTATATATAGTTGATGTCATGTATAGGGTCCAGGTTGTTCATTCACTTGTTATTGGTGTCATGTATTATAAGTGCTTAAGCACCCGACGTATCTTAATAATAAGTGTGTTTTGAAGCAATATTGTGTTACTTTCTTGTGTTTACTAGTGTTCTTGAATCACCGAGTTTTGGTATTCCGCACCAATACTTGTCATATTGATATCATAATTGTCGTGATCCAGATTCGGGACTCACAATTGGTATCAGAGCCTTAGACCTTATTTAGGCTCGGTATTGTGATATCAAAGATTCAGGAATAACTTTTGGTGGTGTAGGAGTTTTTCTGGCTAGGTACTGATCGGAGAAGGTGGACAGATTTTGGTTTGGTCATAGATCCACTTTACCTGGAAATAATTTGAATCCCATAAAAACAGGGATCAAATTGTTACCAAAATTACCTGGTCAAACTTGTTTCTGGGTGTTCTCGGCAGATTTTTAGAGTTTTCGGTGTTCTCGGCCAACTTTGATCTCGGTCAAACATAGTTCTCGACTACTGGTTATTATCGAAAAAGTTAGTTCTTGGTCAATAAGTGGTCAAACATTGTGTTCTCGGTCAAAGGCTGGTCAACTGTTGTGTTCTCGGTCAATGACTGGTAAAATCTTTGCTTCTCGGTCAATAATTGGTCAAACCTTGAGTTCTCGGTCAACGCATGGTCAAACCTTGAGTTCTTGGTCACAGTTTGGTATATTTGGTGGTTCTCGGTCAACCAGTTTGTTTGGGCTTGTTTAATATGCTCACAGCCCAGTTACTTGTTTGGGCTTGTTTAATCTGCTCACAGCCCAGTTAAGGGTTTGGGCTTGTTTGATATGTATTTGGACTTTAAGTATTAATCGGATCTAAAAACAATCCTTAATCTAATTACCATGGCACAATTAACAAATGGTAGTAACTCAACCAATTCATCACTTCATCAAGAACTTGATTCCATCATGGGGACTGCCACTCGTATACACCGTCTCTTATCTCATGAGGGGTTCAGTGAATGGAAGTTTTGTTTTGAACACTACACCAAGATGAAAGATTCTAAAATTTGGAAAAGTATTATGAGGGGACCTCAAAGAATCACCTATCAAAAGGATGGCTCAAACGAAGTTGTTGTGAAACCAGTTGCACAGTATGACGATGATGATTTTGCTAAAGTTGAGGAAGATGAAAAGGCTCTCTCCACTCTAACCATGACACTCTCACCTGAGATTGCCCTTCAGTTTAGAGAACTTCAGTCTGCTAAAGAGTTGTGGGAGGCACTGATAGAAGTTTATGAAGGAAATGAAGATATGAAGAGAAGTCGCCAAGATCTGTTGCGACGAAAGTTCAATATGTTTAATCATGTTTTGGGAGAAACAGTGGAATCCCAACTTTAAAGATTCATATCTCTTGTGACTGAAATGAGATAAGCAGGAATCTATCTACAAACTTCAGAGATAAACAACAAGCTGGTGAACTCATTGCCAAAAAGTTGGGACATGAATGTTGCGGTTATCAAAAAGACTAAGGACCTCAACATAATGGGTATGAGTGAAATGATAGCCACTATTAAAGCATGTGATATGGATGATAAGCAACGTGCAATAAATCATGCAAGTTCATATAGTGCGGCTGGATACAATGTTGCCACCAACAGTGCTCTTATTTCTCAAGACAGTTTCTCATTGTTCAAAGCCACTCAACAACCACCTCAGAATAACTTCCAGATGTTCTCGTCCACTCGGGGTCAATCATCGTCATCATCCACCCCACCCCAACCAGCTCCAGTTTTCTTCACCAAGTCTGGACAATCTTCTAATGATACTGGAAAAACTGCTCACACGTCCAGTCAGAACTTCAGTCAGATTCCCACCATATCAAAAGAGGCTCAAGAGAGCTGGAGACTTGGTTCAACTAGTGGTCGCTGCTGAATTAGATCAGATCCATCCTGATGATGTTGAAGAAATGGACATCTCGTGGCAAATCGCCATGGCAGTTTTTCGTGCGAAGAAGTTCACTAAGAGGACGGGTAGAAATAATTGGAACATGCCGAATAATCAAAAGGTGGGCTTTAACAAGGATACTCTTATGTGCTACAACTGTCAAGAGCCGGGTCACTTTGCTCGAGAATGGACTAATCCAACGAAGGATAGAAATACGGAAAGGGCATTGGTTCCTGTTGGGAATTCCAGAGGTGTGGTCGGAGGTAATTCTGGTAATGGTGAAAGGGGTATGGTTGCTCAACAGTTCTCTTGGGAAGGTTAGATGGCTGCACTCAACATTGGAAACCAGACTGCAAACTTTGCCAATATTGAAGGCCCTGGAGAAGAAGACGCTACTGAGGAGAAGATCAAGGAGCTTCAGTTTGCATATATGGCGTTCACTTCTCCAGAATTCATCTGAGGTTAGTTTCAAACCATGTTCTTTAAATTGTGTTGAAAAAATAGGAATGTATAAGCTTCACAACGATAACCTGACTATAGATATGGAGAGAATAAAATCAGAAAATTTTAAACTTAAGAAAAATGAAAAGGGCTTTCTAGAAAAAATAGAAGCACAAAAGAAGGACATTTCTAAGCTTAAGTCTGAATTTAGCTTAAAAAGTTGTCATCACCTAGATGCCAAACAAGAAATTGCTGCGTTAACTGCTAAACTGGAAGCCTCCAAGTTAGAAATCTTGAATCTTACTAGTAAGTTTGAAAAAGCTGAACTTGATTTTAAAAAATTCGATGGTTCCAGTAAAGTAGTTAACTCAATGATTAAGAACCAATTGTGGTGGAAAGAGAATGAGGGTGAGGGAATAGGATACAGTCAAGTTCCCCCACCTTATAACCAGAATTATGTCCCTACTCCTGTCATCAAAGAACAGGAAGAAAAGATAAAGGACATGAAATATGGTAAACAAGATAAAAGTGACGAAACCAGTTCTGCGAACACTGGTCCGTCCCCTTCAAATATGAACGATTCTAATGTATCTACTTCATGTGCAGAAAAAGTAATTGTGAATGAGTGAACTGATGAGGATAACGACCTTTGTTTTGAATTTAATAATAATTTTGTTTATGATGTTTCTTTAAAACTCCATGTTTTGAATTCTGTTATTCCGACTGTTTGTTTTGGCTCTGCTTTAAAGAGCAAGGATTTTTGTGTGGTTGATTCAGTTGACACTTTGAATTCTAATAATGTGGTTTCTAATAAAATTAAAAAACAAAAAACTGTCAATAAATATGTTGCACCTAAGTTTGTCAAGGAGGGATGCTCTAATGACAAACAAGGTGACAAATTCAAAGATGAGAACATGAATTCTCGCAGATTCAAGCAGACTGGTTCACACAACCAGTCCAGACAAGGAGTTGCTCAAAATGACTTTTTCATAAAATGTCAAACTTGTTTAAATTGTGGCACTCCTGGTCATATCCACATCGTCCATATGTTCCTTATTATGGATTCTATCAAAGAAATATGCCCTACATGCCTTATAACGTGTTCAGGCAAGGATTCAGGCATTAGCGGGCTAGTTCCTTTGACGATGATTGGAATCGAGACAAATCTGGCAGGTTTAGTCCTCATCAGACCAAACCTAACATGCGTAAAAGAAAGGTCGGAAAAGGTGCTTCGAATTCAAATTCAAACATAAGCACTAAGTCTAGACCAAAACAGGAGAAAAAGGCTGATTCGTCTCCTTCCGCATCCAAAACTCCAGAGGTTATGACAACCATTCGTACCTATAACTCCAAGTCATACAGACATAAATGGTTGCCTAAATCTCCGGCGAAAGTTTCTACAAAATATATGTTTGATGATAAAAAGGACATGTCATGGCAATCAGTAACAACTGTACATGAATCAGGGTCACCCAGTGTATGTATTGACTGGGTAACAAAAACTAACTAATCCCACGTTTCGTGCAGGGACAACTATGGAGGAATATCATCAGACCTTGGTATGTTGATAGTGGCTGTTCCAGGCACATGACAGGAGACATTACCCAACTACACGACATTCAAACCTTTAACCCTGGGTATGTGTCCTTTGCGGGAGGAGAAAAAGGAAAGATCACTCAGAAGGGTACTGTAAGTAACGGTGTTCTAAAATTTGAAAATGTCAATTATGTTTCAAAATTGAAGCACAGTTTGCTGAGCGTGTCACAAATCTGTGACAAAGATTTTTCAACTCATTTTACTAAGAAAGAGTGTCTGATTTTGAAGCCTGGTATAATTATACCAGAAGACTGGATTCTTGTTCGATCACAACGAAAAGATAATACTTATGTGAACGACATGAACAAAAATGTTCCTGACAAAATAACATGTTTGTTTTCAAAAGTGTCAGAACATAATGCAATGCTTTGGCATCGTCAGCTTGGTCATGCTAATACTAAAAATCTAAATTGTCTTGCTAAAAATAATTTGGTACGTGGTTTACCAATCAAGGATTTTGTGACTATTGAAAAATGTGTGGCTTGTGCTTTGGGTAAGCATCATCGAAAATCTCACAAGCCAAAGTTGATTAATACTATATCATCCGTTTTTCAATTACTCCACATGGACCTTTTTAGACCAGTTCATGTTTTGAGTCTTTCTCGTAGCTCTTATTGTCTTGTTATTACTGATGACTACTCATGTTTTACATGGGTATTTTTCTTTTCAAATAAGAGTGAAACTGCAGGTCTAATCAAGAAGTTCGTGATAATCATGTAGAACCAACTGAACTAGAAGCTGAATGGAATTCGTTGTAACAATGGAACGGAATTCAAGAATGCATCATTGAATCACTTCTGTTCAGAAAAAGGAGTACTTCATCAGTATAGCGCCGTTCGGACACCAAAATAAAACAGTGTGGCCGAAAGAAGAAACAGAACTCTTATCGAGGCAACAAGGACTACGTTGTGTGATTCTAAACTGCCTTTGTTCTTCTGGGCAGAGGCTATCAATACAACATGTTATGTTCAGAATCGGGTTATTATCAACAAGTCCAAAATGAATACTCCATACGAGATTGTCTTTGGTCACAAACCCACTGTCGCACACTTCAGAGCGTTTGTCTGTCCATGCACACTGCTGAATCTTGAGTCTACTCCAAAGTTCGGGGCCACAGCTGATGAGTGCTATTTTGTTGGTTACGCGGGTAATACAGCCTACAGGGTATACAACAAATCAACTAAACAGATTATTGAGTCCTATGAAGTTCTTTGGCTAGAAGAAAATGAGACAGACGCTCGTGTTGGTCCTGATTGGTTATTTGACCACAACGAGCTCTTCAAACCATTCAACGTGTTTCAAGTCATCAACACAGAATCTCCAAGTGGTCCCACAGTGGAAGCTGCGAAAGATAGTTCACAGGCAGTGTCTCACATTTCTCCATTACTAGATGATGATGTCGCTGAGTTAAGTAATGATTCACCTACAACTGACACTCAGCCCAAGAAATCTTCAGAAACCGATTGTTCGCCAAACACGTCTGAAGATGCTTCTACTGTTTAGGTGGAGAGTTCCATCCGTCAGATATTCGGGAGCACACTGTTTCCCGATGCCATTCCAGATGAATACGTTGTCGATACCTCGTATTCCCACAGTGCGGCGACAACTGGCTGGAAGAATCCCCTTACGGATTCTAGTGAGAACGTGTCAACTCTTCAACCTAGCAATGATGTTTCCGATCATTCAATTCCGTCAAGAATCCTGAAGAATCATGCGATTGAAAATGTCATAGGTCCCATTGAAGCGGGTGTGTCCACCAGAAGTCAGACTGGACACATAAGCAGTTCTATGTTTTCCTGCTTCATCTCTCAAATTGAGCCAAGAACTGTTGAAATGGCTATTCAGCAACCTAGTTGGGTTGATGCTATGCATGGAGAATTGAATCAGTTTGATAAGTTGAAGGTTTGGAGATTGGTTAAACTGCCGGAAGGAAAGTAAGCTCTTGATACAAGATGGGTTTTCAGAAACAATCAAGATGACATCGGGGTTATTGTTCGAAATAAGGCACGATTGGTTGTTCGTGGGTTTCTCAGGTTGAGGGTTTAGATTACACTGAAGTCTATGCCCCAGTGGCTAGACTTGAGGCCATTAAAATCTTTCTGGCCTATGCATCATATATGGGGTTTACAATGTATCAGATGAATGTTAAGACCGCTTTTCTGTATGGTGAAGTCAAGGAGGAGATTTATGTTGATCAGCCACCGGGTTTTTTTGATTCTAAGAAACCAAATCACGTCTACAAGCTAAACAATGCATTGTATGGGCTACATTAGGCTCTTCGAGCGTGGTATGCTACACTGACCGCGTATTTTCTTTATCATGGCTACAAGCGTGGAACCATCGATCATACCTTTTTCCGAAAAACTGTCGGAAAAGATTTGATTCTCATCCAGATCTATGTCGATGATATCATTTTTGGATCCACCAGTGCTGAATTATGCACATAATTTGAAGATGTAATGAAGAAGAGATTTGAAATGAGTTCGTTGGGTGAAATGACAACGTTTCTGGGGCTACAGGTTCGCCAAAGCTCGACAAGAATTTTACTGCATCAAGGGAAGTATGTTGAAGATATGCTGGCAATGTTTGAACTTCAAGATTCCAAGAGTGCTAACACTCCCATGGCGGAAAGGCCACTACTGTCATCTGATCCTGATAGGAGTCTCGTAGATCAAACGTACTCTCGATCGATGATCAGGTCTCTAATGTATCTCACAGCCAGTCGTCCTGACATCATGTTTGCAGTCTGCCAATGTGCTCGTTTCGAGGCTAATCCTAAACTCTCTCATTGCTGTTAAACGTATTTTTAGATATCTGACGGGTCAACCAAAATTAGGTCTTTGGTATACCAAACTGTTAGTGCACGGTTTTGCGTCTAGAGTCTTTGTATTTATCATTAATGTTTATTTGATATTTAAATGTAATATTTAATGTTTATTTTAGACTAATTCGTTATGTTTAAGTCTAGTTCGCTAGGAATGTTAGCGAACTAGGACATCATAATGTATTCCCTTTTGATTCGTTAGGGGATGTTAACGAATCAGGGGGTGGTTCGTTAAGATAACTTATTTAACGAAGGGGATGATGGTTCGCTAGGGGATGTTAGCGAACCAGATCGTCTTCTATATATAGTGAACAAACGTTCACTTGTAAAAGGTTGAAGTTTTGAGAGAAATAATATTATGAAGAAAAGTTTAAAGTATTTACTCTCCCTCAAGCTTCAATTAACATTATAATTACATACGTACATACTGATAATATATACTACATACTAATAGCAATCGAACTAAGGTATTAGAGAATTAGATCCGTATAATTAATATTAACATATAGATCTAGATTAGATCTAAGCATTAGATATTGATTAGAACGAGTTCAACGGGATCAAACAAGTGGTATCAGAGCTTTTGGGGCTCAATTCGCTTGGTTTGATTGTTATTGTTATAGTTTTTGTGTTTATTTTCTGTTTGGATTGATTTTGAATCGATTTGAGCTTATTTGGATTGAATCTGGATGGATTAGAGTGAATCTGTTTTGGTTAAGGTATTATTAGTGTTTAGGTAAGTGGAATTGGATTGTGGATTGGATTTGTGATGTTTATTATGGTTTCGGTTTGAGTTCGAAAACAGAGGATTAGTTTTTGTCGAAATTGGTTTGTGTATTGTGATAATCGGTTACGAGATGTGTTGAGCTGAATTTGCGTTGTGATTACGAAGATTTTGGTTGACAATTGAGTGTGTATTACGGATCTGGCATTACTAAGTTTCTGGGTTTGATCTTCATAAATCTGGAAAAACAAGTTGAATGTTTGAAGATATGAAGATGCATGCGATTCGCTATAAAGTTCCAGGCGATTCGTTATGTTTTTAACTTGATTCACTATCAGTTCTTTCCATTTATTAATCAGTTCGCTAACTGATTCGTGTGAGTTAATTAATTCTTGTTATCTAGTTCGCTAAACTAGATAACTGATTCGTTTGATACGTGTCTGTCTAAGGATTTGTGCTCTAACAACTTTTTGCCACGTGGCAGAAAGGAATCAAGTTTGTTACAAACGGTTGTAACTAACTGATTCGATACCTTGTGTGATTCGCTAAATCACTGTAGCTGATTCGCTAAGCATTCCTTAGTGATTCGTTAAAGAGTATTTGGGCGATTCGTTAAGATTGATTCGTTAATATTAACTTTTGATTCGCTGACACTGTTCATCTCATTCGTTAAGTTATTTGTTAAATATCTGATTTAACTTCGTTAAAATCTGATTCGTTAAAACACTGTTCACAGTTCGCTACAACTGTTCACAGTTCGCCACACCTGTTCACAGTTTGTTAAGTTACAATCCTTTAAACGTTTATTTTTTCAAAATGGCCGGGATGTATGCATTGGCGTCTCAAAACATGTTTATGCAACAAATGTTGCAACTTGATACTGAAATCGGTTCATATTCAAAATGCCCTAGGTTGATGAAATTTAGTGATTTTGCTAAATGGGAACCACGGTTTCGTGCTCATTTAGGATCCGTGCATCCTGATTGTTCCTATTGTTTAGATGAAGTCTATACTGTACCTATGATTGGAGATGAAACTACGGGTTTTACACCAAAGGCTATCTCACAATACTCTGTTGAAGAAAAGAAAGCATTAGAGATAGAAATAAAAGCTTACTCTACTCTAACCATGGCTTTGCCTGAAACTATCTTTCATCAAGTGGGTAGTATAAAAGGATGTGCTGCTTTATTTCAACATCTTCGCATGAGAAGTATGGGTAACACAGCAGAGAGTAAAAAGGTAATGCTTAAATTTTAGTTTCGAAACTTTAATTTATTGAAAGGTGAGACGGTTGAAGAAATGACGACAAGATTCAATCACTTGATCGCTGAGATGGACAAGATGCAGATTGAAGTTCCTGAAAGTGATAAAATTGATACTATCAAGAGTATACTTCCAAGTTCTTATTCCACATTCTTGATGGTTTTGAAGGAAAATAATTATTTTGCAAATGAAGATCTGACTGCTATTGAATTTATGCAAAAGATTGAAGCCAGAGAATATGATCTGAAATGTCAGAAGTCTTCAAAGGATAGTCATGATCCTTCATTCTATGGTGGAAGTATGCCTCTTAGCTTAACCATATCTCCATTAACCGCTTTTCTTACTCAAGCTGCTGCAAGTGAAAATACAAATGCTTCGTTTAAAGATCCACAAGCTTGTTTCTACAATGCTGGAAATATATCTGGTAATTCTGGTTCATCTGGCACATCGGGAAATTCATCTTCTACTAAACAATTCTCATTTCAATCTAATGTAAACATAAAGGAGGCTGAACAGAATTTCGCATTCTTGTCTGCTTTTATGTCTTCCTATGAGAATCTGGTGAGTAGTAAGATTGCTACTAGTGATTTAACCGATGAAGATTATGATCAGATTGATTCCGATGATTTGGAACTCATGGATCTAAAGTGGAATATGGCGATGATTGTTAGAAAAGTGAAGAAGTTTATCCAAAGAACCGGCAAAGATCTTCCTTCATTAAGCAAGAAGCTTGGGTTTGATAAATTAAAGGTGAAATGCTATAATTGTCAAGAATTTGGGCACTTTGCAAAGGAATGTGATAAACCTAAGAAAGACTACAATGGTTCAAGAAATCAAGATCAAAATGATACTGAAAAGAAATCATCTTCTTCTGGATCACATGCTGTGTTAGCTGATGGAAGTGATTGGTCACAACGACTACTGTGCAATGATAATCAAGCTAATCTAGCTATGTTTGGTTTGTCTGAATACACACAAGATGTAAGTGGAAGTGAAGTTTCTTCTGACGCCGAAACTGAGTCTGAATCTGATATTCAAAGTGAAAAGCTTCCAACTAACTTTGCTTGTATGGCGAAGATTAGTGATTCTTCTTTATCTGCTTGCATGGTTAAACAAAGCGAGGTTAGTAATTCTAATTCTAATTCATCATGTGTTGTTTGTGATTATAACAAGTCTAAAATTGATTCATTAAAACTTCAAAATGACAACTTGCTGAAAGAGATTGTATCATTGAAAGATACGTATAGACAATCCTTGAATTCTCAAGTTAACTCAAGAGAAAAGATTGAGGCTTTGACTATAAGTAATCATAATTTGAAAGCCGAATTATCTGTGAAAATGACAATAAATGACCAAAAGTTTCAAGAAATCTTGAAACATCGCTCTAAGATAACTGAACTTGAGAATGAGGTTCTTGAGTTGAAGAACAAGTTGGGTAAATTTCGAAATTCTTCATTTTTGTTGAATGAAATTATTGAAGTTTCTGGGAAACAAAAGGACTCTAAAAAGGGTATAGGTTTTGTAGAAATTCCTCCACAATTTCACAACGACTATAAAATGAATCCTTTTGCTAGAAAGGAAGAAGAGGTAATTTTGAAAGAATCTGTAATTTCAAAAAATGTTGAATCTAAAGATGTTAAAACCCAATCTGTTCCTCAAAAATCTCATGTCCAAAGCAAAAAGGTGTTTGTTGAACTCAATGACGAGGTCATTATCGAGGATGTGTTTGAACCAGAGATTATACACAAGAATAAGAACATTCCCAGTTCTAATCATATTCTGTGCGAACCTCACGAATTTGAGGAAGCAGTGTATGGTTCACATAAACCTCAAGAGAAAAAGGAAAATTCAAAGAAAGTGAACTCTATGAAGGCAAAGAAGTCAGTTAAACCGAAAATTCCTGATGAGGATTTAATGCGTTTCATTAATCATTCTAGTTCTAATCCATCTGCTGCTAGAGTTTTTAAGTTAAAGGGAATGGACACAATGTTCACTGAAAAAGATATTCCAATTAGTATCATTAAGCCTGAGCTAATTGAGAGTGTGTTTTACAATGAAACATCCAAGGTTCGTGAAATTGAACGTTTGTATGCTCAAGCAAAAACATCAGTCTCATCTGATCCATTGACTAAGGCAAAACAATTTTTAACACAAGAAAAGAAGATTAATTTTGTGAAATCAACTGGAACAGATACACTAAAAGGCTTTTCAAACTGTTCTAATTTAGATTTCTATTTAAAGAAGAAAGCTGAATTGACTGATGAGTTTGCTAACTGCATGACTAAAAATGTGAGTCATCATCAATCATCTATTCCAATTTCTTCTAAACATCATCATGTGGACATGCGAACGTGTTTTTTATGCGGTCAACAAGGTCATGTTGTGAGGAATTGTAGTCAGCAAAACTTTCAGAATCTTCATCCTTTTATCAAGGACAAATCTAAGCCAATTCCAGTGGTTAAGGAAATTCTGAAACGACCTGTGTCATATGCTGATGATACTCATATTTTATTCTCTGATGTGAATCCTCGGAAGGTGTTTCACATCAATGAGACACACGGTCAAGTGAAACCAAAATTCATTCCAACTGAACCTATATGTCAAAACAGGAATTCAAACGTTGTTCAGGAAGCATACTTAAGACGAAAGTCTACGAAGCCAGTAACTTATTCACAAGTGGCTGAACAACAATTGAAAACTGTTGAAGTTAATGATCAAAGAGAAAACCAAAAGGTGCCCAAGACTGTGGCCTGTGCTGCCTTTTTGAACTAATCACTTTTGTTTATGTGTAGGGTCCATCCAAGACCATTTCTGGTGAAAACTGGATCATGGATAGCGGATGTTCTCGTCATATCACCGGAAATCTCGACCTATTAACCAACGTAAGAAATATTCAAGGGGGTTATGTAGCGTTTGCTGGGAATTCTGGGGGCATGATCACACAAGAGGGTGACGTTTCAAATGGTCATATTACATTTGAAAAAGTAAATTATTGTGACAAGGTTGATCATAACTTATTGAGTGTATCGCAGATTTGTGATAAAAAGTACACTACAATATTTACTGACAAAGAGTGTCTTATCTTGAAACCGGGTTTTATTATTCCCGAGGACATGGTTGTCATGCGATCACCACGATCAAATGATATTTATGTCTTAAACATGAGTTCTAAGATATCAACATCGATCGAAACATGTTTTGTCTCGAAAGCAACTGAGAAAGACTCGATTCTATGGCATCGAAGAATGGGTCACATTCATGTTAGAAAGATGAATTATTTAATGGCAAATAATTTAGTTGAGGGTGTTTCGTTAAAGAACTTTAAGTTATCTGATCACTGTGCTGCATGCAAAAAGGGCAAGCAGAAGAAGAAGACACATCCTTCAAAGTTATTGAATTCCATTAATACTCCTCTTGAACGACTTCATATGGATTTGATTGGTCCAATGAATCGTGCAAGTATATCTGGAGACTGGTATTGTCTGGTAGTGACAGATGATTATTCAAGATATTCATGGGTGTTATTTATGAGTTCAAAAGATCAAACACCTGTTTTGTACCAAACCTTATTACTAAGATAGAATCATTGTACAAACAAAAAGGTGAGGAGAATCCGAAGTGATAATGGTACTGAATTCTTTTGGATTCACTATTTTGGATTTCTTTTGTATTCAAAAGGGAATTCACCGAGAATATAGTGCACCTTATGTACCCCAACAAAACGGTGTTGCTGAAAGGAAAAATAGAACTCTGATTGAAGCTGCACGTACAATGCTTGCTGATTCAAAGCTTCCTATTCAATTTTGGAATGAAGCAGTGAACACAGCTTGTTATACACTTAATCGGGTTCTAACAGTAAAACAACTCAAGAAGACAAGCTATGAAATATTAAATAACAGAAAACCTAATTTAAAGTACCTGGAACCATTTGGGTGTCCGTGTACAATGTTGAAGAAGGAATCGGGTAAATTTGATGAAAAGGCTATCGAAGGATATTCTTGAGATATGCGTCTCCAAAGAAAAGAGTATTTAATTTTACATCTGGTTGTGTTGAAGAATGGTACCATGTGGACTGTCAAAAGTACACAACTCCTCCTCAAGGGAAAGGTCTAGACTGGATGTTTGACTACAATAGTTTATTTAATTCTTTTACTCCTTCGGCTGAACACATCGATGAAGATCTGGTTAGAGCATACTTTGAAGAACATTTGAACATTCCAAGCTCTTCAATTTCAAATGCAGTTGAAGTTCAACCAGATGTTCCAACTGAAGACTCCCAAATTGTTCCTCCAGTTGTTATTGACAGTGCTTCTACTTCTTCCGATGATGATCAAGCTGAGATTCAAGTTATTGATCTTGATAGTGATAATGCTTCATCTCCCGAATTGGGTGAACATTACACTAATTTATTTGATAATGTTGTTGTTCCTGAAAATCCTACTCTTCGGATTCATGGATATCATCCACAGGACAATATCATTGAAGAACTTGATGTAGGCGTTCGTACACATCATCAAGTTGCTTCGTCAAGCGACAATAACGTATTGTGTGTTTACACTAATTTACACTCTTCGGGAATTGTGAATATTGCTAAATTCAATTGCTTTCTATCTCAAGTTGAGCCAACGACAGCTCGTAAGGCACTTGATGATCCTTCTTGGGTAGAAGCTATGCAAGATGAATTACAGCAATTTGCACGATTGGGTGTTTGGGATTTACTAGACAAGCCTGCTAGAGTCAAGAAAGCTATTCCAACTAAGTGGGTATTTAAATGTAAAAAGGACGATCGAGGGGTGATTGTCAGAAACAAAGCACGTCTAGTGGTGCAAGGTTTTCATCAGCAAGAGGGTATTGATTATACTGAGGTATATGCTCCAGTTGCAAGATTAGAGTCGATTCGAATCTTCCTGGCTTATGCTGCTTACAAGAATATCAAGGTCTATCAAATGGATGTTAAAAGTGTTTTTCTCAATGGTGAACTACACGAGGAAGTGTTTGTTCAACAACCCATTGGTTTTGAAGATCCTGATTATCCAGACCATGTTTACCGTTTAAACAAGGCCCTGTATGGTCTACATCAAGCCCCGAGAGCTTGGTATGGCACACTCGCCGACCATCTGACTGATAATGGATTCAAACGAGGAACTATTGACTGCACTTTATTTCATAAATTTGTTGGTGATGATCTTCTTCTAGTCCAAATTTATGTTGATGATATTATTTTTGGGTCTACAAACGACACTTTATGTAAGGAGTTCGAGAAGTCTATGCAAACCAAGTTCGAAATGAGCTCGATGGGAGAGATTAATTTCTTTTTAGGGTTGCAGGTTCATCAGTTTGATAAGGGAATCTTCATTCATCAGACTAAATATGTGAACGACGTCTTGAGCCGATTCAAGATAACTGCCGGAAAAATCCCTTCAACTCCACTTCCGGTGGGTCACAATTTATCACCGGATGAATTGGAGGATACCGTTGATCCTTCCCTTTATCATGCTATGATTGGTTCTCTAGTGTATTTAACTGCTTCTCGACCCGACATAATGTTTGTTGTTTGTGTGTGTGCTAGGTACCAAGCTAGTCCCCGAGTGACTCATCTGGCAGCGGTCAAGCGTATTTTGCAATATCTACGGGGAAATCCTGACATCGGGTTATGGTACCCCAAAGATAATACTTTCGATTTTACCGCCTACTCAGACTCAGATTATGGAGGATGCAAGATCAACTTCAAATCAACGACTGCAGGATGTCAATTCTTAGGAAACCGGCTTGTTTCCTGGCAGTGTAAGAAGCAGACAACGGCCTCTACTTCAACCGCCGAAGCTGAATATGTTGCAGCCTCGAGTTGCTGTTCCTAGGTTCTATGGATACAACAACATCTTCGCGACTACGGTTTGAAGTTTCTTACTACTCCCATCTTGATTGATAATTCTGCTGCTATTAGTATCACCAAAAATCCCGTACAACATTCTAAAACGAAACATATCGAGATTCGATATCATTTTATACGGGATTGTTATGAAAAGAAATTAATTGATCTTGAGAAAGTACACACAGATTTTCAAAAAGCCGATCTATTTATCAAAGAGTTTGATAAAACACGTTTTACTTTTTTGCTTGGTTTAAATGGATTGAAGACCCTTGCTGAGATCCTAAAATTAGGATAATTATCTTTTAATTGCTTTATAGATTTAGTCTTATTTTTTATGTTTTAGGTTTTAGGGGGTGAAAATTCTAGAAAATACAAAAAGAATGTGTTTTTAGCTTGTATAGATAAAATCCAAAAACATTAAAAAATTTCAAAATTCAAAAATATTGGGATTTCTGTTCTTTAATGTTTTTCCTTTAAAATTTTGAAAAACCAAAAAGAATGTGATTTATATTTTGTACAGAAAAATACGAAAAACCAAAAAGATTTTAGATTATTTTTCTCGCTGAAAATCACGTCGGTTATTTAAGTTTATGAAGTATGCTTGCATGTCTTGGTCCTATGATTCACTCGTGAATTGTTGGTTAGCCATTTATTTATACTCTTAAGTTAACTGGGGCGATTAAATTTATCTTTTCTTTATTTTTTATGCTCCTCAAAATTTTGAGTTTTTGAAGCAAAAAGGGAACTTGATAGTACATTGATTATCTTAACCCCAAATTCAGTAAAAAGTAAGCTTAAAAGACTGCGTGTTTAATTGCATCGGTGCATTGGTAGGTCTTAAAACAACCCAGTAGAGTAAAGTATGTGATATAAACATAAAGAAATGCCAAATTAAAGGGGTGTTAGTCTCTAGCAAAAGTCTTGGTGAGGATGGCAGAAATGTAATAACCAGTCATACTCAAGCCTTATATTTGTTGATCACCCAAAAAAATCAAATAAAGCAAATAACATGCGTTAAGATTCTGGACACTGTGAGTCTTTATACGGCTTAACCATCTGGGTATTCATATGCATGAATATTTCATTCGCTTTCTAGAGCAAACCCAAAGTCATTAAACTTGATCACCGCTGTACTTCGTACAATTTAAATTACTGACTTGATCAAAATCCGCTGTTAGTCATACAATTGTTCTTCCCTTGCGTGCGTCTTAATACCATTAAGAAACGGACCCCAGGGGATACAATGTATGTAAGCCGACAGATGGACTCGTGCATACTCACTCACAGTAAAGGAAACACTCACAGTAAAGGAAACTTGATGCATTGCTCAAAATTTCTACAATTGGTATCAAAATTTTGATCAACAATATAATGGTTTAAGTCAAGTTGGGGTGATTTGGCAAAAATCAAATTAAGCTTGAACCGAGATTAGAGGCTGATAGTTTCTGATATTCTGTGCTTTAATTGAACTGTTTAATCATATCACTTGAATGTGTGTTATTAGATTCATGTGGACAACAATACCAATGACCGACTTATCGCCAGTCATAATATCGCTGAAATATAAAACTGTGATGGAAGGGCAATTTGGTCAAAATGATTCTCTGCTCAAACTCAACAAAATTACAAAAATATGTACTGCTTTTGATAAAATCATTGAAAAATACAAAAAGATTGTCTATTTTTTTAATAGTTCGGATATTCTTCTGTAAATACATTCTTTAATTCTCAAAATTTTTACAAAATACCAAAAATATTTCCGTCTTCTTTATACAAAATATTTAAATAAATTTTTAAGTTAAGGTTCAGAAATCTGAAACAAGTTTAATGTATTTGGTTGTCGGAATATAAGGGTTTCTCGATAATTTACTTAATTCATTTATTTAATTTTTATTATTTAATTTCTTAATTTATTCATTTAATAATTTAATTTAAAATTAAATAAAAGAGTTTAATATTAAATAAAAGAGTTTAATTCGCTAAACTCCCATTCGTTATTTAAGGATAACGAACTAGGTGATTCTTTAGTGAACTAGCTTCTGGTTCGCTAACCTAATTCGCTTCCGCACTCTGTAACGAATCATCCCTTCGTTATACATATTTAACGAATCATGACACGAATCATGTCTTGATTCGCTACATTTAATTTAACGAATCACGTAGCGATTCGCCAACATAAGGTAACGAATTGAGTTAACGAATGGGCTACTTCGCTAACTTTAAGTTAAATGAATCGTCTGATACGTGCAAGTTGGGCCTAGGGCTTCGTGCACTGATATATAAGACAAGAAAACGAATAGTATTCCACTGTTCGCCTTCTTTCTTCATCTTTAAGAAACTATTCAAATTCTCTCTGAAATTTTCGATCTTTTCGTTTGGATAATTCAAAGATCAATTTGAGTTTCTAAGGTATAACTGATCTTGGCGATATCAATTTCGTCAAAAATGGTCATGTATTGACTGCTAAATTATGAAATTTTAGGGGTTTAAGGGTTTTGAACCTTTGAAACTCTTTTGTGTATAATTTATGTTATTAATTGTATGATTTTGATATCATTATGATCAGAATCACTTTCCGATACCCTTAGTGGACTCTAATCAATATTTGATTATTGTTTGCTGGGTTAATTATTGTTGTGTGTTCTTGATGTTCACTGTTGGTTCGTTTGATTATTAGCACATTTGGGTATTAAGTCTCAATCTCATTCACCTACATTCACTAGTGTGTTTCCGAGCTCAACGAGCCGATTATCTTGATGGTTCAACGATGGTTATGGCCTAATTGAATCTGGGTTTAAGATGTTGACTATTATTGTTCTTGTTAATTTTGACCTTGACTTTGTGAAGTCAAAGAAAAAGTCTTAATTATGACCATTCGTTAGTCTTAGCGAATTGGAACTGTTTCGTGTCCAATTCGTTAAGATTTTACACGAACTAGCTTAGCGAATAAGATGTCACACGAATCAGAGTTTGATTCGTTTAAAATATGACGAACTAGAGTTTAGTTCGTTAAAATTAATTAGTGATTCGCTAGGTCCAGTTCATTAAGATATTTACTTGATAGCGAATCGCCTAATTCGTTATCTTTGTATAACGAATCAGTGTGATTCTTAACGAATGACATTAAATAAAAAAAATGGCTGATCAATTACACATATTTAACTTAAATTAATAATTTCAATATTCATTTAATTTAATTACAGGATTTAAATCGTCATTACACATATTTTTTGGTTATATTGTGTGTTATCTATTCTTAGATTCGGTTTTATTTTATACAGTAAAACATGGCTGATCAAGAACACCAAAATCAACCGCCACAGGAACAACCGTCACAGGAACAACCTCCACAAGGACAACCACGACAACAAGCTCAACAAGTCGAAATGATTCTATTACCGTTTGATAAGAAGCACAACATCTGTGCTTATGTTGATCAAGATGTGAGTGATTTGAGAACGTTCGGAGCTATGCTGACTTTCCTACGCTGTTCGAAGATATATTATGCAATCACTGCTAAACCTAAGGTGTATCTTAGTATAATCAGGCAGTTTTGGAACACGGCAGAATATGTTGAGGCAGAAAACTGGGTTCGAGCTACAATTAATCAGATCAATATTACGATTGATGTTGAAGTCATTCGCCGGGTACTTCAATTTGATGATACTGATGATTACCCGAGTGAATTTGACAGGTCGTTGGTTAGGTGTTTATTTACACGATTAAATTATGGGGGTGATATTCGTCGGTCTATGTTGAACAAGAATGGTTTGTGTCCACCTTACAAGTATTTGCTGCATGTCTTGCTTCACTGTATGAGTGGACGTCGCGGTGGTTTCGATGAATGCAGACTAAGCTTGCAATCGGCATTTGTAGCTTTAATCCTGAACAAGCCCTTCAACTATTCAGAACTCATCTTTGATCATCTGAAAGAGCAAGTTCAGCAAACTCTACCGTCAAAGTTCTTAATGTATCCTCGCTTTCTACAACTAATATTCAGGATTTGATACCGAATTTGGTGATTGATCGATCATTGGTGAACGATGTTCTTGATATGGAACATATGAAAGCTGAAACGGTGCATCGGATGTTGGTTTATCGAAAGGATAAGCCACAGGACAAACGGATGATTGGTCTATAATCAATCCGGATTATGTATGTCCTCCTAATGAGCGCTGGATCCATGATGATTCGGATTCCGAGCGTGAAGGGGGAGTAGGTGGGAACAATGATGATGGAGATGATGATGGTGACAATGGTGATGGTGATGTTGGAGCTGGTGATCGAGCTCTGAAAGAACAACAAGATGCAGTTGAGGCTGCTCTTGCTGCTACCTTGAAAGCTCAGCAAGAAAGAAAACGAAAGGGTAAGGCTGTAGCTACGGGTGAGCCACCAAAGAAGCCCCGTGTGTCTTCTGGGGCTGGTGTAATTATTGGAACACCACCACCACGTCAATCAACTACTCAAAGCTCGGCGGTGCCGTTTACTAGCACTCTGATGCTTACCTTGACCACGACGATGGTGTCACATGAGAGGCTTGGTTTAATTCTGTCACACCCTCAAAATCCACTAACGGAGTTTTACCGTCAAAGGGTGTGAACTAACAGGATCGGATTCATTAGTTATAATCAAACCATAAAACAAAGTTTTCAAAACACGAAAACGTTTACGAGTAATTAAATGCGGAAGCGTAAAACCACAAAATAAATGTTGCGTCACGCAGGACGACTTAAACCCAATGATAACAGTTTTAAAATAGTTTGCATAACAAAAGCGTTTTCAAGCAATGCATGATCCTATACCGCGCGCCCGCCTCGGCTACCTGAGAATAACATACTAAAAGTGTCAACACGAGGTTGGTGAGTTCACAAGTTTATATAAAATAAAGCGTTTAGCGTTTTGCGTTCAGCGTTTTGCGTTACCAGATAGTGTTAAATCAATTATATATCTATAGTTAGCTAGCCTATAAAACAAGTATTACTAAGTGTTCGACACCGAAGCTGACTGTTTATCATTTGCCTTGCCACCAGGTCTATCCCGACCATGGTATGTGTTTAGCCAAGATTACACCCACTCGACCTCCAGTCGAGTTTAGCGTTGGGTGGGGTTTGTCAAACCCAGTAGTACTACTCAACGATGACTCGCTATTATCCAATATTAAACGGTTCGATGTGAATGAAGGACTTTAGTTATTGCGTTTGCCACTTAGTCTTTACAAGTGATATATAATTTATATTAACAAAATCTTAAATGCGTTTTCGGAGTATGTTATCTCCCCAAGTGAAAAGCGTTTGAAAACAGTTTAAAGGGGTAAGTGAACTCACTGTTTGCGAAGAATTCCCAAAAATAAATCACCAAGTGATGCGCGTCACAGAAAACTCTCTCTAGTGTTCTAAAACAACAAAGAGATTTTCTAAGTGTCGGAACTATTATCGAGTCTCTAGACTCGGCACATAACACCTATTCACAAATTACGTTTCGTGTTTCGTTTGTGAATCGTGTGTGACTTAACAAGTACATTTGTGATACGATACATGTGTGAACAATTATTTACGTGTCATGTATTAATAATGTACATCACTTAGCAACTATTCCCCGCAGGGGCAATTTGGTCAAAACACCACAATTATTTAGCAAGTATTCCCCGCAGAGGCAATTTGGTTAAAACATAACAATTAACTAGAAACTAGCACTTTTCATGCATTTTCACAAAGTTCGGCAGTTAACTTTACCGAGACAGAATTCTACTTGAAAGATTATACTATTCCACCGATCATAGCATCTCAATTAATTCATCAAAAATCATCACAAAAGCATACATGTATTAGGTTTCGAGAACATATTTTTTTTATTTTTATTCCACATAGGTTTCTCACAATGATCAAAACATTACAGCAAACTCATAACAGTCAAATTCATGCGCAACAGAATGTTATTTGAAATTCCCGTTAAATGAAAAATTCAAAAAATGCAAGAACAATTGGGTTAGGTTCTTATCTCAACAAGTTAACTTCCAGAAGTGGAACCAACCCATTTGGTCTTGTATTTCATGAGATATAATATTTATAAAACAACCTAACAGCAGGTCTCACAACTCAGCTTTGCACAACGTTTTTGTAAAATCATAAAAGTTAACTTTTACACGTCCAAAAATTGCAAATTTATATTCTTTAGAAACTAGACTCGACCTAGTTTACTGTAGTATCAATTATCTCGACCAATTTTCAAATTCACACCCCGTTACAGTCAATTGAACATCAATAACACAATCTGTCCAGAAACTGTTTGCATCCAAACTCAACATATTAACTATCTATGGACCATAATCCGTTCATATGACCTTCTAGACACCATAATCATTATCCATGCACATCAAATACACACAACATACATGATTAGGGTTTTACTTGAACTCAAAATCAAAGAAACAAGCAATTAACATGCAATAACATCCATTCTAGTTATCAAATCAACAATCAATACATAATTAACCATCATCTAATCAAAACAAGTCATATGAACATTATATATATAATTTCCAGATTCTGGGGTTTATAATTATACCTTCAAAAGCACAAAAATAAGCAAGAGGAAGGTAGAAGATGACTAGAATCGGGTGTAGGATGCTTTAATTGTGAAAAACAAGATCAAAAACCAAGAGATATGTGTGTGTGTGTGTGAGCCAATCCAGGGGGGGTTAGCTGCCATCGGGTTTGGGGAGGGAGAGAAGGAGGTTAGGGTTTAGGTTAATATTAATAATAATAATATAATACACTTTGGTCCCTTAACTTTCAAATGTTACTTTTCTAGCTTAATTAACTAGTTCTTGCATATTAAGTTAACGTTTATAAGAATGTTATCACATAACACATAAGTCTCACACATAATTATCACATAATTATTGTTTTGACGTTTTTCGTTTATTCACCAATTGTTTGGGTCAACTCGTTTGCGTTTCGGTGCAATTCCCGAAAGACTACACATGTAGTAAGTGTCAAGCGTCATTTAAACCCTAGTTTAAATATAATGCGGTGTGCGTTATAGATTCAGTAATCTTTAAGTTTGAATTGACGGAGTTGAGTTAACGGAGTTAACCTGAAATTGACGATTGTCACATCATTACCATGTTAAAGAATTTTCGTCCCGAAAATTTGAGTCAAGTCGTGATGAGTGTCTGAAAAAGTAAGAAAAATTTTCAGTTTGTCATATCATCCCCTAGTAGAAAGAAATTTCGTCCCGAAATTTAATTCATACCTCCGGTGCTTTCTGACGGTTTGTCGGGTTTCGCGGTTTTCTGTGTTTGGTCAGCCCTTCAAAAAGGTGAGGATACTTTTTCATCATTTGATCCTCGCGTTCCCTCGTGAACTCCGGTCCACGTCTCGAGTTCCAACGAACCTTAACGATTGGAATTTTGCTGTGCTTGAGCGTTTTGGTTTCCCAATCCAAAACTTCGACTGGTTCTTCAATGAAGCGTAACTGTTCATCAACTTGCAATTCATCCAAAGGGACTAATTGGGTTTCATCAGATAGGCATTTCTTCAAATTGGATACGTGGAATACATTGTGTACGCCACTGAGTTCCGTTGGTAGGTCTAGTCGGTACGCCACCGGACCAATGCGCTCAGTTATTCGATAAAGGCCAACGTATCGTGGGTTGAGTTTGTTTCGCTTCCCAAAGCGAACCATACCTTTCCAAGGTGAGACTTTAAGTAACACTTGGTCATTCACTTGAAATTCGAGAGGTTTTCGGCGCTTGTCGGCGTAACTTTTTTGACGATCTTGTGCTGCTGCCATGCGGTTTCGGATTTGAACAATCTTTTCCGAACTTTCGAGTACTAGTTCTGGACCAGTGATTTGGCTGTAACCCACCTCTGCCCAGCAGAGAGGTGATCGACACTTCCGTCCGTACAGTGCTTCAAACGGCGCTGCTTTAATACTTGCGTGGTAGCTGTTATTATACGAGAATTCTACCAAAGGTAAGTGAGGTTCCCAACTTTTTCGAAATCCAACATGCATGCACGCAACTTGTCCTCTAAGGTCTGAATACTTCGTTCACTTTGCCCATTCGTCTGAGGATGGTATGCTGTGCTCATATCAAGGCGGGTGCCCAATGCGCTTTGTAGTGACTTCCAAAAGTGCGAAGTGAAACGAGAATCTCGATCAGAAATGATTGAGACAGGCACTCCGTGTCTAGACACTACTTCCTTCATATAGACGCGAGTCAGTCTTTCCATTTTGTCCGATTCCTTAATCGCTAAGAAGTGCGCAGACTTAGTCAACCGGTCAACGATCACCCAGATGGTATCGTATCCCGTCGGTGTTTTAGGTAATTCCGTGATGAAGTCCATTGAAATGTGATCCCATTTCCACATTGGAAGTTCCGGTTGTTGTAGTAGGCCAGATGGTTTCTGGTATTCTATTTTGACTCTTGAACAAGTCAAACATTTGCTCACGTAGGTGGCAATGTCGGCTTTCATGTTCGGCCACCAGTAAAGTGCCTTTAAGTCATGGTACATTTTATCCGAGCCGGGGTGGATAGAATATCGGGACTTGTGTGCTTCGTCCATCACTAGAGTTCTCAACTCTCCGTATCGTGGAACCCAAATCCGGTTCTCAATATATCGGACCCCGTCCGATTTTGTTTCAAGTTGCTTGTTCATGCCCCGCATGAGTTCTGATGGAAGATTATCATCTTTCAAAGCTTCGAGTTGCGCCTCGCGAATTTGATCGGGTAAGTTGGCATAAATCGTGAGTTGCAATGTTCGCACTCGCCTGGGTTTATCGGTTTCTTTTCTACTGAGGGCGTCGGCCACTACATTGGCCTTGCCAGGGTGGTACTTGATGGCACAATCATAACCTTTAAGCAACTCGACCTAACGACGCTGTCGCATGTTCAGCTCCTTCTGATCGTAGATATGCTGGAGACTCTTGTGGTCGGTGTAAATGGTAAACTTGGTACCATACAAGTAATGCCTCCATATCTTAAGGGCAAACACCACAGCTCCAAGTTCCAAGTCATGGGTCGTGTAGTTCTTCTCGTGAATCCGTAGTTGTCGAGAGGCATAGGCTATAACCTTCTCGAGTTGCATCAACACACAACCGAGACCTTCATCGATGCGTCACAATGTACCTCAAAATTCTCTGTTCCCTCGGGGAGGGCTAGAATAGGGGCGCTACAGAGTTTGGTTTTCAACAGTTGGAAGGCGGATTCTTGCGCATCACCCCAATTGTACTTAGTACCCTTGTGAGTCAAAGCGGTGAGGGGTTGGGCAATCTTTGAAAATCCTTCGATGAAACGCCGGTAGTAGCCGGCCAGTCCTAGGAATTGCCGCACCTCAGTCGGAGTCTTAGGTGCTTCCCAGTTTTTTGATGGCCTCTACCTTGCCGGGATCGACATGGATACCATTCTCATTGATCACATGTCCTAAAAAGTGAACCTCGCGAAGCCAAAATTCGCATTTCGAGAGTTTTGCGTACAGTTGTTCCTTCTTCAATAATTCCAGAATTACCCTTAAGTGTTCCTCGTGGTCAGCCTTGTCCTTGGAGTAGACGAGAATATCATCAATAAACACAATCACAAACTTGTCGAGGTACGCCTTGCATACTCGATTCATGAGATCCATAAATACGGCTGGTGCGTTAGTTAAACCAAAAGGCATAACCGAAAACTCGTAGTGACCATACCGTGTTCTGAAAGCCGTCTTTGAGATATCTTCTTCGCGTACTCTTAGTTGATGGTAACCAGATCGCAGATCGATCTTCGAGTAGTAACTCGATCCTTGGAGCTGGTCAAACAGATCATCAATTCGGGGTAAAGGATAACGGTTCTTGATCATCACCTTGTTCAGTTCTCTGTAGTCGATGCACATGCGGAAAGTCCCGTCCTTCATTCGGATAAATAAGACAGGGGCTCCCCATGGCGATGAGCTAGGTCGGATAAAACCCTTATCCAACAAATCTTGCAACTGAGTGGACAGTTCTTGAAGCTCCGCCGGTGCGAGCTGATACGGGGCTCGGGCTATGGGTGCTGCACCGGGTGTCAACTCGATTTGGAATTCGACTTGTCGAATAGGAGGGAGTCCAGGAAAATCCTCCGGGAAAACTTCCGGAAAATCTCGCACAATCGGTATATCTTCAATTCGCTTCTCCTCCGCGGGTTTCTCAACAATCTGCGCCAAAATTGCCGGATGACCCTTTCGTAGATACTTCTGCGCCTTCATGAGGGTGATGACGCTGGTGGTCATGCCGCTCTTCTCGCCCTGGATCGAAAATGATCTCGCCGGAAGGGGTAGTAATGTGGACTATCTTGTCATGACATATAATCTCCGCTCGGTTCTCAGATAACCAGTCCATGCCGACAACGACATCGAAACTACCAAGCGTAAAAGGTATGAGGTCGATATCAAAAATATGACCTGACAGATTTAACTTACATCCCGCAAGTACATGAGTCGTTACTATAGTCTTACCGTCTGCTAATTCAACAGGAAACTTAGCATCTAACGGGGTTGGAGTTAAGTCTAAGAGTAGACTAAAGGCTTTTGACACAAAACACCTATCAGCTCCAGTGTCAAACATTACAGAAGCAAAACAGTCGTTCACAGGAAACTTACCAGTCACCACATACGGATCATTGCGGGCTTGACCCAACCCAATAACGAAAGCTCTTCCTTTACCATTGCTTCCACCGCCACTGCCACTTCCATTACTTCCATTGTTCTCGTTCTGTTTCAGTTTGGGGCAATCTTTCCTGAAATGACCCTCTTGACCACATTCGAAACATCCCTTAGTCGTCATAGGCGGTTTAGGAGCACCCTTTGCCGCAAGGTCTCCTCTACATTCCTTTGCCTGGTGACCCATCTTTCCGCATTTCAGACACTTGACACGGTCACACGGGCCAGCATGATGATAGTTACACCTGTTGCACTTCGGATATTTCCCAGCATAGCCGCTCGAACCCTGCCCGCTACCGTTGTTATTGTTGTTGTGACCCTGATTGTTGAAGCCCCGAGTGAGTTCGGTCTTACGGTAGTGTTGTTGCTGTGGGGGGTTCGAGGATGAGGATCTGGTGTTGTCAAACTTTCTCTTTCCATTGCTCGGGTTGTTGTTGTTGCTGTTGTTGTCAGTGCTCGGGTGGTCACGGGCTTTAGGGGCTGAACCTCTAGGTGGTAACGCACCTTGGGTCACTGCTTGATCCGTCAGTTTGTCAGCTAACCGGATCGCTTGTTGAATCGTCGCTGGTCTGGAAGACGTCACCATGCCCTGAATTTGCGGTGCTAACCCATCAATATACATTTCAATCCTCTTACTCGGCGGGTCTACCATCTGTGGACACATCACAGCTAACTCGTGAGAACGGGTGGTGTAGGCTTCGATTTCTGAACCCACCATCTTCAATGACCAAAACTCGGATTCCAACTTTGCAATCTCCTCTCTCGGACAGTACTCTTCTCGCATCATGTTTTTGAACTCCTCCCAGTTCATAGTGTTAGCCAGTTCCAATGCAAGGATCTGCACGTTTGAATTCCATAAAGTGAGGGCAGAATCTTCAAGTGTTCCAACAGCAAATTTGACCCTACTGGCAGAGGGACAATTACACATCTCAAACGCCGATCGGCCTTCTCAGCCCAACGCAGGAAGCCTATAGCTCCCTCAGTGCCCTTAAACGTACTGGGCTTGCAGTCAAGGTAATTCTTGAAGGTACACGTTCCAATTGGACCTCCAGCTTGGTTCTGTACATGTGCGGCTAGAGCGGCTGTCGCGTGGTCGTTCAGCAGAGTTTGGAGTTCTGCTGCAGTCAAGTTGATGTTACCACGTCCGTGTCCAGCGTTTCTTCCAGACATCTAGGTGTTATCATTCTCAGATGTCATCGTCTGAGGACACCTCTGAGTGTGCCTCCTCCTCAGCCGGTTCTTCCTCCGGTTCCTCTTCGGGTTCCTCCTCGGGATCTTCCTCAGGTTCCTCCTCAGGATCTTCCTCAGGTTCGGCCGCGTTCTGAGCAATATTGCATTTGTAGGACATCGCAATGCTCTAAAGCTATCTCGGTTCGGGTCCTTGCTACTTGGAGTTGCTCTTGCAAGTCTATCATCTCGGCTTGCATCTTTCTCATAATCTTCATCTGTTGATCACTAGCCTCTTGCATTTCCTTGCTGTCAGGCGGGAAATTTCCTCTTTTGTTTCGGTTCCATCCTTTAACAGTCCTGAAACGTTAGCTTTCGTATAGCGCATATAACCAACGTCTCGTATAGCGCATATAACCAACGTCACGCTCCAAACAAGAAACGATAGCTGCGAGAACTCGCTCCACAGGTTCGGTTATGGGTGGTAGGGTGTTGGGGTAAGCAGGATGGTTCGGGTGGGGTAGCGGGGGAACTTGTTTACGATAGACCATACGCCTGATCATATTAGGGTACCAATCCCAGCTAACTTCGTTTTTGTACATGCCTCCGGATAAGCAATACCTCTTCGGTGTAGGAGCTTCGAGCTCCGGGACAACTCGGGGTGGCGATGAGTTGGGAAGATGCGGTTCCTTTCCAGGGGCGTGAGACATCGGGTCGAATGATGATGACGATGGCGTCGACATCCTTACAGGTAAGCCATGTATGCGCGCGTATGAGTGAATGAGGTAAAGAGATAAGATAACAAAGACTACACAAACATATGCAGTGCGTATCATTATAACTAATGGGTCGTCGCGGTTATAGTCTAGTATGTATGCAGCTTCTAGTTCGCTATAACCAATGGCTCTGATACCAATCTGTCACACCCTCAAAATCCACTAACGGAGTTTTACCATCAAAGGGTGAGAACTACAGGATCGGATTCATTAGTTATAATCAAACCATAAAACAAAGTTTTCAAAACACGAAAACGTTTACGAGTAATTAAATGCGGAAGCGTAAAACCATAAAATAAATGTTGCGTCACGCAGGACGACTTAAACCCAATGATAACAGTTTTAAAATAGTTTGCATAACAAAAGCGTTTTCAAGCAATGCATGATCCTATACCGCGCGCCCGCCTCGGCTACCTGAGAATAACATACTAAAAGTGTCAACACGAGGTTGGTGAGTTCACAAGTTTATATAAAATAAAGCGTTTAGCGTTTTGTGTTCAGCGTTCAGCGTTTTGCGTTACCAGATAGTGTTAAATCAACTATATATCTATAGGTAGCTAGCCTATAAAAAAAGTATTACTAAGTGTTCGACACCGAAGCTGACTGTTTATCATTTGCCTTGCCACCAGGTCTATCCCGACCATGGTATCTGTTTAGCCAATATTACACCCACTCGACCTCCAGTCGAGTTTAGCGTTGGGTGGGGTTTGTCAAACCCAGTAGTACTACTCAACGATGACTCGCTATTATCCAATATTAAACGGTTCGACGTGAATGAAGGACTTTAGTTATTGCGTTTGCCACTTAGTCTTTACAAGTGATATATAATTTATATTAACAAAATCTTAAATGCGTTTTCGGAGTATGTTATCTCCCCACGTGAAAAGCGTTTGAAAACAGTTTAAAGGGGTAAGTGAACTCACTGTTTGCGAAGAATTCCCAAAAATAAATCACCAAGTGATGCGCGTCACAGAAAACTCTCTCTAGCGTTCTAAAACAACAAAGAGATTTTCTAAGTGTCGGAACTATTATCGAGTCTCTATACTCGGCACATAACACCTATGCACAAATTACGTTTCGTGTTTCGTTTGTGAATCGTGTGTGACTTAACAAGTACATTTGTGATACGATACATGTGTGAACAATTATTTACGTGTCATGTATTAATAATGTACATCACTTAGCAACTATTCCCCGCAGGGGCAATTTGGTCAAAACACCACAATTATTTAGCAAGTAGTCCCCGCATGGGCAATTTGGTCAAAACATAACAATTAACTAGCAACTAGCACTTTTCATGCATTTTCACAAAGTTCGGCAGTTAACTTTACCGAGGCAGAATTATACTTGAAAGATTATACTATTCCACCGATCATAGCATCTCAATTAATTCATCAAAAATCATCACAAAAGAATACATGTATTAGGTTTCCAGAACATATTTTATTTTATTTTTAATCCACATAGGTTTCTCACAATGATCAAAACATTACAGCAAACTCATAACAGTCAAATTCATGCGCAACAGAATGTTATTTGAAATTCCCGTTAAATGAAAAATCCAACAAATGCAAGACCAAATGGGTTAGGTTCTTAGCTCAACAAGTTAACTTCCAGAAGTGGAACCAACCCATTTGGTCTTGTAGTTCATGAGATATAATATTTACAAAACAACCTAACAGTAGGTCTCACAACTCAGCTTTGCACAATGTTTTTGTAAAATCATAAAAGTTAACTTTTACACGTCCAAAAATTGTAAATTTATATTCTTTAGAAACTAGACTCGACGTAGTTTACTGTAGTATCAATTATCTCGACCAATTTTCACATTCACACCCCGTTACAGTCGATTGAACATCAATAACACAATCTGTCCAGAAACTGTTTGCATCCAAACTCAACATATTAACTATCTATGGACCATAATCCGTTCATATGACCTTCCAGACACCATAATCATTATCCATGCACATCAAATACACACAACATACATGATTAGGGTTTTACTTGAACTCAAAATCAAAGAAACAAGCAATTAACATGCAATAACATCCATTCTAGTTATCAAATCAACAATCAATACATAATTAACCATCATCTAATCAAAACAAGTCATATGAACATTATATATATAATTTCCAGATTCTGGGGTTTATAATTATACCTTCAAAAGCACAAAAATAAGCAAGAGGAAGGTAGAAGATGACTAGAATCGGGTGTAGGATGCTTTAATTGTGAAAAACAAGATCAAAAACCAAGAGATATGTGTGTGTGTGTGTGAGCCAATCCAGGGGGGGTTAGCTGCCATCGGGTTTGGGGAGGGAGAGAAGGAGGTTAGGGTTTAGGTTAATATTAATAATAATAATATAATACACTTTGGTCCCTTAACTTTCAAATGTTACTTTTCTAGCTTAATTAACTAGTTCTTGCATATTAAGTTAACGTTTATAAGAATGTTATCACATAACACATAAGTCTAACACGTAATTATCACATAATTATTGTTTTGACGTTTTTCGTTTATTCACCAATTGTTTGCGTCAACTCGTTTGCGTTTCGGTGCAATTCCCGAAAGACTACACATGTAGTAAGTGTCAAGCGTCATTTAAACCCTAGTTTAAATGTAATGCGGTGTGCGTTATAGATTCAGTAATCTTTAAGTTTGAATTGACGGAGTTGAGTTAACGGAGTTAACCTGAAATTGACGATTGTCACAAATTCCTCAAATGGCGTTGACCGAGATACCGAGGCCTCCTGCTGTGCTGTCGACTGTTTCTTCCACCACTTCAATGAGACCTCCTCCTCTGCCAACAACTACTCTTCCTCCGCCTCCGCCTAGTGATGTCTCTTTCATGAGAATCACTCGGCCTCAAGTACCTATTCAACCAGTTCATCCATCTGTATACAATTTGTCACCTGGACGTCAAACGGAAATGTTGCTTAATCTGCTACATTTATATGAAAATCAAATGGCAGCTGACCGACTCAATCAAGAACGACTCATGGAGAATCAACGAAAAATGATGAGTTATATTTCGTTCTGTCAGAAGGAGACCAAGTCATTGCGTACGATTGTTGAGTCTCAGGGGGTGAAATTAAAAGAGCAAGATGAGTTAATTTTACAATTAACTTGTAAAGAAGATGCCCTCAAGAAACTCAAAAATGATGATGATGATTCTGACGAGTCTGATGCAGGAGGTGAGCCTAAACAATCGCAAGGTTCATCCTCTGGTGCTGGTGTTAGTGGCGCTGATGATTCGAACAAGCAGATAATTTCATATCAAGATCCAACAGCTGCCAAGCCAATAGAAATGATTGAGGCTAACACGGTGATATTTATTGATGAATTGGGGATGCTTAGAAGTATGGTGAACAAAGATGAGATACAGATCGGTGAGTTTGTGGTTAGATCTTTGACACGGGAGCAGATTTTGATTCTGCTTGGGCTGAATGACGATCAGTTGACTGATTTAGAGACTGATCCCGATGTCGAAGTGATCAATGAGGAAGAAATGGATGTTGATCCATTATTTATGTATACAGATTTTATTTATGAGAACGAGGAGATTGAGATAGAGGATGTTACAGCTGATGAGTACCCGGACTTGTATCAACACGTAAATGTTGATCAAGGTGCTCCGGTATTTCATGAAGACGTAATTAAGGAGATTGAGAATGAACTAAAGAAGATTGTGCAACGGACTGTTCCTTCACTCAAAGAAGTGACTGATGATGACATTGAAAGATTGTTCAAACGCCAGAAAGTGGGTAAGATCATCAGTGCTTATCGGTATGTAGATAAAGAAAGAAAGGATACCGCTGCTGCTTGGATTGAGGCAAATCAGATGACTACCTTCAAGACTGTTTCTAAGGTACATGGTGATATTGTCTCCTGGCTCTATGATTCAGACCTTAAGGTATGTATTGTTAAATGGGAAAAAGGTGTCCAATATTACGAGAGGATAATGGATGTTTTAACACTACCGCGTTGGGATGTACGCACCCTCGCGAGACGTCGATTTATCAATAGTGGGGGTAACCGAACTGCTGAGTGGTTTCATCAACACTTACTGTTTGAGGTCAATCATGGATTCAAATTCTTCAAGCCCCAGGTCCCAAGACGTAAACGTACTGATGAGATTGATCCAAGGACCGGCTGGAAGAAACTTGTCTTGAAAGTAAAGTCACAAAAGACAATGAAAAGGGTTCCTGTGAAGACAATGCCTCAAGATATTTTTCTGTCTTTCAACCGTTGGTACTATGACAATCGTACTGGCGAGGCTGTTATTGTATGTGGTCGAGGACTACAGACTGAGCTCATCAAGATAATCGATCCGATGTGGTTGGTTAATTTATCAGAGACAGACAATGACGTGCTACACAGGAAGCAGATTTTGTTTGAACGCCAAGAAGATTACGACCTGGCTATGAAATTCCAACGTGTCGTTCGTGTATGCCATGAACATGGGATTCATAGTTGCAGAGATTGGCAGACAAAGCGTTTCAAATAAGTTAAAGACAAAGAGCTCAAGACGAGGGGGTGTCTGTTAGTGCACGGTTTTGCGTCTAGAGTATTTGTATTTATCATTAATGTTTATTTGATATTTAAATGTAATATTTAATGTTTATTTTAGACTAATTCGTTATGTTTAAGTCTAGTTCGCTAGGAATGTTAGCAAACTAGGACATTATAATGTATTCCCCTTCTGATTCGTTAGGGGATGTTAACGAATCAGGGGGTGGTTCGTTAAGATAACTTATTTAATGAAGGGGATGCTGGTTCATAGGGGATGTTAGCGAACCAGATCGTCTTCTATATATAGTGAACAAACGTTCACTTGTAAAAGGTCGAAGTTTTGAGAGAAATAATATTATGAAGAAAAGTTTAAAGTATTTACCCTCCCTCAAGCTTCAATTAACATTATAATTACATACATACATACTGATAATATATACTACATACTAATAGCAATCGAACTAAGGTATTAGAGAATTAGATCCGTATAATTAATACTAACATATAGATCTAGATTAGATCTAAGCATTAGATATTGATTAGAACGAGTTCAACGGGATCAGACACAAACAATCAGAATTTGATCTTTATGCTTTTGTTGATAGCAATTATGGTGGAGGTGACATAGACAGGAAATCCACGTCAGCTGGTTGCCAGTTCTTAGGAGATCGTCTCATTTCATGGCAGTGTAAGAAACAACAGATAGTGTCCACCTCGACCGCCAAAGCAGAGTATGTTGCCGCATCTGCTTGTTGCTCTCGGGTTATCTGGACGCAAAACCAGTTGCTGGATTACGGTTTGGAATTTCTTGACACTCCTATTTTCTGTGATATTGATGCGGCCATTGCAATTGTGAAAAACCCAGTTCAACATTCTAAACCAAGCACATCGACATTAAATTTCATTTTATTCGTGACTGTTTCGATCGAAAATTGATTCATCTTAAACAAGTCCACAATGACAACAATGTGGCGGACTTATTTACAAAACCGGTTGGAACAACAAAATTTAATGTGCTTGTGGGTTTTCTTAAAATGCTTCGTTTCGAGGATTGAGTCTTTTTGGGTTTAAATTTGCACATATTTGTTTATCCTTGCACAAATTTAGGGGGAGAAAAAGTCAAAACGATAAAAATAGTGTGTGTGCGTTGTTTGAAAAAGTCAAAAAGACAAAAATAGTGGGTGTGCGTTGTCTTTATTATTAAAAATTAAAAAAATTGCTTTTCAAGATTCATTCTCGCTTAAAATTAAGTCGGTTTCTCAAAGTTTGAAGGATATATACATGTATATGGTTGGTCCGGTGTTCTACTTGTAGTTTCACAGGATAGCCATTTACCTAACGACTGAATGCACCCGGGGTGATTATGATGTGTTTTGTGTTTCGTATTCTTTCACTTAAAATTATGTTGGTAACTCTGAGTTGGAAGGACATGTGATTTCATGCATGTTTGGTCCAGTTAACCACTTGTGGTCATAATGGATAGCTATTTACCTGAAAGCTTAAAGTGACCGGGGTGACTGGATTCTTAACACTTGTGTTTTATTTAATTCCCTGGGAAGTGATATTACTATTCAGTTAACAGCTTTTTAGAAGCTTCAAAATATTTTTGAGAATTGATCCAACCTTTGGAAAGTGATAGATAAATTGTTTTTGTGTGCCTAATGGGTGAAGTTATTAAGCTTAAAAGGCTCTAGAACAGTCATTGATTTGTATGGTAGCTTTCCATGATGCGTAAAAGTTGAAGTGATATAAACTAAATTTGCTAAACTTAATGTGAAGAGTCATTTTGAAGACATGTGCATGTCTCCAGATACATCTCTCCAAATGATAGGAAGAAAAGCAACTACCCAGTCATACACGAGCCCGTTAGTGTCTTAATCACCAAAAATATCATATTATATTATTCGTTCAAAAAAAATTGTGTGAAGAGTTTCTTATTATCCTATAAGTTTATTCTATAAAGAAAATCTATGTTTTTAAAAGCTTAGAGGGTCAAACTAGAACTACAGAGATGGGGGCATAAAAGTAAGTCTTGTCATGTCTCGAATGAAAGGCCTGTAAGTCCGGATGGCTTGTAAGTCCAACGTTCAACCTTAAAGTTTAAAATTTTGTTTACTATCCATAAAATCTTTTGATCAAACACTAGGGGGTTGGAGTCAAATTGGGGAGATATGGGGAAAGCCAAATACGCTTTGAGGCATCACATATCCATGAGTGATGTCCATCTAAACTTTATGCCGAACTGAACCTTAATCATATCACTAATGCAATGAAAATCATGCTAAGTACGTTTTACATGCTATCAACCTGTCTCTTTATGTCATAATAACGCTGAACATGAATCCTAGAGACAACCTTTCAAACGATATGATTCCATGTTTGGATCTTCTCATAAAAAGGGTGGCGATTTTACTTAAACTGAAATTTGATCCCGATTGTATAAAATTCAAGGGAGTTCCTATGTACGTTAATGTGGATTTTTGTGGTTAATTTTTTTTTGTTTTATCTACCTTGTTTTTTTTTCTCAAAACTACTCTCCTGAAAACGTTTGTATATGTTGGGTTTTATACAAGTTTATCAAAGTCAAGTTAACAATATTTAACTAGAAAACGCAACGGAAGCTTAGATTTTAAATCTAGTTATGAACATACCATTATGTTAAAATCAAAACCCAATGAACAAGGATCAAAATTACAAGAACAATATGCTCACAAAATGTAAATGTACCTTCTTCTACCTTTAGAAGAATAAGTAAGATATTGAAGATGATGGTGGATGAATGGCAAGCCTCCAAAGAAGAAGACCTCAAGATAGTGATACCCCAAGCTATTTGTGACAACACCAATTTGATTGCTAGGATTTATGAACACTTAAACAAGCTCACCAAGCTCTCCCAAAATCCCCTCTTTGGCCGTGAGTTTTGGAGGAGGAAGAGAGAGTTTTTGTTATTTTTCTTTCAACTCACTTTAATTCAAAATAACAAAAGGAGGATACCTTTGCATGTCTTTTGATTGGAGGTCTATATGGAGGTTGTCAACACAAAAGGACAAAATATGTTTGGACAAAACTACCACCCACATGGGTGGCCGGTTTTACCTTTTTTTTTTTTTTTTTTTTTTTTTTTTGTGTTTTTGTTTTAACCATTTAAAACATCTCCTAATTATTTTATAAAACTTATTTTATAAAATGTACATGCATTTACATAATTATTTAACCAATTAAATAATTAATTTATATAAACAAATTACCCAGATAATTTATTTAAATCCTCAACTGTGTTTGTTTAGAAAACCAATTTTCTAAACACGTAGTGTTCGGTATTCATTTAAATGACCAACTCATTAAAAGAATACATTTGGTGTCGTCTAGCTTGTTATTGGGTATGACCCGACTTGGATCAAACACAGTTAGCCACATTAGTATAAGTATGTGTCTCGGGCATACGTAATTCCAACAATCTCCCACTTGCACGAGATACATAGAAAATTAATGCAAGTGGTGAATACCGCCTAACAACAGTTCACCACCCCTAATGTGTTTGACGAAGTGCCATTCAATAACATCATCCCTTCAAGTCCCTTACTTGATATGATTTAGGTGAATCTATCATTATATCCCTTTGTTACTAGATGTCATGTTGAATCTAAGAGACATAGGTGATCATTCTCTTTACAATTCAACTTTATCAGGCCTTAGACATCTAAACTCTCAACACATAAGAGGAACAAATTCCGTCTTGACTGTATACGCCTCTCACTATCACTTTATACTCCACCTGAGCTCATCCTTATGTACCATCTTTTACGAATAGCGAAGGGGAGAGTCAAAGTGTAATACTCGGTGAAAATCAAGACCCAATATACATCTCAGGTCTAAGGATAATATGAAATTCTCCTTTACTCAAGGTTACTAATGATCAAGTCAATCGACTCCATGTAGTAATATTGAGAGCGGGTCAGTCCAATATTTGTATCCCACAAATATCTATGAACTTTGGCAGCAATCCTATGCTCCATATTCATTCCTTATGAATATCTACCAATCCTAGTTCATAATAGTCTTGCTTCATATTTGTTCCCACAAATGTGATCGACTACGGACTTTTAGAATAAGATAACTTATTCATGGATTAAACATGCAAAATTAGAATTTAACTCAAGATTCCATAATCATATAAAAGAGTTAAATTACAAAAGTCTTTTAAACTTTAATACAAAATAGATCAAATCCAATTACTAGAATATCGAAGTCCTAAGCCACTCGCATGACGTTCATGTTTCGGTCTTTCTAGGAGCTTCGTGAATGGATCCGCAAGATTTTGATCAGTTCCAACTTTGCGAATACATATCTTTCCCTTTTCAACTTCATCCCTTATGTAGTTGAATCTCCGCTCTATGTGTCTAGTCTTTTGGTGCGAACGAGGTTCCTTGATTTGTGCAATCGCACCCTCGTTGTCACAAAAGATTTCTAGAGGGTCTTGAATGGAAGAGACCACCCCTAGATCAGTAATGAATTTCTTCAACCATGCAGCTTCCTGAGCTGCCAATGAAGCGGCGATGTATTCTGATTCTGTAGTGGACAACGCTACCACTTCCTGTTTTGAGCTCTTCCAAGAGACAGCTCCTCCATTAAGAGTGAACACATACCCAGATTGTGATCGAGAATCATCTCGATCAGTTTGGAAGCTCGCATCCGTGTAACCTTTTATAGCGAGTTCCTCCTCACCAGATCCATATATCAGAAACATATCCTTAGTTCTCCTAAGGTATTTCAATATGCTCTTAACAGCCATCCAATGACTGTCTCCTGGATTCTGTTGGTATCTGCTTGTCATGCTCAAAGCGCATGACACATCCGGTCTAGTACATATCATCGCATACATGATGGATCCTATAGCAGAAGCATATGGGATTTGTTTCATCATGTTTTGCTCACCCTTTGAGCTTGGACATTGAGCTGAACTCAATATGGTCCCTCTTTGAATAGGTACAAAACCTTTCTTGGAGTTTTCCATCTTGAACCTTTTCAAGATTTTATCAATGTATGTACTTTGGTTCAAACCTATCAAGCGCCTTGACCTATCCCTATAGATCTTTATTCCCAAAATATAGGCAGCTTCACCAAGATCCTTGATGGAAAATCTACTTCCAAGCCAAGCCTTAACGCTTTCATGGTTGGAATGTCATTTCCAAATAGTAGAATGTCATCGACATACAATACTAAGAAGGTAATTATACTCCCACTAGCCTTTTTATACACACAAGCCTCATCAGCGTTCTTGATGAATCCAAAATTTTTGATTTCTTCATCAAAACGATGATTCCAAGTTCTAGATGCTTGTTTCAATCCATAGATTGATTTCTTTAACTTGCATACCTTTTTAGGATGTTTCGGATCGACAAAACCCTCAGGCTGAACCATATAGACATCTTCCTCAAGATATCCATTTAGGAAAGCGGTCTTGACATCCATTTGCCAAATTTCATAATCATAATGTGCAGCTATGGCAAATAATATCCTAATAGACTTAAGCATTGCCACAGGCGAAAAAGTTTCATCATAATCAACCCCTTGAGTTTGAGTGAAACCCTTAGCTACAAGTCTTGCTTTATAAGTATCCAAGTTTCCATGCATATCAGTTTTCCTTTTGAAAACCCACTTACTTCCAACAGCTTTGGAGTTGAGTGGTGGTTCAACCAATTCCCAAACTTGGTTGTCATACATGGATTGCATCTCAACGTTCATGGCTTCAAGCCATTTGTCACAATCATTCTTGGACATTGCATCACGGTATGTGGTCGGTTCATCCGAATCTACCACGTAGCAACCTTCTACAAAAAATCCATATTTTTCAGGTGGATTGCTAATTCTACCAGATCTGCGAACGTTTTGTGTGTTTTGATCAACCACTTGATCACTTTCAACAACCTCTTGTTGAGTGCTAGTATCAACCAATTGTGTATCATCTTGTGATTCTTGATCCTCATCAAATTTCACTGTTCTACTATTAGTTCCTTCCTCAAGGAACTTAGTTTCCAAGAACTTACCCTTTCGAGCAATAATAACATTTTGCTCACTAGGATCGTAAAAGTAATATCCTAAATCATCTTTAGGATAACCTATAAAGATACACTTAGTGGATCGGACTTCTAATTTGTTTGGGGTGTATTGCTTTACATAAGCTTCACAACCCCAAACTTTTAAGAATGATAGCGATGGAGCCTTTCCATGCCATACTTCAAAAGGTGTCTTCTCCACTTTCTTGGTTGGAGCCATATTCAATATGCGAACAGCGGAAAGTAAAGCATAGCCCCAAAATGATAGAGGTAAAGTGCTTCTAGCCATCATCGATCGAACCATATCTAATAGGGTACGATTTCTCCTTTCAGACACACCATTATGTTGTGGTGTTCCAGGTGGAGTAAGTTGTGAAATAATTCCACAACTCTTAAGATGATCTTGAAAAACACTACTTAGGTATTCACCTCCTCTATCACTACGAAGTACTTTGATTGTGGTTTTGAGTTGTCTTTCTACTTCAGCTTTGAAGTCTTTGAACATTTCAAAAGCTTCATCTTTGTGTTTCATTAAGTACACATAACCATATCGACTATAATCGTCAATAAATGTAATGAAGTATCTTTCACCATTCCTAGTCATTGGTCTAAAAGGACCACATACATCCGAATGTATGATACCCAATAATTCTTTTGACCTTTCAAAAGTCTTATTAAAGGGTTGCTTTGTCATTTTGCCTTGTAAACAAGATTCACATACATCAAATGAATCAAACTCATTGGTTTCTAGAATACCACTCTTGCGAAGAGTTTGCATGCGATTCTTGCTTATATGTCCAAGGCGACAATGCCAAAGATAGGAATCACCCAAGTCCTTCTTGAGTTTCTTGGTGTTGACATTATACATTGAACTACTATGTGACATACCACTTTGATCTATTTCATATATACCATTCATGGGTATAGCTTTAAAATAAAATATGCCATTCATCAAAACATGAATATCATAATCAATAAACTTAAGATCAAAGCCACATTGTTTTAAAAGGGACACGGAAATAATGTTTCTCCTTAACTTAGGAGCATACAAAACATTTTTCAAAATTACTTCCAAACCACTTGGAAGCTTTAACATGTAGTCTCCTTGAGCTTGGACTTCAACTCTTGCTCCATTGCCCATAAAGAGACTAATGTCCCCTTTGTTGAGTTGCTTACTTCTTTTGAACCCCTGCAACAAATTGCAAATGTGAGTTCCACATCCGGTATCAAGTACCCATGTATTTGAAGAAATAACATTTAGTTCAACATATATAGTAAAGATAATACCTGAGGTTTGCTCCGCATCCCTCTTATCTTTTAACGCTTTGAGATAGGTCGGACAATTTCTTTTCCAATGACCTATCTCTCCACACTCAAAGCATGGATCTTGCGTCGCAACCTTTTGCTTCTTTTCCTTCGGTTTGTAGGGCGTGATGGCTTTCCTCTTTCCCTTTCCTTGGACGTGGCCCTTGCCCTTAGCAACACTTGCTTTGGGGTTGGAGTTATGTCCCCTTTTGCCTTCATTGATTGTTAGAACGGGTAAAACCCTTTTACCCATTCCCGCTTCGGCCGTTCTTAGCATTGCGTGAAGCTCACCAATGCTTTTGTCCCACCCGTTCATGTTATAGTTCATGACAAAGGTTTCAAACCTTTTGGTCAAAGAGTTGAGGATCAAATCCGTAGCCAACTCATTAGAGACGGGACAATTCAACCTACGAAGCTTTTCAATGTAGCTTTTCATCTTTAGGACATAAGATGAGACGCTTTGGGTTTCCTCCATACGACATGCATGAAACGCTCGAACCGTTTCGAAACGTTCCGCTCTAGCTTGTTGAAGGAACATTTCCTTCAATTGAGTTATCATGTCGTATGCCCCCATGATGCTCGAAATCCTTTTGGATTTCGGGAATCATAGTTCCCAACATGAGGCAAGAGGCTTGCACCGAATCTTTGGTGTACTTAACCCAATCGTAATAAGCCTCCTCATCTTCCACGTTAGGCTCGTCGGGAATGGGATCGTCTAAGACATATGAATATCTCTTCTTGTTTGAGAACTATTCTCAAGTTGCGATACCAATCCATAAAGTTATTATGGTTTAGACGATCCTTTTCAAGGATGGTTCTTAAGGATTAGGTTACGGGTGTTATGGGTAGAGGTGTTTGCATTGTTAGCGGCCATCTACAAAATTTAACAAAGTTTATTTTTAGTATTATAAACAATTTAATTATTAATACCCTTTTATTCCAAATTTTTAAAATAATAATTAAATTCTAGAATCCAACGATAAATCAAATTTTGGTTAGGTGACCTTTTATCCCGTTATTTGATTTAACAAGGTAGTCAACCTTGACAATTGCAACCCTTTGCAACTTCTAGAGGTATGGGGACCATTCGAAATCCTTATTTCGTGTTGGCATGTTTATCCCATCTACACCATTGGACCCCCATGCTTAGGTGACCTTTATCACATGGTTTCCAATTCAAGTCGTCCTACTTGTATAAACATGTAAGATTAACATACAAGTGGTTAGGTGACCTTTATCCCACAATTATGTTAATATTACTTAAGTATATTAGTTTGCTCTAAAATGGTTAGGTGACCTTTATCCCATTTAAAGTTTCCTAATACGTTAAGTGTCTTACAAAAGGATGGTGTTAGACTTGTTTCCTTGGTAATTATGAAAAAGGGATTTTTAAGTTTTCCAATATTCTAGTTTGAAAAACATTATGCCATATCCTAACATGCATTTAGTAATATGGCGATTTTGAAAACCAATTTTCAAGGTTCTAGTTATAATAAAACCAATTTTATTATATGTGAGTAATCGCCTTAGTTTTAATAAACCCATTTTATTAACTAATTGACGCGATATTACCAAATATATATTAGAACCCGTTTTATGCTAGTTGTCGTTCCTATGTGACGGTTTGGATATCCTAATATCTATCAACCACACATTACATAAAGTAAAACAAACAACCAAGCATACATGCAAAATATAGTCATAACCGAGAACCGCTAAGTTTGACATACTTGTTAGCCGAAACAAGTATAGGTCATAAGTCTCACCTAAGGGACAAAACATGACACAAGGATGGAATGTTGACTCCCACTTGACCTTGCATCCAAATGCTTCAAGTATCCTTTCCAAGTTGTTGTGTTCTTGTTGGGCTTGTAAATGGGCTCCAAAACTTCCAAAAGTCTTCTTGGGCCCAAGAGTGAAATTTATGGGCCTAATGGGCTTGAATCCCATGATGGGCCGGTGAGGCCCAACAAGCCCAAAATTTCGGTCCAAGGCCCAAATCCACCAATTCTTGCATCTTCAATTTTTACAAAATGTATCCTAATACATATTTTTCTAAAAAAAAGAAAATGCAACTAATCTTATTTATTACATACCAACTTATGAATAAATAAATTACATAAGCCTAAGATTATGAATTATTACCAACCATATTGAATAATAAACATAATCAACATACACAAACAACAATCAACACATCCAAGGTCTCGGTTTCGGTTATGACACAATCAAACATACCAAATGTTCTAAGCATGCAACCTAAGCAACAATGCCCAAAATCACCAAAAGGAATCGGCCCCCCCCCCCCCCAAGAGGCTACGGCCCATCCCCCCCCCCCAAAATTTTTGCAATTTTGATATTTCAACATCCAAATGTTAAATGGTTTCCTAAGATCTTTGCATGCATGTCAAGATCTTACAAAACCATGAGGGGTAAAATCCACCAAAATTTCGGACCCCTTTTTCACCATGAAAAACCCGAAATCTATGAACATGCAAGGAGCATAAGTCCTTGTAACCGGCTCTTGATGCCATTGTTGGGTTTTATACAAGTTTATCAAAGTCAAGTTAACAATATTTAACTAGAAAACGCAACGGAAGCTTAGATTTTAAATCTAGTTATGAACATACCATTATGTTAAAATCAAAACCCAATGAACAAGGATCAAAATTACAAGAACAATATGCTCACAAAATGTAAATGTACCTTCTTCTACCTTTAGAAGAATAAGTAAGATATTGAAGATGATGGTGGATGAATGGCAAGCCTCCAAAGAAGAAGACCTCAAGATAGTGATACCCCAAGCTATTTGTGACAACACCAATTTGATTGCTAGGATTTATGAACACTTAAACAAGCTCACCAAGCTCTCCCAAAATCCCCTCTTTGGCCGTGAGTTTTGGAGGAGGAAGAGAGAGTTTTTGTTATTTTTCTTTCAACTCACTTTAATTCAAAATAACAAAAGGAGGATACCTTTGCATGTCTTTTGATTGGAGGTCTATATGGAGGTTGTCAACACAAAAGGACAAAATATGTTTGGACAAAACTACCACCCACATGGGTGGCCGGTTTTACCTTTTTTTTTTTTTTTTTTTTTTTTTTTGTGTTTTTGTTTTAACCATTTAAAACATCTCCTAATTATTTTATAAAACTTATTTTATAAAATGTACATGCATTTACATAATTATTTAACCAATTAAATAATTAATTTATATAAACAAATTACCCAGATAATTTATTTAAATCCTCAACTGTGTTTGTTTAGAAAACCAATTTTCTAAACACGTAGTGTTCGGTATTCATTTAAATGACCAACTCATTAAAAGAATACATTTGGTGTCGTCTAGCTTGTTATTGGGTATGACCCGACTTGGATCAAACTCAGTAGCCACATTAGTATAAGTATGTGTCTCGGGCATACGTAATTCCAACAGTATAAACTAAGCTTATTTTCAATTTGGGTTTCGAAGGTTTTTTTGGATCACATGACTGTTTGGGTATGTTTCTGCTTGGGCTGCCCACTGCTTTGAGCCCATTAAGGTTTTTCGGCCTGCTTTGGTTATAGTATAAATATTATCAAGCTTCCTTTTATCACTTTTATTACCCTCATCAAAGTAAAAAAAACCTTAACTCTTTCTCTCAAGTGTTCTAGCCGAAAACTAAACCATTTTCACTAATCATATATTAGTGTTCACTTGTTTGATCACAGGTAATGAACAAAGCCATATGAGATCTATGTGTGTCGAGAGTTGCTTGCTTGATGTTGCCATGAACTGGTTTCATGGATGGTCTGATAAATTAAAAGTGGACTCATGAGTAATTAGGGGTTTCGGTAGACATCTTAGGGTTTAATGGAGTGTTTTCGGTTGGTTATTATAGACAAGTTGCAGGTTAATGGAGGTTTTAGTAGAGATCTCAGTGGGTTGAAGATGACACGTTTCCCAAGGAGAACCCAAGGGGTTCTCTGTCCCTAGCTGTCAAGGGGTTCTCGGTTGACTTTCGTTGACCGAGAACTCCCGTTCTTGGTTAAATGTTGACCGAGAACTCAGTTCTCGGTTGATTCCTTTGACTTTCGTTGACCGAAAGCTCAGTCGTTGACCGAGAACTCCCCCAATTGACCGAGATCTCTCCATTTTGGCTTAATACGCACTGTTGGGCTTAATCCTATAATGTGTTATTTTCTTAAGGCCATCTAATGTATCTCTTGGGCTTTCAAATGAGTCTTCTTTGGGCCTGTTTTGACTTTATGGCCCAAATCTCTTATAAGTCATGGACTAATTTTAAATATTATCAAATGAATCCATATGATCACTAACTTGATTCGTTTGGTGCAGAAATTGCTGATCAGACTCCTTTAAAGTTTTTTGATACGCATAATATTGCTGGTCACTTATTTGATCCACCCATGGCCCACAAGGAATTTAAGTCTATGATAGTCGGACTTAACACTTGCAGGATCTCTCATGCACTACGAAAAAACCCTGTCATATGCAAGAAAATGGTCACCGAATTTTGGAACAATGCGTCAATCAATCCACGAGGGCCAGATGGAGTCGTGTCTATTGACTCTAAAGTACAAAAGAAGCCAGTTGTTATCACAGAGGCCATTGTGAGAGAAGTACTTATGTTTGGGATCAATCTGATTACCCGACAGAGTACTTTACTGCTGAAGTTACTAAGGTTCTCACCAGAATGGGTTACGAAGGCACCTATCCTCCAGCAATCAAGAAATCGTTTCACCCATATTGGAGATACCTATTACACACGTTCTTTACATGTATCTCGGGGAGGAAGGGAGGATCAGACGAAGTTAGCCACACTCAGATGTCAGCTATCGTTGCTCTGATCATGGATTGGAATTACAATTATTCCAAGTTTGTTTTCAATGAATGATGAGAAATCTGAAAGCGAAGAAGAAGGAGATGTTCCTTATGTATCCAAGATTTTTGTAGATGATCTTGGATTCTCATTACACCAACCTGGTCAGATCTGTTGATACCTTGGATATGAAGTCAATGGGACCCAACACCTTTGGGTTAATGAAAAAGTCTAGAAAAGGGTCCAAGGTTGTATATCGGGGCCTAAATGCTCATTTGAAAGATTTACTGAGATAGAAGCTGAGCCAGTCATAGCTATGGTTGCTGATGAGCACGTGGAACCATTTAAACCACGTGCTGCAACGTTTGAAATCTCTGATGATGAAGAAGATGAAGCCGCACACCATCAGACAAATACTCCTTCATGTTCTGAAACATTAAATGCACTTGAAGCTGCCAAAGGTGTATTTAGTCAACTGCGCTGAGACCTCCTCAAACAGTTACTGAAAACATTGAAGAAGACGTGAGTTAAGAACCAACTGCTGATCTCATCCATCGTATACGAAAAAGGGTTGATCCGAGATCCAGCGAGTTAGATAGTGAAGCCGAAACAACAACCACCAGCCCACAACAACAAACTGCTCAACCTGAGTCACATGCTCTAGAAACACAAGCTGAACCAGATACATCTACTGCATAGCCATTATTCCAAGATCTGTTATCCAGTGATTTTGTTAGTGAGTTTGACTTTGAGACAGATATTCCATACACCGACACTACAGAAATTCCCTCTGGTTCATCTGGCCCAGCTGTTTAGGGTCAGTCAAGCCCAGGTACATCAAACAAGGTTGCCCAAATCCTTGCTATGCAAGATAGTTACTTTCAGAACAAGGGTAAAAGGTGTGGTTCTTGAAAATGCCCATGTAGACATTCATTCACTACAACGTCGAGTCTTTGAACTCGAACAAGATTCGGTAGTTAAAGATGTCCGTATTCAGGAACTTGAAGCAAGCAACTCAGACAAGGATTCCAAGATTAAAGAGTTGCAGTCTGGTATGGGAGGCTTAACAGCAATATATCTTGACCTTCAACAAAAGTTATTACAAAAATTTGGAGAAGAGTTTAAAAGAAACGATGATGTAGCATCTCAAATCCAACTGTTGATCAAGATAAAGGCTCTCCTATTCGTCCAGTCGACAACATTGATGAGTTGGAGTCATTGAAACAATACATGGATGCACCCCCCCCCCATCACCAAAGAGAAATCAGACAAAATTCAGAAGAAATTATTTGAAAAAGGAAAGAAGAAACTGCTGGTGATGAAGAACTCAAATCAGAATGTTGAATCATCGGATCATCCAGACAGGTTCGTTGTTACTTTTCAAAAGGGGTTCTCTGATAAATACGGTGATCAATTGGGAGTTCTATCATGGGGTTTTGATGCGGATAAGAATATGTGGTGGGTAAAGAGGAAGTCAGGAACCACCGAATATTATAAGAAGATGAAAGATTTTGGTTCCTGGACTAAAGTAGATCTGAGTTACTTAATTAATTCTCCATTCACCAATCCAACGAATGACAAGCGTGGTATAGACTTCTGGAACTTTCTGAGAAGTCAAGTTGATCGAGATTTCCCAAATATGGCGACTGCAGAATCTTTCTTGAAGAAGGCAAAAGGGGTTCAGGATCCAAGGACAGGAAAGACGATGGTCAATTTTATGTGGCCTACTATAAAGAAAACCACTCACATTCCTGCACCTGATGCAATTCCGGATGGCACACTAAATAACATGAGGTTCTGGTTCTATGACACTTTGACTGCCACCGTTATTATCAAGCTACAAAAGGGGAAAGATCAATACCGATTGGTTGATCCTAGAGATTTGTTGAAGTTTGGAGAGAGGGATATTAAGACTCTCAATACATTCCAGATTGTAGCTGATCCACTCTTTGAGACGCCGCCAAAGAATACACGAGCATGGTTTGCATCTATTATCAGGTGCAAGTTTTGGGCAGGTGCGTTAAAGGATGCAG